>NC_133751.1:108727552-109047702 GCF_036562045.2 Rhinolophus sinicus | reverse complement strand
CAGTTGCTGCCATAGGCACAAGGCTGCCACAGCACTGGCCGGTACCTGAAGGCTGTACAAACCTCGTAACCAACCGCAATTGCCCGTGGTCCCCCTCGCAAGCCTTGGGAAATCTCCCTCAGACAGGCAGTGTCCCAGTCCCACTGCTGTTACACGGCTCCACCTACACTGACCAGCACATTAAGACTGCACAAACCTGGTCCTAACCCAACCGCTCCTGGTCCCTCTCGCAGACCTTGGGCACTCACACTCAGCCAGGTGGTGGTCTCAGTCCTAAGGCTTCCACAAAACTGGCCAGCACATGAAAGCTCCACAAACCTCGTTCCCACAACCACCTGCTCCTGTTCCCCCTACCAGGAATTGGGCACTCCCCCTCAGCCAGGGCATTGCCCCAGGCCCAAGGCTCACAGAGCACTGGCCAGCACCTGAAGGCTGCAGAAACTTAATCGCCTCCCCCACCCGTTCCTGGTCCCCTTGCAGCACTTGGGCACTCACCCACAGTAAGGCGGATGACCGAGACCCAGGACTCACCAACCCCTGGCTGGCACCTGAAGGCTACACAAACCTAGTCCCCAACCCCACCGGCTCCTGGTCCCCAGAACAGGATTTGGGCATTCAACCTAAGAAACGCAGAATCCCCAGGCCCAATGCTCTGCCAGCACTCCCCAGGACCAGAAGGCTGCACAAACCTCATCCCCACCCCACCTGCTCCTTGTCTCCCATGCAGAACTTGGGCACTCACACTCAGCCAGGTGGTTGTCGGAAGCACAAGGCTGCCACAGCACTGGCCAGAAATAAAGGCTGCACAAACCTCGTCCCCACCCCCACCTGCTCCTTGTCTCTCATGCAGACCTTGGGCACTCACACTCAGCGAGGCGGTTGTCTCAGTCGCAAGGCTTCCATACCACTGGCCAGCACCTGAAGGCTGCACAAACCTTGGCCCCACCACACCCGCTTTTTGACTACCATGTACACCTTGCTCACTCACCATCAGCTAGGCTGTTGCCCCAGGCCCAGGGCTCTCGCAGCACTGGCTGACACCTGAAGGCTGCACAAACCTTTTCCCCACCCACACCTCCTGGTCCCCTCAGGCCTTACACTCTCAGCCAGGCGGTTGCCCCAGGCAAGGCTTCCACACCAATGGCCAGCACCTGAAGGCTGCACAAACCTCATCCCCACCCCATCAGATACTGTCCCCTGCCATGGCCTTGGGCACTCACCTCAGCCAGGCAGTTGCTCCAGGCGTGGCCCAGCACTGGCTGGCACCTGAATGCTGCACAAACCTCATCCCCACACCCACCTGTTCCTGGTCCCTGTGCAGGACTTGGGCACTCACCCTCAGCCAGGTGGTTGTCCAAGGCCCAGTCTCCAGCACTGGCTGGCACCTGAATGCTGCACAAACTGTCCCCATCCCCACTGGCTAGTGGTCCCCATGCAGGACTTGGGCATTCACCCTAAGAAAGGCAGCCTCAGGCCCAGGTTGGCACTGGCAGAGCAGTCTGAACAAACCTCGTCCCCACCTCACCAGATCCTGTCACCCTAGCAGGCCTTGGGCACTCACCTCAGCCAGGCGGTTGCCAGAGGCACAAGGCTGCAACAGCACTGTACAGGAAATGAAGGCTGCACAAACCTTGTCCCCACCACCATTTCCTGGTCCCCTTGCATGCCTTGGGCACTCACCCACAGCCAGGCCATTCCCCAGGGTTGTCCCAGCACTGGCTGGCACCTGAAGGCTGCACAAACATCGTCCCCACCCCACCTCCTGTCCCCCCTGCAGGCCTTGGACACTCACCTCAGCAAGGCAGTGACAGGCACAGGCTGCCAGCACTGGCCAGCACTGAAGCTGCACAACCTCAATCCCCCCACAGCTCCTTGTCCCCAAGGACTTGAACACTCACCCTAAGTCAGGCCATTGTCCCAGGCCTGCTCTGCCAGCACTGGCCAATACCTGAATGCACAAACCTCGCCCTCACCCACCCTCCTGGTCCCCCTGCAGGTCTTGGGCACTTATACTCAGCCAGGCGGTTGCCTCAGTCGCAAGGGTTCCACACATCTGGCCAGCACCTGAAGGCTGAACAAACCTGTCCCACCCCACCTGCTCCTGGTCCCCTAGCAGGACATGGGAACTCACCCTAAGCCAGGCATGCCCCAGCCCAAGGCTCAGCACTGGAGCACCTGAAGGTGCACAAACAGTCCCTCCCCACCCTCCTGGTCCCCTTGCAGGCCTTGGGCACTCACCCACAGTAAGGTGGTTGCCCAGGCCCAGGCTCTCCAGCCTGGCTGGCACCTGAAGCTGCACAAACCTCGTCCCAACCCCTCCTGGTGCCCTGTGCAGGACTTGGGAATTCACCCTAAGAAAGGCAGAGGCCCCAGGCTCACGGCTCCTCCAGCACTGGCCAGCACCAGAAGGCTGAATAAACCTCGTCCCCAACCCCACCCGCTCCTGGTCACCCACGAAGGACTTGGGCACTAACCTTCAGCCACGCGGTTGCCCCTGGCCCTTGGCTCTCGGAGCCCTGGCTGGTACCTAAAGGCTGCGAAAACCTCATCCCCACCCCCACCAGCTCATGGTCCCCAGAGCAGGACTTGGGCACTCACCCTCAGGCAGGCCTTTGCACCAGGCACATGGCTCTCCGAGCACTGGTCAGCACCAGAAGCTGCACAAACTTCGTCCCCACCACCACCCACTCCTTGTCACCCATGCAGATCTTGGGCACTCACCCTCAGCCAGGCCGTTGCCCCAGGCCCAAGGCTCCAACAGCACTGTCCAGCACCTGAAGGCTGCAGAAACTTAGTCCCCTCCCCCACCCATTCCTGGTCCCCTTGCCAACCTTGGGCACTCACCCACAGGTGGTTGACCCAGACCCAGGACTCTCCCAGCACTGGCTGGCACCTGAAGGCACAAACCTTGTCCCCACCCCCCACCCTCCTGGTCCCCCTAGCAGGCCTTGGGCATTCACCCTCAGCCAGGCCATTGCCCTGGACCAAGGCTCCCAGACCACTGGCCAGCACTTTAAGGCTGCACAAACCTCCCCCCACCCCACCCTTTCCTAGTCCCAGGCCTTAGGCACTCCCCCATTTCAGGTGGCTGCCCCAGGCCCTGAGCTCTCCTAGAACTGGCTGGCACCTGAAGGCTGCAAAACCTCGTCACCTCCACCCTGCTTGTCTCCCATGCAGACTTGGGAACTCACCCTCAGCCAGGTGGTTGCCTGAAGCACAAGTCTGCCACAGAACTGGCCAGCAAACAAGGCTGCACAAACCCTTGGGTACTCACCTAGCCAGGTGGTAGCCTCAGGGCCAGGGCTCTCCCAGCACTGCTGGCACTTGGGCTGCACAAACCTCATCCCCACCCCCACAGGCTCCTGGACCCCACCTTCGGCATTCACCCTGAGCCAAGCAATTGCATCCCAACACTTTCTCCACCTTCTTGCTAACCGTGGCCCTAACACTGACAAGAACTTAATGTATACCTGTCTGTAGGCAGAAGCCAAACCCTGTTCCATCCCTTACCCTCACTCTAACCACCAACCCAAACTTTTCCCATCCCTCGCGCTAACCAAGCTCCTAACACTGGTTGGAACCTAACTCGAAACCTGGGTGAAGCGTCAGCCCAAACCATGTCCCGACAGTCACGCTCATCCTAATGCCCACCTCAGCGTTGTGCCAACCCTCGCGCTAACCGAGACCCTAACACTGATCCCACCATAAATCTATATGTGTCTGTAGGCAGAACCTGAATCCTGTCCCATCCCTCAACCTCACCCTAACCACCTCCCTAATATTGTCCACCTTCGCTCAAACTGTGGGCACTATCATTGACCCTAACATAAATATCTCCATGGGTGTAGGCAGAACACAAACCCGGTCCCGTCCCTCACCCGCAACCTAACCACCACCCCAACCTTGTACCCACCCTCGCGTTAACCTTTGCACTTTCACTGACCCGACCCTGTATGTATTCCTGGCTGAAGAGCAGAAGCCGAACCCTATCACATCCCTCACCCTCACCCTAACTACCATCCCAACTCTGTCTCCACCCTCTTGCTAACCGTGGCCCTAACACTGACTCGATCATTAATGTATACCGGGCTGTACACTGAAGCCTAACCCTGTCCTATCCCTCACCTGCACCCTAACCACTTCCCTAACCTTGTCCACACCCTCGTGCTAACCATGGCACTAATACTCACCCGACCTTAAATATTTACATTGCTCTATTCAGAACCCGAACTCAGTCCCATCCCTCACCCTCACTCTTACCACCACCCCAAACTTGTACAGACCCTCGCGTTAACTTGGCACTACACTGACCCAACCCTATATGTATCCCTGGATGTAGAGGAGACTCCGAACCCTGTCCCATTTCTCACCCTCACCCTAATAACCATACTAACCTTGTCTCTACCCTCGGGGTAACTATGGTCCTAACAATGTTCCAACCCAAATGTATATGTGGCTGTAGGCAGATCCCAAATCCTGTCCGAATCCTCACCCTCACCCTAACCACCAATCCAAACTTGTACCAACCCTCGCGCTAAATGTAACTCTGACACTGGTCGCACCCTAACTGTAAACTTGGGTGAAGTCTTACCCCAAAACCTGTACCAACTCTCACCCGCACCCTAAACGCCACCACAACGTTGTCCCTACTGTATCGCTATCCGTAACGTTAATAGTGGCTCTACACTAACTCTAAAACTGGCAGTAGCCAGAGCCCAAAACATGTCCCATCGCTCACCTGCACCCTAACCACTTCCCTAACCTTGTCCCCACCCTTGCGCTAACCGTGGCACTAACACTCACCCGACCTTAAATATTTACATTGTTGTAGTCAGAACCCGATCTCAGTCCCATCCCGCACCCTCACTCTAACCACCACCCCAACCTTGAACCCACCCTCGCGTTAACTTGGCAAATACACTGACCCAACCCTATATGTATGCCTGGAGGTAGAGCAGAACCCGAACCCTGTCCCATACCTCACCATCACCCTAAACAATTCCCTAACCTTGTCCCCACCCTCGTGCTAACCATGGTACTAACACTCTTCCAACCTTAAATATTTACATTGCTGTATTCAGAACCCGAACTCAATCCCACACTCACCCTCACTCTAACCACCACCCCAACCTTGTACCCACACTCGAGTTAACTTGGCACTACACTGACCTGAACCTGTATGTATCCCAGGATGTAGAGGAGAATCCGAACCCTGTCCCGTCCCTCAACATCACACTAACTACCACCCCACACCTGTCTCCACACTCGCGCTAACTGTGGCCCTAACACTGACCTGAACCTTAATGTGTACCTGGCTGCAGGCTGAAGCCGAACCCTGGCACATCTGTTACCCTCACCCTAGCCACCATAACAACCTTGTCACTAACCTCGTGGTAACTGTGGCCCTAACACTGGTCGGACCCTATCTCTAATCTTGACTGAAGCCTTAGCCCGCACCCTGTCCCAACACTCACGCACACCCTATTGCCCACCTCAACGTTTTGCCAACCCTCATGCTAACTGAGACCCTAACACTGACACGACCATTAATGTATACCCGGCTGTAGGCAGAACCCGAACCCTGTGCCATCCCTCACTTGCACCCTAACCACTTCCCTAACATTCTCTCCACCATCACTCAAACCAGGGCACTAACACTGACCTTACACCCTAAATATCTACATGGTTTTAGGCAGAAGCCAAACCCTGTCCCATTGCTCACCCACACCCTAACAACTTCCATAACTTTGTCCCTACCCTTGCGTGAACCGTGGCACTAACACTCACCCGACCTTAAATATTTACATTGCTGTAGTCAGAACCCAAACTCAGTCCCATCCCTCACCCTCACTCTAACCATCACCCCAACCTTGTACCCACCCTCGCGCTAACTTGGCACCTACACTGACCTGACCCTATATGTATCCCTGGAGGTAGAGCAAGACCCGAACCCTGTCCTGTCCTATCCCTCACCATCACCCTAACTACCACCCCAAACCTGTCTCAAACGTCGTGCAAACTGGGGCCCTAACACTGACCTGAACCATAATGTATACCTGCTGTAGGCAGAAGTCAAATCCTGTCCTATCCCTCACCTGCACCCTAAACACTTCCCTAACCTTGTCCCCACCTTCGCACTAACCGTGGCACTAACATTCACCCGACCTTAAATATTTACATTGCTGTAGTCAGAACCCGAACTCAGTCCCATCCCTCACCCTCACTCTAACCACCACCCCAACGTTGTAACCACCCTCGCGTTTACTTGGCACCGACACAGACCCGACCCTGTATGTATCCCTGGAGGTAGAGGAGAACCCAAACCCTGTCCCATCCCTCACCATCACCCTAACTACCAACCCACACCTGTCTCCACCCTCGCGCTAATTGGGGCCCTAACATTGAACCAAACCATGATGTACACCTGCTGTGGGTAGAAGTCGAACCCTGTCCCATCCCTCACCATCATCCTAAGCACCATACCAACCTTGTCCCTACCCTCGGGGTAACCGTGGCCCTAACAGTGTTCTGACCCTAAATGTATATGTGGCTGTAGGCAGATCCTGAATCCTGTCCGAATCCTCACCCTCACCATAACCACCAACCCAAACTTGGACCAACCCTCGCATTAAACGTGTCACTGACACTGGTTGCACCCTAACTCTAAACCTGAGTGAAGCCTTATGCCAACACCTGTACCAACTCTCACCCACACCCTAAGCACCACCACAACGTTGTCCCTACCGTAATGCTATCTGTGACCCTAATAGTGGCTCTACCCTAACTCTAAAACTGGCAGTAGACAGAGCCCAAAACATGTCCCAACGCTCATGCTCACCGTTACCCCATCCAAAACTTAACCCAACACTCGAGCTAACCATGGCCCCAATACTGTTCGGACCCTGACTGTAACCAGACTGAAATCTTAGGTCGGAACCTGTCCCGACACTAACCCTCACCCTAATACCCACCCCAACGTTGTCCCCATGCTCGTGGTAACCGTGGCCCTAACAGAGGTCAGATCCTATCTCTAATCTTGACTGAAGCCTTAGCCCACACCCTGTCCCAACACTCACGCACACCCTATTGCCCACCCCAATGTTGTGCCAAGCCTTGTGCTAACCGAGACCCTAAAACTGACCCGATCATTAATGTATACCTGGCTGTAGGCAGACACCTAAACCTGTCCCATTCTGCACCCTAACCACCTCCCTCACCTTCTCCCCACCCTCTCTCAAACCGTGGGCACTAACCCTATACCCTAAATATCTACATGGCTGTAGGTAGAAGCCAAACACTGTCCCATCGCTCACCCGCACCCTAACAACTTCCATAACCTTGTCCCCACCCTCGCGCTAACAGTGGCACTAACACTGACCCGACCTTAAATATTTACATTGCTGTGATCAAAACCCGAACTCAGTCCCATCCCTCACCCTCACCCTGAATGACACCCCAAACCCGGTCTCCACCCTCATGCTAACCGTGGCCCTAACACTGACCCGAACCTTAATGTATACCTGGCTGTAGATAGAAGCTGAATCCTGTCACATCCCTCACCCTCACCCTAACTGCCATCCCAACCCTGTCATCACCCTCTTGCTAACCGTGGCCCTAACACTGACCAGAACCTTAATATATACCTGGCTGTGGGCAGAAGCCGAACCCGGTCCCATCCCTCAGCATTACCGTAACCACTTCCCTAACCTTGTCTCCACCCTCACGCTTACCGTAGCCCTAACACTGACCCACCCTTAATGTATACCTGGCTGTAGGCAGAAACCGAACCCTGTCCCATCCATCACCCTCACCCCAACCACCATAACAACCTTGTCCCTACCCTCAGGATAACTGTAGCCTTAACACTATGCCGACAATAAATGTATATGTGGCTGTAAGCAGATCCCAAATCCTGCCGAATCCGCACCCTCACCCTATCCACCAACCCAAACTTGGACCAACCTTCGCGCTAAATATAGCTCTGACACTGGTCGCACCTTAAATCTAAACCTGACTGAATCCTTACCTCAACACCTGTACCAACTCTAACCCGCACCCTAAACGCTGTCCCTACCCTAACTCTAACCGTGACTGTAATACTGGCTCTAACCTAGCTCTAAAACTGGCAGTAGCCAGAGCCTGAACAATGTCCCAATGCTCACCCTCACAGTTATCATCCCAAACGTATCCCAACACTTGAACTAACCGTGGCCCTGAAGGTTGAGCAAACATCGTCCACACCCCCACCCGCTCCTGGTACGCCGCGCAGGCCTTGGGCACTCACCCTCAGCCAGGCAGTTGCCAGAGGCGCAAGGCTACCAAACCACTGGCCAGCAAATGAAGGCTGCACAAAACTAGTCCCCATTAGCACCCAGTCCTAGTCTCCCGCAAAGGACTGGGGCATTCACCATAAGCAAGTGGGGATGCTCCAGGCCCACAGCTCCGCCAGCACTGCCCAGCAACTGAAGGCTGATTCCAACCCTAACCCTAACCAGACCCTGGTTCCAACCCTAACCCTAAACCTAACCCTATCCTGGTCCGAACCCTAACCCAAACCCTAACCCTTACCTTATCCTGGTTCCAACCCTAAAATTAACTATAACGCTAACCCTATCCTTGTTCCAACCCTAACCCTAACCTAACCCAATGCTAGATCCAACTATAAACCTAACCATATCCTGGTTCCAACCTTAACACTAACCCTAACCCTATCCTGGGTCCAACCATAACCCTAACCCTAACCCTATCCTGGTTCCAACCCTAAGCCTAACCCTAACACTAACCCTATCCTGATTCCAAACCTAACCCTAACCTTAACCCTGTCCTGGTTCCAATCTTGGCCATAACCTTAACCCTAACCCTATCCTTGTTCCAACCCTAACCATAACCCTATCCTGGTTCCGAACCTAACTCTAATTCTATCCTTGTTCCAACCCTAACCCTAACCCTATCCTGGGTCCAACCATAACCCTAACCCTAACTCGCTCCTGGTCTCCCTCACAGGCCTTGGGCATACACCCTAAACAAGAGAAAACCCCCAGGCCAATGGCTCTGCAAGCACTGGCCAGCACCTGAAGGCTGCACAAACCTCATCCCCACAACCACCTGCTCCTCTTCCCCCTAGGAGGCATTGGGCACTACCCTTCAGCCAGGCCGTAGCCCCAGGCCCAAGGCTCCCAGAGCAATGGCCAGCACCTGAAGGCTGCAGAAACTTAGTGCCCTCCCCCACCAGTTCCTTGTCCCCCTTGCAGGCCTTGGGCACTCACCCACAGTAAGGCGATTGCCCTAGGACCAGGCCTCTCCCAGCACTGGCTGGCACCTGAAGGCTGCACAAACCTCAATCCCACCCCCACCGGCACCTGGTCCCCCATGCAGGACCTGGGCATTCATCCTAAAAATGCAGAGGCCCCAGGCCCACAGCTCCGCCAGCATTGGCCAGCACCAGAAGGCTAAACAAACCTTGTCCGCACCCCCAACCGCTCCTGCTCCCTCTCGCAGACCTGGGCATTCAACCTCAGCCAGGCGGTTGCCAGAGGCACAAGTGTGCCACAGCACTGGCCAGCAAATGAAGGCTGCACAAACGTCATCCCCTCCCCGACCTGCTCCTTGTCCCCCTCACAGGCCTTGGGCCCTCACCCTCAGCCAGGCAGTTGCCCCAGGCAAAAGGCTTCCACACCAAAGACCAGAAACTGCAGGCCGCGCATCCCCAGCCCCATCAGCTCCTTGTCCCCTGCCTAGGCCTTGGACACTCACCCTCAGCCAGGCTGTTGTCCCAGGCACAGGGCTCTCCAAGCAATTGCCTGTACCTGAAGGCTGCACAAACCTTGTCACCACCCCCACCTCTCCTTGTCTCCCATGCAGACCTTGGTCACTCAACCTCATCCAGGCGGTTGCCAGAGGCACAAGTCTGCCACAGTACTGACCAGCAAATGAAGGCTGCACAAACCCCAAACCCACCTCACCCACTCCTGATCCCCTTAGCAGGCCTTGGGTAATCGCCCTCAGCTATGCCATTCTCCCAGGCCTAGGGCTGCCACAGCACTGGCTGGCACCTGAAGGCTGCACAATCCTCGTCCCCACTCACGCCGGCTCCTGGTCCCCAGTGCAGGACTTGGGCATTCACCCTAAGAAAGGCAGAGGCCCCAGGCCCAGGGCTCCACCAGCACTGGCCAGAACCAGAAAGCTGAACAAAGCTCGTCCCCATACCCATCTGCTCCTGGTCCCTCTTGCAGTCCTTGGGCACTCACTCTAAACCAGGCGGTTGCCCCAGGTGAAAGGCTTCCACACCCCAGGCCAGAAACTGCAGTCTGCACAAACCTCATCCCCAGCCCCATCAGATCCTTTCCCCTGCTGAGGCCTTGGGCAGTCACCCTCAACCAAGCTGTTGCCCCAGGCAGGGCTCTCAGCACTTGCCTGCACCTGAAGGCTGCACAAACCTGTCCCCACCCCACTCCTGGTCCCCTCACAGGCCTTGGGCACTCAACCTCAGCAAGGCAGTGGCCCCAGGCGCAGGGCTCTCCCAGCACTGGCCTGCACATGAAGGCTGCACAAATCTCGTCCCCACACCCACCCACTCCTTGTCTCCCATGCAGAACTTGGGCACTCACCCTCAGCCAGGCGGTTGCCAGGGCACAAGTCTGCCACAGCACTGGCCAGCAAATGAAGGCTGCACAAACGTCGTCCCAACCACCGCTCCTGTACCCCTGTGCAGGACTTGGGCATTCACCGTAAGCAAGGAAGACGCCCCAGACCCATGGCTCCACCGGCACTGGCTGGCACCTGAAGGCTGCACAAACCTCGATCCAACCTCACCCGCTCCTGGTCCCCCTAGCAGGCCTTGGGTACTCACCCTCATCCAGGCAGTTGCCTCAGGCCCAAAGCTCTCCCAGCACTGGCTGGCACCTGAAGGCTACACAAACCTCATCCCCACCCCCAAACACTCCTGGTCTCCGTCGCAGGCCTTCGGCATTCACCCTGAGCCAGGCTTTTGCATCCCAACGCTTTCTCCACCTTCTTGCTAACCATGGCGCTAACACTGAGCAGACCTTAATGTATACCTGGCTGTAGGCAGAAGCCAAACCCTGTTCCATCCCTCACCCTCACCCCAACCACCAACCCATACATTTCCCATCCCTCGTGCAAACCGAGGTCCTAACACTGGTCCGACCCTAACTCGAACCCTGAGTGAAGCTTCTGCCCAAACCATGTCCCAACAATCACATTCATCCTAATGCCCACCTCAGCGCTGTGCCAAACTTCATGCTAACCGAGACCCTAACACTGACCCGACCATAAATCTATATGTGTCTGTAGGCAGAACCCGAATCCTGTCCCATCCCTCCACCTCACCCTAACCACCTCCCTAATATTGTCGCATCCTCGCTCAAACCGTGGGCACTATCATTGACCCTAACATAAATATCTACATGGGTGTAGGCAGAACCCAAACCCGGTCCTGTCCCTCACCTTCACTCTCACCACTTCCCTAACCTTGTCCCACACTTGCACTAACCGTGGCCCTAACATTCATCCGACCTTAAATATTTACATTGCTGTATTCAGAACCCAAACCCTGTGCCATCCCTTACCATGACCCTAAGTACCACCTGAAAACTGTCTACACCCTCGCACTAACTGGGACACTAACAGTGACCCGAACCTTAATGTATACCTGGCTATAGACAGAAACCGAACCCTGTCCCATCCCTCACCCTCAACCTAACTACTATCCCAACCCTGTCACCACCCTTGTGCTAACCGTGGCCCTAACACTGACCCGAACCTTAATGTATACCTGGCTGTAGATAGAAGCTGAATCCTGTCACATCCCTCACCCTCACCCTAACTGCCATCCCAACCCTGTCATCACCCTCTTGCTAACCTAACACTGACCTTAATATATACCTGGCTGTGGGCAGAACTCCCATCCCTCAGCATTACCATAACCACTTCCCTAACCTTGTCCCCACCCTCGCGCTAACTGTGGTCCTAACACTGACCCGACCTTAATGTATACCGGGCTGTAGGCAGAACCCAAACCGTGTGCCATCCCTCACCTGCATCCTAACTGTCACGTCCAGCGCAACACGGGCAGTGAGGGTGTGAGAAGGGGCGGTTTGGGTTAAGTTTTTAAGAAAGAAACAAACAGAGACTTAATGCAGTTAAATCTCTCAGAAGGCCAGGGTTCTCTCAGTCTCACGGAACTGGAGCCCAGAATAAGGCGGACTGAAGGTTTTTATTGATAGGTATACAAATACGAGATAGTAACATTGTTTCTTACATGGTCTGTGAGACTCATACATCATAGCAGAAAAACGTTTATTCCAATCAACCTTTGTCTGTCAACAGCCGAAGGTAGGTCCCATGATGTCTTACCTAAAGTATGTACCTTCTCAGGGTCAAGTCTCTCATATTGTAACAGCTCCGTTGAGATAGGTGAGATAGCTGATCTTTGTTGTCTTCATGACTTCTCTCACAAACAGGTGCAAGGGAAAAGCCAGAGCCGGCAACAGCTTTTCCCAGGCAGGGGGAAGGGGAGGCAAGGCTCTTTCCCATATTCTTCTAAGGCAGCTCATTGGGGGTCCCCACTCAGTTCCGCCTGCCTTAGGTTGTATCTCCCATGAGATATCTTACCCGTCTTTGGCTGCAAACCATTTTTGGGGACCAGACAGAGAGACATAAGGTATAAACACAAGGATGGAACAGAGTCCCAGAAAGGCACAGACTCACAGAATCTTCTTTACTTTAGGAAAGACGGGGGGAGAGTTGGCTAGGCTGTTGTGTGACTACACCTAACCACTTCCCTAACTTCTCCCCAACCTCGTGCTAACCGTGGCCCTAACACTGACCGGAACCTTAATGTGCACCTGATGCAGGCAGAAGCTGAACCCTGGCCCATCCATCACCCTCACCCTAACCACCATACCAAACTTGTCCCTACCCTCGCGGTAACCAAGGCCCTAACACTCTTCTGACCCTAAATGTATACCTGGCTGTAGGCAGAACCTGAAAACTGTTACATCCCTCACCCTCACCCTAACCACCTCCCCAAACTTTTCCCATCCATCACGCTAACCGAGTTCCTAACACTCCTCACACCCAAACTCGAAACCTGGGTGAATCCTCAGCTGGAACCACGTCCCAACACTCACAATCACCTTAATTCCCATCTCAACATTGTGCCAACCCTCGCACTAACCGAGACCCTAACACTGACACAACCATTAATGTATACCGGGCTGTAGGCAGAACCCAAAACCTGTCCCATCCCTTAAACTCACCCTAACCACCTACCTAAACTTGTACCCACCCTCACTCAAACCATGGGCACTAACACTGTCCCTACACCCTAAATACCAACATAGGTGTAGACAGAACCCAAACCCAGTCCCATCCCTCACCCTCACCCTAACCACCATACCAACCTTGTCCCTACCCTCGGGGTAACCGTGGCCCTAACACTGTTCTGACCCTAAATGTATATGTGGTTGTAGGCAGATCCCGAATCCTGTCCGAATCCTCACCCTCATCCAAACCACCAACCCAAACTTGTACCAACCCTCGCGCTAAACGTGGCTCTGACACTGGTTGCACCTTAAATCTAAACCTGACTGAATCCTTACCCCAACACCTGTACAAACTCTCACCCGCACCCTGAACATTGTCCCTACCCTAACTCTAACCGTGACCCTAACACTGGCTCGACCTTAACTCTAAAACTGGCAGTAGCCAGAGCCCGAACCTGTCCCAAGGCTCACCCTCGCAGGTACCCCATCCCAAACTTATCCCAACACTTGAACTAACCATGGCCCTGGAGGCTGAGCAAACTTCGTCCAAACCCCCACCCGCTCCTGGTCCCCCGCGCAGGTCTTGGGCACTCACCCTCAGCCAGGCAGTGACCCCAGGCTCAGGGCTCTCCCCGCACTGGGTGGCACCTGAAGGTTGCACAAACCTCATCCACACCCCCACCTACTCCTGGTACCCCGCGCAGGCCTTGGGCACTCACCCTCAGCCAGCCGGTTGCCTGAGGCAAAAGGCTGCCATACCACTGGCCAGCAAATGAAGGCTGCACAAAACTAGTCCCCACTCCCACCCAGTGCTAATCTCCCGCAAAGGACTGGGGCATTCACCCTAAGAAAAGGGGGACGCTCCAGGCCCATGGCTCTGCCAGCACTGGCCAGCAACTGAAGGCTGGTTCAAACCCTAACCCTAACCCTAACCAGACCCTGGTTCCACCCCTAACCCTAACCCTATCCGGTTCCAACCCTAACCCTAACCCTATCCTGATTCCAACACTAACCCTAACCCTATACTGGTTCCAACCATAATAATAATCCTATTCAGGTTCCAACCCTAACCAGAACCCTAACCTTAACCCTATCCTGGTTCCAACCATACCCTAACCTTAACCATATCCAGGTTCCAAACCTAACCCTAGCACTAACACTAACCCTATCCTGGTTCCAATGCTCCCCCTAACCTTAACCCTATCATGGTTCCACCCCTAACCCTAACACTATCCTGGTTCCAACTGTAATGCTAACCATATTCTGTTTCCAACCCTAACCCTAATCCTAACCTTATCCTTGTTCCAACCCTAACCATAACCCTAACCATAAACCTAACCCTATCCTGGCTCCAACCATAACCCTAACCCTAACTTGCTCCTGGTCTCCCTCGCAGGACTTGGGCACACACCCTCAGCCAGGGGTCTGCCCAAGGCGCAAGGCTTCCACACCACTGGCCAGCACCTGAAGGCTGCACAAACCTCGTCCCCACCCCCACCTGCTCCTTGTCCACATTGCAGGCTTTGGGCACTCACCCTCAGCCAGGCGGTTGTCTCAGTCGCAAGGCTTCCACAAAACTGGCCAGCACATGAAGGCTGCACAAACCTCGTCCCCACACCCACCTGCTCCTGGTCCCCCTCGAAGGACTTGGGCACTCACCCTCAGCTAGGCGGTTGCCACAGGACCAGGGCTCTCCCAACACTGGCTGGCACCTGATGTTTGCACAAACCTCGTCCCCACGCCCACCTGTTCCTTGTCCCCTTCCAGGCTTTGGGCACTCACCCGCAGTAAGGCGGTTGTCCCAGGCCCAGGTCTCTCCCAGCACTGGCTGGTACCTGAGGTCTGCACAAACCTCGTCCCAAACCCCACCAGCTCCAGGTCCTCCGTGCACAACTTGGAATTCACCCTAAGAAAGGCAGAGGCCCCAGGCCCACAGCTCCGCCAGCACTGGCCAGAACCAGAAGGCTGAACAAACCTTGTCCCGAACCCCACCTGCTCCTGGTCCCACCACAGACCTTGGGCACTCTCCCTCAGCCAGGCGGTTGCTCCAGGCCCATGGCTCTCCCAGCACTGGCTGGCACCTGAAGGCTGCACAAACCTCGTCCCCACCCCCTCCCTCTCCTGGTCCCCCTCGCAGGCCTTGGGCACTCACCCTCAGCCAGGCCATTGCCCAAGGCTCCCACAGCACTGGCCAGCACCTGAAGGCTGCACAAACCTCGTCCCCCCCCACCCCTTCCTGGTCCCCTGCAGGCCTTGGGCATTCACCCTCAGCCGGGCAGTTACCCCAGGCCCAAGGCTTCCACACCACTGGCCAGCATATGAAGGCTGCGCAAACCTGGTCCCCACCCCAACCCCTTCCTGGTCCCCAGTGCAGGACTTGGGCCTTCACCCTAAGCAAGGCGGAGGCCCCAGGCCCTCAGCTCCTCCAGCACTGGCCAGCAACTGAAGGTCGCACAAACCTCGTCCCCACCCCAACCCGCTCCTGGTCTCTCTCGGAGGCTTTGGGCACTCACTCTTAGCCAGGCAGTGGCCGCAGTGTACTGGGAGCAGCCATGAATGGTCACTAACGCCATCTTGGTGGGACCACACCCCCCCACCCCCTGCAGTGCTGCGCAGCAAGACCCCAGTGTGGACCCGGCACTCAGAACCAGTTCCTATCGGGAGCCTCACGGTGCCGAGGGGCCGGGCAGGGGAGGGGCAGCTGCACGTCCACTCTGATTCGCTCAATTACAAGCCTTTTACAGAAGCACAGAAATAACGAGCTCAATTTTAAAGACCTCATTTCCTGCACGAGGCTGGACAGCAGGGCACCTGCACGTCTCAGCTGGACCAGGCTCGGTGGCCCGTCCTGCAGCCTCCTCCCCTCCCGTGAGCATGAAGTCCTTGCTACCTGGTCTGGCTTCAGTTCAGCTGGGACGTCCTGTGGTGTCAGGTGGCTCCCCCGGGCGTCGCCCACAGCAGTCCCCTCGGACACTCTGGGGTAACAGGAAGTGACGGCTGCTGACCAGCAGGAGGACCACTGTCCACTGCTCCTCTCTCAGCCTTGTCAATGTGGCCTATTTGCCCTGGGCAGTGCCCAGCCCCATGTCTGGGTGACCAGGGACACACAATACTGGTGGCAAAACAAGGTCATGAGCTCCTGCTGGGAGCAGGCAGGTCATCTGGGCAGAGCTGGGCCTTTGTGGAGGCAGCCTGGGCAGTGTCAGGACAGACCAGGTGGCCTGTATGGCCAGCCCCGCCCTCCCCACCAGGAGGCTCCGTGAGCCCTGAGCCAGGCACACCCACCTGTGTGAGCAAGCACACGTGTCCCCAGGTGTGTGCAGGACCGTGAGTGGGTAGCATGTATGGCTGTGTGTGAGTGTGCCGCTCACGTGTGCTGGGGAAAACCATAGTGTCGGCATCGGACTTCTGATGCCAGGCTGACCACGCAGCCTCGTTTCCCAGTGGTCATCTATGCTGCGGGAAGGGCGACTGCTGCCTTGGTTCTCCTAGGCCCCGGGGAGGAGGGGTGCCCACCGTATGCAAAGCCACACGGCCCTGCCGAGGCCTTACCATCACGCCAGGACAGACATCACCCGCCACGGAGCAGCCCCCCAAGGTCATGTCGAAGGTGGCGCCAGGGGCTGACCCCGCGGGCCTGCACCTCCTGTCACTCCTCCAGCCTTCCTCCGGTCAGTTGTACAGCCCCCAGGGCCCACCCAGCGGCTGACTCTCCGGACGGCACAGCACCCCAGGGCTTGAGAGCCAGAGGCTGCTGCACCCACACCCCAGCCCCGCGTGGCCGCCACCTCTGCACCTCCTGTCTTCACCCTCACGTCCCCATTGGGCTCAGGTGCCCACTTCTCCTGGCCAGCATTTTCTTTCTCCTCCTGTCACGCTTTGCTACATGCGCATGCAAAATTAAGTCCAAAACGATTCTAGTTACTCCCAACCCTGAGACAAGTTTTAAAATAGCGACTGGATTAACATCCCACTTCCCAGGACCCTGGCGGTTCCTAATGCATTTACCATTTGCAAACTTGCTAACACAAATCCACCAGGAAAAGGAAACTGCTGATCTGCTTTCCTGTGCAAGTGTTTCCTCTGATGGGTTGGCTTCCCTTTATGCGGCTCCAAATGAAGTCTGCACAGATCCCTGCTTGTTCCCGCCCCTTTTGTTAAAATAGAACATGTAAATCTCCGCTGTGGCCTTTAGTGATCAGGACCAAAATTAGAAATATAAATTACCACGGTGGGAAACAAGATGCTGTCTGACGTGAAGGATGGGGGACGGGGGCCACCTGGTGGGTGACGCATCAATGGGGACAAAGAGCCGTTCAGGGAGAGCTGGGTGCCACAGGATTTCAGCCACTTCCTGCCAGTCCACTCTTCCCAACAGGAAGTGCAGGCCACACCTCAGTGCCCCACTGAGCTCTTCAATGAAAGCTGGCATTTGTTTCTTTCACTGTGACTTGCCTCTCTTGCCCGGCTTCCAGAAACCCTCCGTCTCCTCTCCGTGGTCATCTCTGTCTGGTACTCACTGTTGACATTAGAGCCCCACATGCAGTTTGAAACAAGATGGATAAGCACATGGCATGTAGCCTTCTCCTGCAGCCTGTTCAGGTGGAGCTGGCAGGAGACACAGGCACAGTGGGAGCTGACGGGACACATGCCCAGGGAGGGCCCATGAGAGTCCCAGGGACAGCCTCGGGGCCTGTGTCTGTGCAAATGCTCAGCCAGTGGGATGCCAGGAAGACATCCTGGGCAGCTGGTTGGACGATGGAACTGCGGAAGTGAGATAAAGGTGTGGTGGAGAGGGACGTGCGGGTGGGAGGGGGCACGGGGACGGGGCATAGCCGCAAGGTCCAGGACCCCAGAGACAGGTCGTTGTGTGAGCCGGTGGGGCCTCTCCATGCAGGCCTCAGACCAGCACGTCCAGCTCCTCCGTCCAGCTCGCCTGCTCTGGGCATCTGCCTGCTGCCATCTCCTTCAGTGACATGTAGTCCCAGCAGGACAGGTGCCCCAGGAAGACCACCTGAAACAGGTTCCTCGTATTCTTGGGAGAGGACCGCACCAGCTCACCTTGGGAGTCTCTCTACCTGCACACATCGGCTCCTTGCTTTTCCTTCCGTAAGGCTCTCTGGGAAACTCTGGCTTATATGATCACCGCTCTTGTGATATAAAGGAGGAAGACTGTTCTGTCGTCCTTTATCAGAGAGAGGGAATGTTGCTTCAGGTGGTGACCAGCTTGGACAGAGACGGGCTGATTCCAGCCTGGCCACCCCACCAGTGGCCTGCAGAGCCTGGCTGGAGTAAGGCACCCCCCACGCCACGCCACCCCCAACAACGTGTCCTGGTGGATTCGGAAGGCCCATTGCCAAGGTGCGTGATGTGGGGAGGACCCATCGTCCCGGGCCATGGCCACCCGGTCTCGGGAGTGCTCAGGTAGCACCGTCGTGCCTCAGACTCTCCTGACACGTGTCCTTTTCTCTTCTGATTCTTGTCTGGCTCCACCTTAGATTACTTCTCTCTTCGTCTACATTTTAATCCCCTTGGGACAGAGACCCAGTGTCCCCACTTGGATATTAACCCCGATCCCTTCATCATGTTCAGTACTGGTGGGTCCCACTGTGTGAGTCCTGCAGGGCACGGCACGTCTGTTCATATTCATGCAGCGACCTGAGCCACACCCACGGTGGGCCTTGCGAGGCTGGGTCCCAGAGTCCACATCAGAGGCGGGTCAGGCCTGGTGAGTCCTGTCAGCTCCAGAATCCCATGCTTTCTGTCTGCTCAAGGGGGTGATGGCACTGCCTCATGAGGCTGGGGGTGGAGGGGCAGGTTATCTTGTATTAATGGATAGAAAGTATATGGAGCAAAGAGTCATAGTGAGTACTCAAAAGATGGTACCAAATAAGTGTTATCGATTTGAGTTCTTGAACAAAGCCTCGACGTGGGCAGGTCCTTGCTCTGTGTTCTGTGCCAGTGTGCCCACCATGCACGCTGTCTGTGAGCCTCAGGGTGCTTCAGAGGTGAGCCAGCAGCCTGCACAGGAGGAGAAGGAAGCCCAGGACAAGCCAACTGCAGCCCTGCCTTCCTCCCCTGGAGGCTGTCAGCGGGCAGGCCCATGGGGGCAGGAACAGCCTGGTGAGGGCGCCACTGGCAGCTCCAGCTGTGCACGTCGCAGACAGGACAACACACCTGTCCTCAGGCTGTGGGAGACATGACATCTTAGGAAGGTTGTCTCTACTGCGTGATCTCACTGGCTTAGGGACCCTCTGCTCCCAACAGGCCACAGGTGACATGGCCCTCCTAGGATCTGTGATAGGTGTTTATGCACTTGCTTGCCTGTAGGGAGATGGGTGTGTATAGAAACTGTAAGGAGTGTGAGCGTAAGTGCAGGGCGTGCAAGTACACAAACATTCCTTTGAGCCTGCTGTCCCCACTGAGGTAGGGGGCGGTATCCTGGGCTGCCGTTTTGACCATTAGCTGCACCCCCAGGGCCTGGAACAAAACCTGGCAGCCTCTCAAACCATACTTCCCGATGGATGTACGATGGTTATACTAACACTAAGCTTCCCAGCAGAAGCCTTTCTCCCCACTGCTGCCTCTGAGTCTCCATTTCAGTCCATTTCTGGCCATATTTTGCTTAAAAACGAGCCCTTAGTAGTTTGGAAAGCTTGAGGTGCCAGTAACTACGTCAGATTGCTGCTGGTATGAGTAGTGACAAGAATGGCAGGACATTGGGAGGTGAGGGGCTGAGCTGTGGTCAGCTGTCCAGCTCCACCAGCTTGGCCTGGGCATGTGCAGTCTTCCCAGAATCGCTGCCTGACACACGGCCTCCCGAGTGGGGACAGGCAGGGTGAGAGGAGAGGGCTTCCTGCGCCCTCTTGTAAGTACAGGGAGGCAGCTGTTCCAAAGTGTCTGTTCATCCACAATGCCCTTTGACCTCTGGCTGGACAGCGTGCTAGCCCTGGAGCGTCACCCTCCCCTCTGGCCACACATGCAGGACCAGTCTCCATGGTGTGAGGAGCACCACAGCCGAGCTCCTGGAAGGACAGTTCGCCCACAAATCAGACACTCTGCTTGTCCCTGTTGCGGTGGCTGAGGGCGAGGTGACGAACTCCTTGTCACTGGCAGTGTTCCAGCCAAGAGGTGGGAGGTCTGTGCAACGTGGAACAGCATGGTGGACAGTGACCCAAACCTGGGTTCAGACCCCAGCTGACCACTCAGCTGCGGAACCATGAGAAACCATTCGCTCTGTCCCACTCTCACTGTCCTCCTTTGTTTACGGGGGTTGCTGTTTAATCTCCCTGCAGGGAAGTCACAGGGTTATGAAAGGCCTTTACTCAGTGCCCAGGGCAGAACCAGCTCATGGTAAGCTCCCACCTACCCTCCCTGGGAAGTCACTGCCCTTGTTCTCAATGCTGCATAATTGTCATCAGTGCTACGGCGCCACTGAGGGCAGACACTCCCCCCGAGATGCTGACACCAGGCCGCGGGCTTCGGCATGCCCCCCCTGAAGTCCTTGACCGCCATCCCTCCCTTTGCCCCTCAGTCATGTGATCCAGCCACACTGCCCTCCCTGCTGCTCCTGAAGCTCACCAGCCACTTCCTACCTCAGGGCCTTTGCATGTGCTGTCCCTTTGGCTGACTGCTCTTTCCCCAGATCTGCACACAGCTGGCTCCTTCCCATCAATCACGTGAGCCTTCCTCAAACAGCCTGAGCCCGACCACCCCAAGTAGACAGCGGAAGCCCCTCCTGTACCCCACCTCCCAATAGACCCTCTCACCACCCTGACCTGCTTTACAATCTTTGCCACGTTTATCATCTTAAGCTAATTTGCTTATGTCTGCTCCCCACTATAACACGGGCTGCTCCCCATTATAACATGTCTGCTTCCCCCTATAACACATCTGCCCCCCACTATAACATGTCTGCTCCCCACTATAACACATCTGCCCCCCACTATAACATGACTGCCCCCCACTATAACATGACTGCTCCCCACTATAACACATCTTCCCCCCACTATAGCACATCTGCCCCCCACTATAACATGACTGCCCCCCACTATAACACGTCTGCCCCCACTATAACACGTCTGCTCCCCACTAGAACACGTCTGCCCCCACTATAACGCGGCAGGAAGGCCACCACTGAGTCTCTGTTTCTGGAGCAGTGCTAAGAACATGGCAGGAGCTCAGTAAACAAGTGCTGGGCTGGCTGAGTGAATGAACAAATTGTTATTAACTTCACATCACGACTGTGTCTTCCTCAGGAACACCCCTGGCCGCCTGTCCTTGCACATTTAGTGTCAGCTCTGTCCTCTGTGGTGTGGGTTCAGGTGCCTGCAAGGTACCTTTCCGAGTCTCAGTGAGGGCCCTGTGGTGCTACACGAAACGCGACATCCAGGCGAAAGGCTGCTTTCTCCTGTACAAGCGTCACCTTAAACTCAGAGATGCAGCTCCAGGAGGGCCTGACCCCCAAACCTGGGCAGAACCCACCGTCTGCACTCTCCAGAAAAGTCTGGCTCTCCCCTGCTGAGGAACGTGCTGCCATCTCTCCCTCCCTGAGAAATCCAGGGGCAGTAGAATTGTACCACCTCTCACTTGGAGTCCGACTGAGCCAAGCGATGAGCGATGAGCGATGAGCGGGCCCTTTAAAGAGCGGTATTGCTGTGGGCACTCGTTTGCACAGTGAGCGCGCAGCCGAAAGGTCCAACGTGCTGAGACAGCGCCCGCTGCCAGATGCACCCACGCAGTGCATTCAGAATTGCAATGCTTGAAATCGGGGTCTCCACATGTCCTTCCTTGGAGAAAAATAGCCTCTCCACAGCGCGTGCCCAAGCTGTGGCAATGTGCACAAGACGTCACTGTGGTGGGGGCACACAGGAGAACGTGCACTGCCCAGAGCCCCTTCCCTGAGCAGGTATGTGCAGGTGCCCGGGAGCACCCCGGGATTCACCTGGAGTGGGGCCTGGAGCAGTGTGGAACTTAGGGGACCTCCCCTCAGACGGGAAGCTGCAACCCATGCAAAGAATGCTGACAACAGGCGCTGAATGTTGTAATCCCTGCTCCCAAACAATGCCTAACAGAGCAAGCAGCACTTGGACGCCCGTCAGGGAAGGCAGGGTCCTGGGAGGGGCACTGATGCCATCCGAGTGCTTAGTGGCTATCACCTACTTGTCTTGGGCTGTGGCTGTTACAACACGCCTGCCTCAGTCTTCTCACAGAACCAGAGAGGACAGCTCTGGCCACAGCCTCTGCTGAGCATGGCCGCCCTGTCCAGTGTGTGCTGTTGGGTCACATGCTTATCAGCTCCAGACAGACTCTTGTTCGTTCTCACCTCCTGAGGGCCGCGCATGGGGCCGAGCACCCCACTCCGTGTCCATCCTCACTGAGGCTCTAACAAGTCACCACACACTCAGGGGCGGAAAACAACACCAGTTATGCTCCTGCAGGGCCAACCAGCCAGTCCCCAGTGAGTCTCCCCGGGCTCAGGTACAGGTACCAGCACGTCCCTGTGGAGGGTAGGAGAGCCTCTTCCTGCCTCTGAGGGCTGCTCATGCCCCCCCTTCAAAGCCACTGGGTGGCCTGCTCCCTGCCTCTGCTGCCACATTGTCACCTTCTCTTCTGTTCCGAACTCGTTGCACTCCTACAAGGACCCGCCCAGATAACCAGGGAGTGTCCCCATGCCCAGGTACCTGGCGTCATCACATCTTCAAGTTACAATCACAGGTTCTTGGGGTTCAGGACATGGGCATCTTTGAAGGCCCGATTCAGCCCGTACACCCACATCCTGGTGAGAGCCCACGTGAGAAGTACTTCTTCCTCCATGGACACAGGCTGCAGCCTGAGCCCAATGTCACAGAGCCTGCAGCAGCCCCTCTCCCAATGTCCCCAAAAGAGACTGGCTCCCACTCTTGAGACAGACCTTTCCATGAGTGTATTTATGCAGTGGCCAGTGTGGCTGCAGCCCAGCCCTGACCCCAAGGAGTCAGGAAGCAAGAGGCTTTCTATAGCTGTCGCCCAAGACCCTGCTTGTTGCCCCTTCCTGACAGGGAGACTGCCGCTTCACTGCCCAACTTTGGGACAGGCTTGACACTTTGCGATCGGGAGCTGGCACTTGGAAGTTCTGCCCTGCTACACATGATGAGCCACAAAGGAGCCTTCCCGGGGCATTTAGCTAGTCACCTGAGGCACAGGCCGACTGCCCCGACCAGGCAGCAGGGAGCTGGAGGGGTGCCATGTGTGACCAAAATGCAGAATGAGCCCTGACCCTCGCATGGCTGCGGGCACTTTTCTTATTGAAAAGTTAGGCACCTCGGCCAGCTCTCCTGAACAGCAAGACTTAACGAGGGTCTGGGTTCTTCATGCACAAAGTTGTCATAGGAAGACTCAGTGGGAAGGTAGCTTTAAACTGCCCGTCAAGTCGCGGTCTCCAGGACTCGGCAGAGAGTCTGTGCATTCCGCCAGCTCCCCTGGGACTGGGCTTTACACACTGTTCAGTGAAAGCTGTATGTGTTTAGGGTGCACACGAGGGTGGATGCACACACGTGAGAGGAGGAGGCAGATCCTCTAAGCGACACATCACCTCCTCACAAGCTGACACCATTTTCTGTGATGAGAACACCTGACATTCACACTGAGGCACTTCCCAGGACACAGCAGAGCCGTTCACTGCAGTCAGGACACTGCATATTAGCTGCGAGGCTTCTGGGCCCACAAGACTGCGACGTTGTAGCCTTCATGCAACAAGGCCTCAGCCCGCCCCCAGCCACCATCTCTCTGCCTCTGTGAATTTGAGTGTTTTAAGATGACACACGTAAGCGATGTCATGCAGTATCTGCCCTTGTCTGTCTGACTTACGCCACGGAGCCCAGCAGCACCACTGGGTCCGTCCACCTTGCAGTGAATGGCAGGGTTTCCTTCCTCTTTATGGCTGAACATTCCATGGGACACGAGGCTGCCCCGGCCCCGTCCAAAGGTCACTTTGTCCTGTTTTAACACCCAAAGGCACCAGGTGTCAGACGTGCCAGGTGGCCACCTGGCTGCATTTTAAAGGGGCACCATCTGCTGCTTTTCACACAGGGAGCATCAGCACGCCTGGCTTGGAGCCCCGAGGAGCCCGGGGCCCAGACCTGCCCCTCAGGGGCTGCAGCACACATTGCGGGAGCTGGGCCGGCTCTGCACTTGTCAGCCCAGAAACACGCGCGTGCACGTGGGTCACAGAGGCACAAAAAGTCACCGGCATGCTTTATTGTGGGCCATCTAAGGCCAAGGCCCTCACTATCGGAACCCTGGGAAACTGCCTGTTTCAGACCCCAGTGGGGATGACCCCTGGCTCCCCTGCTTACTGCCCCCAGGAAACAGGGTCCAAGCAGGCCATCAGGGACCGTGGGGGTCGGCGGGGACAGAGGGGCAAGGAAGGCACCGCTTGCTGTGCTGCAGCTCTGTCACCTCACCGGGACAGACACACAGTGTCCGTCTGCCCTGTCTTGACCAGCTCGCAGGCCCTGCCCCTGCACAGCAGACCCTCCCCTCACTGTGCCCGGGTGACACGCAGGCTCCGTGTCTCCAGCTGCCCGAGGAGACTGGGAAGCCAAGACTGCCCCCTTGTGGATAGCTGAGGGCTTACGTGTTCCGGCCGGGTCACTCTCACAAAACAGGTACCTTTCTGGAGGCGCTCAAAACACAACTCACTGCCACAAACTATGTTGTTGCTTTGCCAGAACCTAGTGGGCAGCTGTCCCCATCAGCTCTTATGGAGAGAAAACCCTACTTCACCAGTTCACACCCCTCCAGGGAAGGGAGGGAGGAACAATATTTTAAAAAGGAGAAAATGCCTGGAAAGCCCCTGTGACCTTTCCCAGAGTGTATGTGACTCTCCAAATGTCTGGCTTCTCCCAGCAGCACGGTCTGGGGGCAGGTACCTGGCCGGCCCTGGCTGGTTGCAGGCTCCCTGGGCAGGCCGGTGTCTGGGCTGGGAAGACCAGGAACCATGGGAATGGCACCCGGCACTGATCCTCACGGAAGAGCCATGCTTCAGCTTCACTGGGCTTCTCTGTGCAGCCGTGTGCCAGGCCTGGCTCACCCTATCTGTCCCCACGATTCACATGTCACACAGCGGTTTGTGGGCCGTGGCCCAAGGCTCAGCTCCAGAGTCGGGCCATCCTGGAAAAGCCAAGGGTCTGGCTGATGCTCTCCGTGGTCTTGGGCAGGCCTCATTTTTCCCACATTTGTGTTAAGGGGTGATGCTCATTTTCAATTGCCCTAAAAACAGATATGGACTCAAGGGTTTTTGTGCAGTAATCATTTGAGAGGTGACCCAGGAAGCAGGAAGGAGAGAGCAGGGAAGTGAGACAGGAAGCAAGGAAAGTGAGGTCGCGAAGTGTCCCCGAAGCTGCTATGAGGCAGAGGCATCCATCCCTGGGGAGTGGGGCTTCCCTCCCGCCCCCAGCAGAGATCATCCAGGGTTCACCCAATTGTTTGTGCATCTAGCAGGCATTTACCCAGTGCCGAGCTGTGCACGATCTCACCAGGACAGAAAAAGCAACTGAGAGATGTCCCGTTCTGAGTCCTAGCCAGGGCCTAATTCTGACTTCCAGAACTTTCCTCTGGGATTGAACACATGGTGTCCGGTGGATCTCGACATCCTTCAAGTGAGTAGACACGTAGCTGCAGAGCTGGGTGACCCCCAGCAGAGCCACACGGCTGCTGTGCAATGCTGAGCTCACTCATTTGTCTCCTGGTTGTCTATGAGCACCTACTCCAAGCCAGACACTGTTCTAGGCCCTGGGGACACAGTGGCCCGAGGACAAACCCCGGCCCTCAGGACCTTGCACTCCAGTCGAGACAGACAGTACACCCGTAAGCAAATGAGCAAAGACCTGAATAGACCAAAGAACACACAGATGGCAGTAAGCACACGAGAAGGTGCCCCAGGGCATGTCACCAGGGAGATGCAAACTGAAACGACAACACCTCCACACGCCTGCCAGCCTGGCCTCACCCCAGCACACTGACGTCACCAAGTGCTGGCAGGACGTGTGGCAGCAGGGACTCTCAGTCACTGCTGGTGGGGACACAAATGGCACAGCCACTTTGGGTGACAGTCTGGCAGTTTCTTCCAAAACTGAAACACACTTATCATACGACCCAGCAGTCATGCTCAATCATAATTTGCCCAAAGGAGCTAAAAACACATGTTCACACAAAACCCGCACATGGATGTTTACAGCAGCTTTTTTCGTAACTGCCAAAACTTGGAAACTACTGAGATGTTTTCAGTGGGTGATGGATAAGCAAACTGGTCCAGCTAGATGATGGAATATTGTAAGTGATAAAGAGAAATTCAGTGAAAAGACACAGAGGAAACTTAAATGCATATTACTAAGTGAAAGAGGCCCATCTGAGAAGGCTACATACTGTGTGAATCCAAGTACGTGACGTTCTGGAAAAGGCAAAATGCGTGGACAGTACAAGATCTGGGGTTGTAGGGTGAGAGAGCGAGGGGTGAACGCAGGAGAACAGAGCATTTTTAGTGCTGTGAAAACTTTCCACCGAAGTCGTATACTGACAGGAAAGTGCTCAGTGGATTTTCATTCTCATTTCAGTAAACATCCTCACATAACCATGTCTGGGTGCTGACACGTGGCTTGCAAAGGTTACAGGGTATTTCATTATTTCTGTGGTCAGTGCCATGCTGCTGGATACTCAGTCTGTAAAGCTATTCCAAATAACAGTAACATTCCTAAAAACACACTCAGGAGTGTTCAGGAGGAAGATGCCATCTTAGTAGATATCAAATTCCTTCTCCTGATTTTGTTTCTCTTTTCTAAACAGAGGGTCGGTTGTTGGGCTGTTCTTATTCTGAAAGTACACACGTTCCAGATGTGGAAGAAAGCCCTCCTGCCTGCCTTTCAGGGAACGTGTAATTATGGAGGCGCCTGGCTCCAGCAAACAGGCATTCCATTCTCCTCCCTCTGACTCAGACACAAGATCTTCCAGGCCCAGAGAGGACCTGCCCCTCATGGGCACTGACCTCGGGAGATTAAATGTCACGTGATGCATAGGGTTGCGGCATCCCTCAAGTCAAACATTTAGGCTAACACAAGTTAGGCACAACCAGGTGCTCAGGTATGTGCGCATGACCAGGTGACACCCATGCAACTCAGCCAGACACCCAGGGAGCCTAAGGAGCCAGACCACGTCTAGACCACCAGCGTGTGGGCACAGCTTTGCACACCGGTGCACCCACCAGGCACGGGTTCATTGCTATCTGTTCTCTTCTGCACTCTGTTCTGAAAAGTTCTGCCGCAGGATGGCTGGAACACAGAAAACGGACATGCAGCCCACGGCCCCCGTGGGACCAGGGACTTCCCGGGTCTCTTGTCCATGTGCTTGGCAGCCACGACTCAGCTGGTGCCCTTGTCACCCTCCCAGGAGTGAGGCCACAGGCAGTCCTTGAAATCTACACACCAGTTCCTCACAGTTTGCGAGGGGGTGACACTGGCAACCAGGTCTTCTAACACGGTCCTATTGATGTAGGTGATGTTGGATCTGCTGGCAGTTTCTGAGTGTGGACCAGGATCGTGTCTCATGAGGCCGAAGAATGGAAACACAGACCAGGGAGAGGCAAAAAGTTGTAAAAATAGGATAGTTTATTAGAGGCAGGAGAAGAGGTTGCAGCTCCTGAGCGGGAAGGGGTCCCGAATGTGGGTGCCTGTGACTGAGGCAAAAGCTCTTACTTTTATACCTTCCCTTGCCTGCTTGGGGAAGGGGAGCTGTTTGAAGATGGGAACTGGCGCCTTCTAATGAAATTCGTCTACCAGGTTGGTTTTGCTTGACCATGCTAAAGGAATTAGCAAAGGAACCCACTCTTATCTATCAGATCTGCTCCATTTGTCAGGCCAAAAGGAATTTTATGATTTACCTCAAGGCCTTGTTACATTATGTCCTGGAGCACAGGAGTGATTTCAAAACCTGAAGTTTTAGAATATGGCTGTGTTTTCTTTATCTTACCAGGGACCTACCTATCTACCTAACAATCATACTCACTAACTTGTGTCACTATCTGACTTAACAGTGCCTCCTCACGGGCAACATTTGTTCATTCTGGAAACAGGGCATGATGTTGGCTAATTCAGCCTCATCAGTGTGCATAAGATCAAATTAGATCTGATCATATTACATGAGATGACATCAAATCAAATTAGGCATCTTTGAAACTCTGAATTGACATTGAAGGCTGCCCCCACAAATAGATTTTCAGAAAATGAGCCATAGCTATGGAGCAGCTACTCAAGCCTGATGGCTTATAGCCGAGACCCTCTTGTAAACCCCCCTCCCATGGCTTGTGTCACATCTCTTGCCACATGGTGATTGACCCCGGGCTGGCCTCACATCCATGACCTGCGGGTGTTTTCAGCACACACAGATGGGCTCCTGGCATGGAGCTGGAATGAAGAGCTTGGCATCTGAACCCAGACATGATCTCTAAGGGGATCCCGCCTGCAGAGCACAGCAGCTTAGGTGTGTGGCACCGGAGTGGGAGCTGTCCGCGGTACTGAAGGGACCCCAGGCGTCCCCCTACCCTACCTCCTCCTGCCCCAGAGGGCTGGACAGTCCCATACAGGCACACCTCGTTTTGCTGAGCTGCACAGACATCATGTCTTTACAAACTGAAGGTTTGTGGCAATTCTGTGCCATTTTTCCAACAGGCTCAGGTAATGATTCGCATTTTTTAGCAATAAAGTATTCTTTAATTAAGGTTGTGCGTTTTTTGACATACTGCTACTGCACACTTAATAGACTACAGTATAATATAAATATAACTTAATGCACTGGGAAACCAAAAAATTCACATGACTCGCATTATTCAGTGTATTGCAGTGGTCTGGAGCCAAACTGCAATATCGCTGAGGTATCACAACGCAATAATCCTTCACACACACTAGAAAGGCTATAATAAAAAATAAATAAATAAAAATAACAAGCATCGGCAACAATGTAGAGAAACTGGAACGCTTAAAAATCGCTTGTGGAAATGTCAAATGATGCAGCCTATCTATATAACAGTTCAGCATTTCTTCAAAAAGGAAGAAAATATTACCACATGGCTCAATAACTACTCCTAGATACATATTCCAAG
This sequence comes from Rhinolophus sinicus, assembly GCF_036562045.2. NCBI lineage: Eukaryota > Metazoa > Chordata > Mammalia > Chiroptera > Rhinolophidae > Rhinolophus > Rhinolophus sinicus. The sequence continues at coordinate 109,018,284 of NC_133751.1, read as the reverse complement.
GAACTGAACATAGGTATTCAAATGGAAACTTGTACACAAATATCCATAGCAGCATCTTCACAATAGCCCAAAGGTAGAAACAATTCAAATGTGCATTAATGAAAGGAGAAAGACAATGTGATAAATCCATAAACTGCAATATTATTTTGCCAGATAAAGGAATAAATTAAATGGTACAGCCACTGTGGAAAATGGTATGGCAGTTCCTCAAAACTTAAAGATAGAATTAATGTATGATCCAGCAATTCCACTTCAGGGTATATGCCCAAAAGTTTTGAAATTACGGACACAAACAGATTATGTATACACCCGTATTCGTAGTGGATTCACACTAGCCGAAAGGCGGAAGCCGCCCAAGTGTTTATAGATGAACGGATGGACAAAATGTGGTATATATGAGGGGACTAGTATTCAGCCTTAATATCTAAGGAAATTCTGGCGTGGGTTACCACATGGCTGAATGTGGAAGTCGTTATGCTAAGTGAGAAAAGACAGCTACAGATGGACAAACATTATTTGATTCCACTCATATAAGCTATGTATCAAAATCTAATTCAGAGACAGAAGGTAGAATGTGGTTGCCAGTGGTTGTGGGGAAATGGGAATGTGCAGTTATTGCTTTATGGATACGGTTTTAATTGAGGAAAATGAAATTCTGAAGTTGGATGGTGTTGGTGGTATTTGTACAACATAAACGCAGTTAATGCCATAGAAACATGTACGTCAAATGGTTTAAATGGTAAATGTTGTGCTGCATATAATTAATCACAATAAAAAAATAAGTGAAATACTGATACCTGTGAGAACACGGATGGACATTGAAAACATCTTAAGTGAAAGAAGCTGGGCATGGAAGGCATCCAAGATAGGATTCATTTCTGAAGTTTAAATACAAATTTATGAAAATCGGGGAAAGCCTCAGTAACAGTTCCAGAACAATAAAATCACATCAGAATGGAAAGAGACATTTTCACACAGTTGGGGCAGGTGGTAAAAGCTGAAGTGGGGCCATGGATTGGATTGTAATGTGGAAGCCATAATCATTTCCACACTTGTGGGTCATGTGGTGATTCCTGGGGAAAGCACACCTGTTTGGGATGAAACTCACTGGAGAACTGTGTGTGAAATGTCGGAAAGCGATGACAGCTGCAGAATCTGAGTGCAGAGAAAGAGTATCCATAGTGCTACTGAAAGTTTTCCAGACTTTTGAAATTACTGGAAAGTAAACTACTTGAAACAACCATGTCAGGACCACACCAGAGAAACAGAACGCATCCAAGCTCATTACAGACGCCACGACCTATGCAGACCCAGTTCACCCAAGGGGGTGAAGCTAATCGCCCTTGTTAACTAGAGGCAACGAGGGAGAATATATTAGAGCCACTGTGCCTTGGGTACGTGACCTGGGACGTGGAAGACACAACAGGCTTTTTAATTTCGGTTTTCCACATCACTCGACCCCAAAAGTCTATAGCGACGAAAGCAGGATGGTATTGGCATAAAACCAAACACATAAATCAACAGAGCAGAATGGAGCTTAAAGTTGAACCCACATAAATGACGCTGGGAACATTGGACAGCTGTGCGCAAAACAACAGCACTGAACACTGTCTGACACCACAGAGAAAAACCAGCGATTTCCCCCACTATGTCCTTCCTCTGCGGGGTCCTCTTGTGGCCGACACGCCTTCCCTCCCCCACCGGTCAGCAGAGTTCGCGCACAGGAAGGTTCTCCCTACCTCTCCTCCTTTGTCCACGCCTCCTGGGGAGACACTGAGGTGAAGCATGCACAGAAGGACGTCCCTTGTTGTCCCCGAAGCAGCAGCTCCTCCAGGATACACCAAGTTCCCCTCACAACAGACGCCAGCACAGGATGCGAGAGACATCACGGGGGTCTCTCGCCCCAGCTCCCGCGTGAGACTCGGGACCCTGGCTCTCATGAAGACTGGCTGCCCTCCGTCTCACGAGGCTGGCCCTGGCTCTCATGCCAGAGGCATACCCCATGTTCACTTAGTTCTCTGAAAAAGTGGTACCACAGGAAGTGATCACTTCAATTGGGCCCAGAGGAAACGTGCATGGGAAACCGGTTTGGAGAAAGTACTCACATGTGTACTCACCTGTGTTCAGATGAGAGAAGACACCAGAGCTGGACCATGGACCCTAGATCCAGACCTCTAAATGGACCATTGCCCCACATAGCCAGACACCAGGGCCTGAGCAGGACCCCCTACCAGGACCCTGGACCCTAATCTCCAACCCTGACCCTGACTTCTAACCCCCTGCCTCCAACCCTACAGCTGTAGCCCTGAACCCTTAACATTTAACATCCCTGAACATGAACTATTACTATGAAAAACACCATGAGATCAAATGCTTCAAAGAGAAAAGGATGCCATCAAGAGACAAAGTAGATGTTAGATGAACGAGGCTGCTGCTGGTGTAACCCCATATGTTACAGTGTCTGGAAGTTCTTACAGTGCTGTTCTCTAGACAGTAACAGAAAAACCCCACTGCTCAGCGGGAATCTTGAATGAGTTGTCATTTTGGTCTAGGTTCTCCAAAGGCCCAGAGAAAAAGAGTGACGTTTCTTCTGGTCTGGATATTCTCTGAGCTGAGTGCTCACACTGGTGTCTGCTCTGTGAAACACACAAGCAGTTGTGTCAGTTTTATGCTGTTGGACAGTGGTCAAAACTGCAGAATCCTGAAACTAAAAGTATTAAAATTCAGATGCCCTTTCTCTACCTTTTGATTTAAAGCTGTAGATGAGCCACGTTTTATGTTAAGTGTGTAACTAAAATGTTATGAAAAATTTTCCCCTTTCTTAAGAGTATCTCAGTTATCACTGAGAGGTGAAACCACCATTTCAATGGCCACACTAAGTACACATCAGTTGCCAAGAAAACATAGGAAAAGCAGACATTGTGTTCACAGATATTAACATTAAAAGTTTAACATTTTCCAGGTCCAAAAAGAATAAACGACCCATGCTCCCTGCTCCCTGCATGGGGTTCATCAGTGACAGTTTCCATGGGACTCACAGAAAGACCACAGAGCATTTTACAATGCACATGCATTGCGTCCTATTTGCCCCCCTGTGCACTGAGTTGTGTGTGGGATACTGGCAGCAGTCACTGGAACTTATTTACTATAATGAAAGGACGAGACAGTGTTACTGCATATGGGGCCCGGGTCTGCAGACATCCCATCACCCACTCCTCCCACTGCATGCCTCTGTTGTAAGGGTGAGTGTGGGGACAGAGCCCCAGAGAGCAGTTTCCAGGCTCTCAGCCTCACATAGAAAGGTGCTGGCTCAGCAAGTAAATGGCCATCAACTGTGATTGGATGGCCATCAGCTGTGGCTAGTTGGCCGTCAGCTGTAACCAGTGAGCCATTGGCCACTAATATAACTGCTATGGCTACGCTAGCAAAAAATGGGGGCTAGCAAGGAGATGGTGGCTGGCAAGCACGGAATGCAGTTAGGATGACGAGTTGCAGACAGTGTGGTTCCTGCTTCCTGTGTCTCCAACCCAGCTGCCAGCGAGACAAATATTAAAACTGGGAAAGGTAGGGGCAAACTAAGGCCTCAGAACAAAAATAACAGCAGTGTTTAAATATCTTAATAACATGTTCTCTTCCAGCTTTTTCTACACATTTGGAAACAAGGCCACTTATAATAGCTAGTTACGGTTCGCCAACCATCATAGGCTGGAAAAAGCGAACATCGTTGCAGCACTGTGGGCTGGGAAGTGCTAGCTGAGACCCCGCAGGCCACCCCGCATGACAAATGGCCATCTTGGTGATAAATGCCAGAAATGCTACTCAACCTGACTTAAGAAAAACATAGCTATTGTTTACATAGTGGTATGACTCCCCTCCGTATGGCTCCAAGGGTGTTCCTTTTTGGCCTCACCATGTCCTGCGTTCTTATGTGGGGAGCAGGAGAAGAGACCCCACAGGCCTCCCTGCATGACAGTGAGATTCAGGGAATCAATAACACAGTTGGACGTAGCTAGTTTGCAGTGTGACTCACCGCATAGCTCGCTGTCATGCGGGGCAGCCTGCGGGGTCTCTGCTCCCGCTCCCCACATAAGAACGCAGGACATGGTGAGGCCAAAAAGGAACACCCACGGAGCCATAGATAGGGGAGTCATACCACTATATTCTCGTTGGCAGCTGAGTTGGAGAAACAGGAAAAGAAACCACACAATCTCAACCCTCACTATGCCGCTTGCAGGCCCAGCCACCATCTTCATGCTAGCCCCCATCTTTCCTGGTAGCGTAGCCACAGCAGTTATATTAGTGGCCAATGGCTCACTGGTTACAGCTGACGGCCAAATAGCCACAGCTGATGGCCATGCAATCACAGTTGATGGCCATTTACTACCTGAGCCAGCACCTGTCTATGTGAGGCTGAGAGCCTGGAAACTGCTTTCTGGGGCTCTGTCCCACGCTCCACCCCTACAGGCTCTCGCCTCACAATCTATGCTACAAGCGTCTTCCACAAGGGGCCCTGTGCGAGGAGCCTGGAGGTGAATGCAATATCCTGGGCACAGCTAGGCTCTCTGGGCACAGCCAGGGTTTCTCAGGGCACCACCAGTACTTCTGGGCACGGCCAGACTTCCTGGACTTCTTAGATTTCTCAGGGCACTGCCACTCTCTCTCTGGGCACAGCCAGACTTCCTGGACTCAGCCAGGGTTCTCAGGGCACTGCCACTCTCTCTGGGAACAGCCCGACTTCCTGGGCACAGCCAGGCTATCTCAGGGCTCAGCCAGACTTCCTGGACTCAGCCAGGTCTCTCAGGGCACTGCCACTCTCTCTGGGCACAGCCAGACTTCCCGGACCCAGCCAGGACTCCCAGGGCATTGCCACTCTCTCTGGGCCTCTCAGGGTACCGCGCCGGAACAACAGCGACCCACAGTGAAGGCACCCACACACCCTCAACGGCAGCCAGTCAAGACACAAAAGCAAATATCCCCCAGTTCCACTACATGGTGGTATGTTCCCAAACAGTCAAGCGGTCCATTAAATTAGCGATGGAAGGCAATTCCCCAGTCCATAGTCATTCGCCAGGGCTGTCCTGGGGGTGAGGGACGACCTTGACCTCACCCCCATCTCCCATGGAGGACTTAGCAAGCGTTTCCTCCTGGGACTACAAGTCCTGCATCCAGGCTGCCTCAGCAAGCACTTCCCAGCTCACAGGGCCGCAAAGACCTTCACTTTCTCTGGCCTATGCTGGTTGGGGAACCGTCCACGTCTTCCAACCTCTCCACAGGGCTCCATCTCTCTAGCAGCTGCATGGCTTTTCCTGTGCTGGTGGGAGAACCGTCCATGTCCTCCCACCCCTCCATGGGGGGTCCAGCTCTCAGGCAGCTGCTCCTCCTGGTCTTCCTGAGACTGAGTGTTCATAGGCACAAACTGCTCCACTGCCCTTCAGAGAGCTTTGGCCGGCTGGAACCATACCCTGCTCGCTGCGCCATGTGTCATGCGGGGCGGCCTGTGGGGTCTCTGCTCCCACCCCCCACACAAGAACGCAGAACATGGTGAGGCCCAAAAGGAACACCCACGGAGCCATAAGTAGGGGAGTCATACCACTATATTCTCGCTGGCAGCTGGGTTGGAGAAACAGGAAAAGGAGCCACACAATCTCAACCCTCACTACGCCGCTTACAGGCCCATCTTCATGCTAGCCCCCATCTTTCCTGGTAGCGTAGCCACAGCAGTTATATTAGTGGCCAATGGCTCACTGGTTACAGCTGATGGCCAAATAGCCACAGCTGATGGCCTTGCAATCACAGTTGATGGCCATTTACTACCTGAGCCAGCACCTGTCTATGTAAGGCAGAGAGCCTGGAAACTTCTTTCTGGGGCTCTGTCCCCACACTCGCTATCTCGCCACCTGTAATTAAACCTAGTTATTGATCCATCCTGATATTCAGCTGTTTTCTCTTTGTTTCTCCTCTCGATGATTAACTGTTTGTTCCCTTTCTCAAGTAAACGCATACCTCGTTAACTAACATCCTAACCTGGAAAAGAGCAATTTCTTAATCCTAGGCACCCGGACACTGGAATCCAATTTACAACTTTTGCAGTTTTTCACTGGTGATGCATTCGAGTCCCAGGCGGCTATGGCTAAATCTGAGTTTGGAGTCCGGACATAACGTCGTCTTCCAACAGACCAGACCCCAGGAAGGATGTCAGCCCTCAGAACTGCCTGACCGACTCCTCCTTTCCTACGTAAGAAACAGCTAACCTGAAGTTAGGTGCAGCTGTCCACCCTCAGACACTGGACTCTGCCCCGGCAACTCCCCCTCACCCCAACCAAAACCCCACCTCCTGTGTTTCTCTCCTTCCTACCAGAGGCAGCCGTCATTGTTGGACACTGCCCTGGCCATTCTCTCTCTGCCCTAACTGTCATAAAAACTTCCTTTGTGGAGTCTGTGAATGCTTTCACCTTTTGTAAATTCCACACCATGACATCTATCTGTCCACATGGCTAACTTTGGAAATATGTGTATTTTTACAACATGTACATTCTCAATTCTCCTGTCTTATTTAGGTTGTATGTGTCATTACATCTGATATTCATGGAACTACAGTGCGATGAAAAAGATTTCTGTAACAATATCCCCTGAAAAAATTACCTTGCTGAGTGGGATGACTTATATCTCGCATTAGTGGGTGTTCATTCAATTTATAGGACTTTTCAAACAAGTACACATTTACTAAAGTAAGGTGCATAAAGGCCCAACTAGCACAAAAATAAGGATAAAGTTGAAATCAATACATTAACCATGAACCTGATCATTTATTCCTATCAAGTATTATGAACTGTATATAATTGCAGCTGTTGTACTTTTAGATGACTAGCATATGTGAATTCCCCATGGGTGTAGGTTGAAATTCAATTTTATCTTATTAATCTGATTCTTAATTTCATGATTAGCTCAGCTAGAAGAAGTTGTTCTTATAGGCAGAGAGAACAGTGCCTCAGGGAGAGACAGGAGGAAAGGAAGGAAGATGCAAGGTGAAACGAAGAAAAGAGAGATGAGATCACTCCTCAGAAATGTTACAGCTACATCTAATTGTAATGGGTTATAACACTATTAGCATTGCAGGCTGGGAAAAATCTACACCCCTGTGTCCTCAGGACAGTTCCCACAAGGAAATCCCTCTTCCTGGTGGGAGGGAGTGGTCAGCAGAGACCCACCCTGGGAACGCCCCGGAAATGCCCTGAGCTCACCTGTGACTCCACTCTTGATTGTTTCACACCCTCATTCAAATATAATCCTAAATTTTCTTTGTTTCAGCACAGTCGCTGTCCTCCTGAGCCTGTGCACTCCTGCATTTTGGGAATATATTTTCTTTTTAAAAATAAATCCTCGGCCTGCTTGCCTTTGTTCACAACGAGTTGTTCCTACATCCTGGAATGCCTTCCTGTGATGACTCTGACCTGCTCTCTGAGAACACACTTACTAGGTTAGAGCAAAAGATATAATTTTTAACCCCCACAGTATTGGGGGAGCCTGCGAGAATTACTGGCCGGAGCACTGCTAGCGCCTGGCAACCACTGCAGCTGGCAAGGACGTCTGCCGGCAGAGGTAAGCGGTGTTTTTGTTCACTTTGTGAGCCTTTCTGGTGTATTTCTGCAGGGTTTGAGAGAATTTAGAAGTGCTGTGTGTCCTTTTCCCCTCCTCTACATGTAGACTGACAGGAAAATATATTTGTGAATCTAGCTTCTCAGGAATAGAGACTCAGGTTTTCTTTATTGAATCTTCCCTCCCAGAGATGCTCATTTTTTGTGTCTCTGTGTCTCTTGTGTCATTTGTCATGACAAGGAAATACCACAGGGACAGAAAGCCTTTGGATTCTTTGGTTAAGCTGTGAAAAGGCTATTGGTTTGAGTAGCTATTAAAATCCTACCATTAGTGGCCATAGTATGGATCCTTTGAATTGGAAAAACTTCTAAATTGGAAAATGTGTTAGAGAACTCTCAAAACAAAGCTGTTTTTTTGGAACCTAGAGAAAGACCATATGTTTAATACAAACAGATATAAGGATATTTAACTATTCTTAAGCTTTTGAATTAGTTCTTCAGTTTCTTGGGTCTTAATAGATGCTAATATCAACATTTGATTTTAAAAAGGCAGAAGAGAAAATCAAGAGATGTGCAAATGCTAAAAATCTTTATGGAGATTTAAGATTTTGAGAACTGATATGTTGAAACTGGCTTTAAAGGATTTAACAACCAATCAGAAACTTGAGAAAAATGGAAGCTGAAGTGCTCCGTCGGGAAAAATGGCGGCGTGAGGTGAGCCTCTGTAAAGCTCCCCTGGAATTTACAAAGAATCAAACAACAAAAACTCCACAAAGGACACACAGCAGACACACACACAGCAGACAGGCAAGACGAAGAGGCCCACTACCGACCGAAATCACCTACAGGTGGGAGATTCGCGCGAGTGGGGGAGGAGGAAAGGGAAAAGTGCGGACGGAGTCGCACGGGCGCAGGACGCAGAACTAGCTCAGTGCTCCAAGGTCGCTGCTTCCCGGAACTACTGCAGCTGCGGGATAGAGAAGAACTCGGACTGCTAGGGCTCCGCCAGGGCTCCACAGGGCTGAGGGGACAGCATATAACACGGCTGAACCCAACGCTCACGGCAGAGACCTTGGAGAAAAGACTGAGGGAAAAAGGCTGAAAACGGTGGTTTAAGCCCTCACTGCCAAGCAGAGAACGGAGCCTTAGGCACTGAGACTAGCCGCCCCCTCCCTCCCCTCCCAGAGCTCGCCCCGCCCCCACCTGCCCGGTGCTAGAAGCGAAAGAGTAGCAGTGTCAGATCAAAACAACAGAAAATTTGCTGTTTTGAGAACTGTGGACCGCAAACACAAATTCACAGCCCAACTAGTTCCAGCAAAGGGGAGAGAGTGTGGAAGCAGGACCGGCTGTGGTGGTGGTCGCCGCCATTGCTCTGGGCCACCTCTCACAGCTCACCCCGCCCCTGACCCCACCTATCTGGGCGGATCCTTGCAGGAGTAAACAGAACTGCTGAAATATACGGGCTCTGAATCAGGAGCTGGAAGACCTTTGGAACATCAAAAGCTCTCCGCATACCCACCGGGACACTGCGCCCTGTGACCTAGATGAACTATTAACAGAGGAGAAGCCCGTCTCCCAGGGAATCCCCCCAGTGTGTGAGAAGCTGGAATAGTGCAGAGAAAAAATAGCACTACCGTGTGGGAGAAGAAAAATAAGTTGCAGTTGGAGAAATAATGAAACATTCTACCAACAAGTACTGGAAAACAAAAGAAAGACCGCTTTCTATCAACCTGTTGCAGAAGTCACTCCTGTAGATGTCTAGGAAGAGAAATAGTAAACCAGTAATCGCCATGAATAACCAAGGCAACAAGATAGCTCAGAAAGAAAGTGAAAAATCTCCACAGAAGGCACTTAAAGATACAGAAATATGTGACTTAAATGACAGAGAATTCAAGATTGCAGTTCTGAAAAAACTCAACGAGATACAAGAAAACACAGATAGGCAGTTAAATGAACTCAGAAACTCAATCAAAGAACAGCATGAGCACTTTACGAAAGAGATTGAAATCTTAAAAAAGAACCAAATAGAATTTCTGGAGATTAAGAACTCAATAGAAGAAATTAAGAATGAAATAACCAGCTTAGGTAATAGAGTTGACCAGATGGAGCAAAGAATCAGTGACATCGAAGATAGAAACCTGGAAATGACACAGATAGAAGAAGAAAGAGACTTGAGACTTAAAAGAAATGAAAGAACTCTACAAGAACTTTCTGACTCCATCAGAAAGAGCAATATAAGAATAATGGGCATACCAGAAGGAGAAGAAAGAGAGAAGGGAACGGAGAATATATTCAAACAAATAGTCAATGAGAACTTCCCAAATTTGTGGACAGAACTGGATCCTCGAATCCAAGAAGCAAATAGAACACCTAGTTACCTCAATCCCAACAGACCTTCTCCAAGACACATTGTATTGAAGCTGTCTAAAATCAACGACAAAGAAAGAATCCTCAAGGCAGCCAGGGAAAAGAAGACGGTAACTTACAAAGGAAAGCCCATTAGATTATCATCAGATTTTTCAGCAGAAACTCTACAAGCCAAGAGGGAATGGAACCAAATATTCAAACTATTAAAAGAGAGAAATCATGAGCCAAGAATAATATATCCAGCAAAGATATCCTTTAGATATGAAGGAGGAATAAAGACCTTTCCAGACATACAAAAGCTGAGGGAATTTTCTAATACACGACCTACACTACAAGAAATACTAAAGGAGACTATTCGACCAACATCAACAGGGATAATTTGTGGCAACCAAAACATAAGAAAGGGGAGAGTAAAGGCCTGAACCGGAATATGGGAATGGAGAAAGTAAGCGTGCTGAAGAAAACGGAATACTCTAAATATCAAACTCTCTTTTACATAAACTTAAGGGTAACCACTCAAAAAAAATATCCAGAACTGAAATATATACTGTAATAAAAGGAGACACAGAGGGAAACATCATAGAATACCACCACACAGAAACAATAGACAACAACAAAAAGGCAAAGAAACAATGGAGACACAGCGTTACCAGAAAACTAAAGATAGAATGACAGGAAATCCTCACATATCAATAATCACCCTAAATGTAAATGGACTGAACTCACCAATAAAAAGGCACAGAGTAGAAGTTTGGATCAAAAAACTAAACCCAACCATATGCTGTCTCCAAGAGACACATCTCAGCTACAAGGACAAGCATAGACTCAAAGTGAAAGGGTGGAAATTAACACTCCAAGCAAATGGTACCCAGAGAAAATCAGGTGTAGCCATAATGATATCAGATGAAACAGACTTCAAGGTGAAAAAGATAACAAGAGACAAAGATGGAAATTTCATAATGGTGAAGGGGACTATACAACAAGAAGACATAACAGTCATCAATATTTATGCCCCCAATCTGGGAGCACCGAAATATACCAAGCAACTACTAACAGAACTAAAGGGAGAAATTGACCAAAACACAATTATACTAGGGGACTTAAATACATCATTGACAGCTATGGATATATCATCCAAACAGAAAATAAATAACGAAATAGCAGCCCTAAATGACACATTAGATGAAATGGACATAATTGACATTTATAGAGCACTTCATTTTAAAACATCAGACTATACATTCTTTTCTAGTGTACACGGAACATTCTCAAGAATAAACCATATATTGGGACATAAAATCAGTCTCAACAAATTTAAGAAGATTGAAATCATACCAAGCATATTCTCTGATCACAAGGCCTTGAAATTGGATACCAACTGCAAAAAGAAAGCGGGGAAAAAACACAAATAAGGAGATTAAACAACATACTTTTAAAGAACGACTGGGTCAAAGAAGAAGTTAGAGGAGAGATCAAAAGATACATAGAAACAAATGACAATGAAAATACATCCTACCAAAATTTTTGGGATGCAGTGAAAGCAGTTTTAAGAGGGAAATTTATCTCATTACAGGCCTATCTCAAGAAACAAGAAAACTCCCAAAGAAATAACCTCATGTTATACCTTAAAGAACTAGAAAAAGAAGAACAAGTAAAACCCAAGGTCAGCAGAAGAAAGGAAATAACAAAAATGAGAGCAGAACTAAATGAAATAGAGAACAAAAAGACAATGGAAAAAATTAATGTGACAAAGAGCTGGTTCTTTGAAAAGATTAACAAAATTGACAAACCCTTGGCTAGACTCACTAAGATAAAAAGAGAGAAGACACTAATTAACAAAATCAGAAATGAAAGAGGGGAAGTTATCACAGACACCACAGAAATACAAAGGATCATCCAAGAATACTATGAAGGACTATATGCCACCAAATTCAATAACCTAGAAGAAATTGACAAGTTCTTAGAAACATATAGCCTTCCAAGGTTGAACCATGAAGAACTGGAAAATCTAAACAGACCGATCACCAGTAAGAAAATTGAATCAGTCATCCAAAACCTCCCCAAAAGCAAAAGTCAGGACCAGATGGCTTCACTAGTGAATTACTTGTTCTTCTTTTTCTAGTTCTTTAATGTGTAACATGAGGTTATTTATTTGGGAGTTTTCTTGTTTCTTGAGATAGGCCTGTAATGAGATATATTTCCCTCTTAAAACTGCTTTCGCTGCATCCCAAAAATTTTGGTAGGATGTATTTTCATTATCATTTGTTTCTATGTATCTTTTGATCTCTCCTCTAACTTCTTCTTTGACCCAGTCCTTCTTTAAAAGTATGTTGTTTAATCTCCATGTATTTGTGTTTTTTCCCGCTTTGTTTTTACAGTTGATATCCAATTTCAGAGCCTTGTGATCAGAGAATATGCTTGGTATGATTTCAATCTTCTTAAATGTGTTGAGACTGATTTTATGTCCCAATATATGGTCTATCCTTGAGAATGTTCCGTGTACACTAGAAAAGAATGTATAGTCTGATGTTTTAAGATGAAGTGCTCTATAAATGTCAATTATGTCCATTTCATCTAATGTGTCATTTAGGGCTGCTATTTCATTATTTATTTTCTGTTTGGATGATCTATCCATAGCTGTCAATGATGTATTTAAAGTATAATTGTGTTTTGGTCAATTTCTCCCTTTAGTTCTGTTAGTAGTTGCTTGGTATATTTCGGTGCTCCCTGATTGGGGGCATAAATATTGATGACTGTTATGTCTTCTTGTTGTACAGTCCCTTTCACCATTATGAAATGTCCGTCTTTGTCTCTTGTTATCTTTTTCACCTTGAACTCTGTTTCATCTGATATCATTATGGCTACACCTGATTTTCTCTGGGTACCATTTGCTTGGAGTGTCAATTTCCACCCTTTCACTTTGAGTCTATGCTTGTCCTTATAGCTGAGATGTGTGTCTTGGAGACAACATATGGTTGGGTTTAGTTTTTTGATCCAATCTGCTACTCTGTGCCTTTTTATTGGTGAGTTCAGTCCATTTACATTTAGGGTGATTATTGATATGTGAGGATTTCCTGTCATTCTATCTTTAGTTTTCTGGTAACGCTGTGTCTCCATTGTTTCTTTGCCTTTTTGTTGTTGTCTATTATTTCTGTGTGGTGGTATTCTATGATGTTTCCCTCTGTTTCTTCTTTTATTTCAGTACATATTTCAGTTCTGGATTTATTTTGAGTGGTTACTCTTAAGTTTATGTAAAAGAAAGTTTGATATTTAGAGTATTCCATTTTCTTCAGCACGCTTACTTTCTCCATTCCCATATTCCGGTTCAGGCCTTTACTCTCCCCTTTTTTATGTTTTGGTTGCCACTAATTATCCCTGTTGATGTTGGTCGAATAGCCTCCTTTAGTATTTCTTGTAGTGCAGGTCGTGTATTAGAAAATTCCCTCAGCTTTTGTATGTCTGGAAAGGTCTTTATTTCTCCTTCATATCTAAAGGATATCTTTGCTGGATATATTATTCTTGGCTCATGATTTCTCTCTTTCAATAGTTTGAATATTTGGTTCCACTCCCTCCTGGCTTGTAGAGTTTCTGCTGAGAAATCTGATGATAATCTAATGGGCTTTCCTTTGTAAGTTACCATCTTCTTTTCCCTGGCTGCCTTGAGGATTCTTTGTTTGTCGTTGATTTTAGACAGCTTCAATACAATGTGCCTTGGAGAAGGCCTGTTGGGATTGAGGTAACTAGGTGTTCTATTTGCTTCTTGAATTCGAGGGTCCAGTTCTGTCCACAAATTTGGGAAGTTCTCATCGACGATTTGTTTGAATATATTCTCCGTTCCCTTCTCTCTTTCTTCTCCTTCTGGTATGCCCATTATTCTTATATTGCTCTTTCTGATGGAGTCAGAAAGTTCTTGTAGAGTTCTTTCATTTCTTTTAAGTCTCAAGTCTCTTTCTTCTTCTATCTGTCATTTCCAGGTTTCTATCTTCGATGTCACTGATTCTTTGCTCCATCTGGTCAACTCTACTACCTAAGCTGGTTATTTCATTCTTAATTTCTTCTATTGAGTTCTTAATCTCCAGAAATTTTATTTGGTTCTTTTTAAAATTTTCAATCTCTTTCGTAAAATGCTCGTGCTGTTCTTTGATTGAGTTTCTGAGTTCATTTAACTGCCTATCTGTGTTTTCTTGCATCTCGTTGAGTTTTTTCAGAACTGCAATCTTGAATTCTCTGTCATTTAAGTCACATATTTCTGTATCTTTAAGTGCCTTCTGTGGAGATTTTTCACTTTCTTTCTGAGCTATCTTGTTGCCTTGGTTATTCATGGCGATTACTGGTTTACTATTTCTCTTCCTAGAATCCACAGGAGTGACTTCTGCAACAGGTTGATAGGAAATGGTCTTTCTTTTGTTTTCCAGTACTTGTTGGTAGAATGTTTCATTATTTCTCCAACTGCAACTTATTTTTCTTCTCCCACACGGTAGTGCTATTTTTTCTCTGCATTATTCCTGCTTCTCACACAATGGAGGGACTCCCTGGGAGACGGGCTTCTCTTCTGTTAATAGTTCATCTAGGTCACAGGGCGCAGTGTCCCGGTGGGTATGCAGAGAGCTTTTGATGTTCCAAAGCTCTTCCAGCTCCTGATTCAGAGCCCGTATGTTTCAGCAGTCTGTTTACTCCTGCAGGGATCCACCCAGATAGGTGGGGTCAGGGGCGGGCTGAGTTGTGAGAAGTGGCCCAGAGCAATGGCGGCGACCACCACCACAGCCGGTCCTGCTTCCACAGCTCTCTCCCCTTGGCCAGAACTAGTTGGGCTGTGAATTTGTGTCTGCAGTCCACAGTTCTCAAGACAGCAAATTTTCTGTTGTTTTGATCTGACACTGCTACTGTTTCGCTTCTAGCACCGGGCAGGTGGGGGCGGGGCGAGCTCTGGGAGGGGAAGGAGGGGGCGGCTAGTCTCAGTGCCTAAGGCTCCGTTCTCTGCTTGGCAGTGCGGGCTTAAACCCCCGTTTTCAGCCTTTTTCCCTCAGTCTTTTCTCCGAGGTCTCTGCCGTGACTGTTGGGTTCAGCCGTGGTATATGCTGCCCCCTCAGCCCTGTGGAGCCCTGGCAGAGCCCTAGCAGTCCGAGCTCTTCCGTCTCCCGCAGCTGCGGTAGTTCAGGGAAGCAGTGATCTCGGTGCACTGAGCGAGGTCTGCGTCCTGCGCCCACATAGCTCCGTCTCTGCGCACTTCTCCCTTTCCTCCTCCGTCCACTCGCATGAATTTCCCACCTGTAGGTGATTTCAGTCGGTAGTGGGCCTCTTGGTCTTGCTGTCTGCTGTGCAGGGAGTCCTTTGTGGAGTTTTTGTTGTTCGATTCTTTGTAAATTCCAGGGGAGCTTTACAGAGGCTCACCTCACGCCGCCATTTTTCCAGAACCTACTTATCTTTCTAAGACTTTCATTTCTGATTTACTCATCATGAAATTCACCCTTTAACATCCTTCTTCAGTAACCAAATGAGTGTCTCAGAATAATGGTGTGTGTACCCATTAAAATTGTCTACATAATACATCTCAGTATGTGGTATGGAAGTGGAAAGGTTGTTCCTTGACGGTGTTTGGTCACTTGCTTTCCCTGTGAAGTTTACTGAATTTGAAAAGTGTTGCTAATAAGCACTTTTGCAGTCAGTTCTTTAAGAAGGCAAAGGGAACAAATATATATATATATATCCGTTTATAAGGACATTTATATATGGGTATATACATATGTGTATATACACACACATATACATATATGTGTGTGTGTGTATATATATATATATACACATATATGTAGATAATTAAAGTGTTGTCTACCTTCTGCACATCATGGCACACATAGAAATAATTGCGTTCATACAGCATACTGGGGTAGCTAGAAAAGGCTACAAATGATCCACTGACAGCTCAGTATATGCTATGGATCACCTGATGGGTGGGAAGCTCTGATTACCTAATCACTGTATTCAAAGTGTTGGGAAACAAATTGTATTTTCTTTTTTATGGTTAACTCTTTTTTCTAAAGTTTATTGGGGTGACACTCGTTAGTAAAATTACATAGATTTCAGGTGTACAATTTTGTATTACATCATCTATAAATCCCATTGTGTGTTCACCACCCAGAGTCAGTTCTCCTTCCATCACCGTATATTTGATCCCCTTTACCCTCCTCTACCATCCTGCTCCCCCCTTACCCTCTGGTAACCACTAAACTATCGTCTGTGTCTATGAGTTTTTGTTTCTCATTTGTTTGTCTTGTTCTTTTGTTGTTTTGGTCATATCAGTGAAATCATCTGGTTCTCTACCTTTTCGGTCTGACTTTTTTTGCTTAGCATTATACTCTCACTATCCATCCATGTTGTCACAAATCGTCCTATTTCATCTTTTCTTACCACCAAATAGTATTCCATTGTGTATATATATCACAAATACTTTATCCATTCATCTATCGAAGGACATTTTGGTTGTTTCCATGTCTTGGCCACTGTAAATAACGCTGCATGTACATTGGAGCACACATGTCTTTATGTAAAAATCTTTTCAGATTTTTTGGGTAGGTACCCAGGAGAGGGATTGCTGGGTCATATGGCAATTCTATTCGTAATTTTTGGAGGAACCTCCACACTGCCTTCCATAACGGCTGCACCAGTCTGCATTCCCACCAACAGTGTATGAGGGTTCCTTTTTTTCCACAGCCTCTCCAACACTTGTGACTATTTGTCTTGTTGATGATAGCCATTCTAAATGGTGTGAAGTGATATCTCATTGTGGTTTTTATTTGCATTTCTCTGATGATTTGTGATGTTGAGCATTTTTTAATATGTCTATTTGTCATTTGTATGTCCTCTTTGGAGAAATGTCTCTTCAAGTCCTCTGCCCATTTTTCAATTGGGTTGTTTGTTTTTTTGTTGTTGAGTTGCATGAGTTCCTTGTATACTTTGGATATTTGCCCTTTACCGGAGGCACTGTTTGCAAAAATCTTCTCCCATTCAGTTGGTGGCCTCTTTATTTTGTCGATGGTTTCTTTTGCTGTGCAGAAGCTTTTAAGTTTCATATAGTCCCATTCATTTATTTTAGCTTTTATTTCCCTTGCGTTTGGAATCAAATTCATAAAATGCTCTTTGAACCCAAGGTCCATACTTTAGTACCTATGTTTTTTTCTATGCAGTATATTGTTTCAGGTCTTATGCTTAACTCTTTGGCCCATTTTGAATTAATTTTGGTACATGGTGATCGATACTAGTCCAGTTTCATTCTTTTGCACGTTGCTATCCATTTATTTAGAAAAGAAGGGGCTGTCTTTTCTCCATTGTATGTTTTTCGCTTCTTTGTCAAATATTATCTGTCCATATTTATGTGGTTTTATTTCTGGGTTCTCAATTCTATTCCATTGATCTATGTGTCTGTTTTTCTGCCAATAGCATGCTGTTTTAATTATTGTTGCCCTGTAGTACAAGCTAAAGTCAGGGAGTGTGATACCTCCAGTATTGTTCTTTTTTCTAAAGATTGCTTTGGCTATTCGGGTCTTTTATGTACCAAACCAATCTCATGATTTTTTTCTACTTCTTTAAAAAAATGCCATTGGGATTTTGATGGGGATTGCATTAAATCTGTGTATTATGTTGCATAATATGGCAATTTTAACTATGTTGATTCTTCCAATCCATGAGCACGAATGTCTTTCCATTTCTTTGTGTCTTCTATTTCTTTTAAAAATGTCTTGTAGTTTTTAGCATATAGGTCTTTCACATCCTTGGTTAAGTTTATTCCTAGGTATTTTATTCGTTTTGCTGCAATTGCGAAAGGAACTGTTTTTTGTATTTCTTTTCCTGAGATTTCATTGTTAGTATATAGGAAGGCAATGGACTTTTGTACGTTGATTTTGTAGCCAGCAACTTGACTATATTCGTTGATTGTTCCTAACAGCTTTTTGGTGGAGTCTTTAGGGTTTTCTATATATAGCATCATGTCATCTGCAAAGAGTGATAATTTAACTTCTTCATTCCCAATTTGGATGCCTTTTATTTCTTTCTCTTGCCTGATTGCTCTGGCAAGGACTTCCAACACTATGTTGAAAAGCAGAGGTGATAGGGACAGCCCTGTCGTGTTCCTGAATTTAGAGCAAAGGGATTCAGTTTTTCACCATTAATTATGAGATTAGATGAGGGTTTGTCATATATGGCCTTTATTGTGTTAAGGTATTTTCCTTCTATACCTATTTTATTAAGTGTTTTAATCATAAATGGATGTTGTTCTTGTCAAATGCTTTTTCTGCATCAATTGATATAATCATATGATTTTTGTCCTTTATTTTGTTTATGTGATGGATCACATTGATGGATTTGTGGATGTTGAAACATCCTTGTGCTCCGGGGATGAACCCCACTTGGTCATGATGAATAATCTTTTTAATGTATTGTTGTATTCGATTTTCTATAATTTTATTTAGGATTTTTGCATCTGTATTCATCAGAGATATTGGTCTGTAGTTTTCTTTTTTTGTAATGTCCTTCCCAGGTATTGGTATCAGGGTAATGTTGGCCTCATAAAATGAGTTGGGGAGTACTGTCTCCTTCAAATTTTTGGAAGAGTTTGAGCAGGACTGGTATTAGATCCTCTATGAAGGTTTGGTAGAATTCACTACTGAAGCCATCTGGTCTCGGACTTTTACTTTGGGGAAGGGTATGGATGACTGATTCAATTTCGTTACTGGTGATCGGTTTATTTTGATTTTCCAGTTCTTCATGGTTCAGCCTAGGAAGGCTATATGTTTCTAAGAACTTGTCCATTTCTTCTAGGTTATTGAATTTGGTGGCATATAGTCCTTCATAGTATTTTTGGATGATCCTTTGTATTTCTGTGGCATCTGTGATAACTTCCCCTTTTTCATTTGTGATTTTGTTAATTGATGTCTTCTCTTTATCTTAGTGAGTCTAGGCAAGGGTTTGTCAATATTGTTAATATTTTCAAAGAACCAGCTCTTTGTCACATTATTTTTTCTATTGTTTTTCTGTTCTCTATTTCATTTAGTTCTGCTCTGATTTTCGTTATTTCCTTTCTTCTGTTGACCTTGGTTTCATTTGTTCTTCTTTTTCTAGTTCAGTAAGGTGTAACGTGAGGTTATTTATTTGAGATTTTTCTTGTTTGTTGAGATAGGCCTGTAATGATATAAATCTCCCTCTTAAAACTGTTTTTGCTGCATCCCAAAAATTTTGGTAGAATGCATTTTCGTTGTTTGTATCTTTTGATCTCTCCTCTAATTTCTTCTTTAACCTGGTCATTATTTAAAAGTGTGTTGTTTAAATCCATGTGTTTGTGTTTTTTCCTGCTTTCTTTTTGCAGTTGATATCCAATTTCAAAGCTTTGTGATCAGAGAATATGCTTGGTATGATTTCAATCTTCTTAATTTGCTTAGGCTGACTTTATGTCCCAATATATGGTCTATCCTTAAGAATGTTCCATGTACACTAGAAAAAAATGTATAGTCTGATGTTTTAGGATGAAGTGCTCTATAAATGTCAATTATGTCCATTTCATCTAATGTGTCATTTAGGGCTGCTATTTCATTATTTATTTTCAGTTTGAATGATCTATCCATAGCTGTCAGTGATGTATTTAGGTCCCCTAGTACAATTGTGCTTTGGTCAATTTCTGCCTTTAGTTCTGTTAGTAGTTGCTTGGTATATTTCGTTGCTCCCTGATTGGGGGCATAGATATTGATGACTGGTGTATCTTCTTGTTGTATAGTCCCATTTACCATTATGATATGTCCATCTTTGTCTCTCGTTACCTTTTTCCTGGCTGCCTGGAGGATTCTTTCTTTGTTGTTGATTTTTGACAGCTTCAATACAATGTGTCTTGGAGAAGGTCTGTTGGGATTGAGGTAACTAGGTGTTCTATTTGCTTCTTGGATTTGAGTATCCAGTTCTGTCCACAAGTTTGGGAAGTTCTCATTGACTATTTGTTTGAATATATTCTCTGTTCCCTTCTCTCTTTCTTCTCCTTCTGGTATGCCCATTATTCTTATATTGCTCTTTCTGATGGAGTCAGAAAGTTCTTGTAGAGTTCTTTCATTTCTTTTAAGCCTCAAGTCTCTTTCTTCTTCTATCTGTGTCATTTCCAGGTTTCTATCTTCAATGTCACTGATTCTTTCCTCCATCTGGTCAACTCTACTACCTAAGCTGGTTATTTCATTCTTAATTTCTTCTACTGAGTTCTTAATCTCCAAAAATTCTATTTGGTTCTTTTTTAAAATATCAATCTCTTTCATAAAATGCTCACGTTGTTCTTTGGATGTATTTCTGAGTTCATTTAACTGCCTATCTGTGTTTTCTTGCATCTCGTTGAGTTTTTTCAGAACTGCAATCTTGAATTCTCTGTCATTTAAGTCACATATTTCTATATCTTTAAGTGCCTTCTGTGGAGATTTTTCACTTTCTTTCTGAGCTATCTTGTTGCCTTGGTTATTCATGGCGATTACTGGTTTACTATTTCTCTTCCTAGACATCGACAGGAGTAGCTTCTGCAACATGTTGATAGGAAGAGGTCTTTCTTTTGTTTTCCATTACTTGTGGGTAGAATATTCTATTTTCTCTCAGTTTTCTCTCTGACGGTAGCCTTTTTTTCTATCTCACATGGTAGTGCTGTATTTTTTCTGCACGATTCCAGCTTCTCACACAATGGGGGAATTCCCTGGGAGACGGGTTTCTCCTCTGTTAATAGTTTGCCTGTGTCACAGGGTGCAGTGTCCATGTGGGTATGCGAAGAGCTTTTGAAGTTCCAAAGCTCTTCCTGAATCAGACTCAGAGCCCATATGTTTGAGCAGTTCTGTTTACTCCTGCAGGATCCGCCCAGATAGGTGGGGTCAGGGGCGGTGTGAGTTGTGAGAAGTGACCCAAAGCAATGGCTGCGACTACCACCAGAGCTGGTCCTGCTTCCACAGCTCCCTCCCCTTTGCCGGAACTAGCTGGGCTGTGAATCTGCCTGTGCGGCCCACAGTTCTCAGAACAGCAAATATTCTGTTCTTTTGACCTGACACTGCTACTCTTCTGCTTCTGGCACTGGGTGGGTAGTTGGGGGCGGGGCGAGCTCTGGGAGGGGAGCGAGGGGACAGCTAGTCTCAGTGCCTAAGGCTTCCGTTCTCTGCTCAGCAGTGAGGGCTTAAACCACTGTTTTCAGCCTTCTTTCCTCAGTTTTTGTTCCGAGGTCTGTGCAGTGAGCATTGAGTTCAGCCGTGTTATATGCTGTCCCCTCAGTCCTGTGGGCCATAAGCGGAGCCCTAGCAGTCCAAGTTCTTTCCTCTCCTGCAGCTACGGTAGTTCCAGGATGCAGCGAGCTGGGAGCACTGAGCTAGGTCTGCGTCCTGCGCCTGTGGGTCTCCGTCTCCACACTTCTCCCTTCCCTCCTTCCCCACTCACGTGATTCACCCACCCTAGGTGACTTCAGTAGTGAGACTCTTCATCTTGCCTCTCTGCTGTGCAGGGAGTACTTTGTGGAGTTATAGTTGTTCCATTTGTTGTAAATTTTGGGGAGATTTACAGAGGCTCACCTCACGCCGTCATTTTGATGACATTCAATATTTTTTTTTCAATATAAAAATGAGCATTTTAACAAAAACAAAAAAAGAAAATTTGGAAATGTCTATTGAAAAATCTGAACTGTTATGTCACTGGAATTAATCCTTGGTCATTCTCAAAAGGTGAAAAGAATTCACAGACTCACCAGAAAGGAGGAGAGCAAGGAAGTAATTTTATTCAAGATGCCAGCATAGAAGTTGCTGGGGCAGACCATTGCACGTAACTGTAGGTTAGCTTTTTCTTATATAGGAAAGGGTAGGCAAATGTCTGTGGGGACAGAGCCCCAGAAAGTAGTTTCCACGCTCTTGGCCTCACACAGACAGGTGCTGGCTCAGGTAGTAAATGGCCATCAACTGTGATTGCATGGCCATCAGCTGTGGCTAGTTGGCCATCAGCTGTAACCAGTGAGCCATTGGCCACTAATATAACTGCTGTGGTTACACTACCAGGAAAGATGGGGGCTAACAAGAAGATGGTGGCTGAGCTAGAAAGAGCGGATTGCAGAGAGGCGGATGCGGCCAGCGAGAATATACTGATATGAGTCCCCTACTTATGGCTCCGTGGGTGTTCCTTTTTGGCCTCACCGTGTCCTACGTTCTTATGTGGAGAGCTGAGACCCCGCCTGGCACCCTGCACGACACATGGCGCAGTCGGGTCTCCTGCATGACACATGGTGTAGTCGGCAGGATATGGTGCTGGCCAAAGCTCTCCAAAGGGAAGTGGAGCAGTTTGTGTGTATGAACACTCAGTCTGAGGAAGACCAGGAGGAGCAGCTGCCAGAGAGCTGGACCCCCGTGGAGGGGTGGGAGGACGTGGATGGTTCTCCCACCAGCACAGGAAAAGCCATGCAGCTGTTGGAGAACTGGATCTCCGTGGAGGGGTGGGAAGATGTGGACGGTTCCCCAACCAGCATAGGCCGGAGAAAGCAAAGGTCGTTGCAGCCCTGTGGGCTGGGATGTGCTTACTGAGGCAGCCCGGATGCGGGACTTGTCCCAGGAGGAAAGGCTTGCTGAGTCCTCCTTGGGAGATGAGGGTGAGGTCAAGGTCATCCCTCACCCCTAGGACAGCCCTGGCGAATGACTATGGACTATGGAGAATTGCCTTCCAACCCTAATTTAATGGACCACTTGACTGTTTGAGAACATACCACCATGTAGTGGAACTGTTGGATGTTTGCTTTTGTGTCTTGACCAGCTGCCATCGACAATATTAAGCACCTTGACTGTGAGCCATTGTTGTTCCAGCACAGTACCCTGAGAGGCCCAGAGAGAGTGGCAGTGCCATGAGAGCCCTGGCTGTGTCCAGGAAGTCTGGCCGTGCCCAGAGAGGGTAGCAGTGCCCTGAGAGCCCTGGCTGAGTCCAGGAAGTCTGGCTGTGCCCAGAGAGAGTGGCAGTGCCCTGAGAGCCCTGGATTAGTCCAGGAAGTCTGGCTGTGCCCAGAGATAGTGGCAGTGCCCTGAGAGCCCTGGATGAGTCCAGGAAGTCGGGCTGTGCCCAGAGAGGGTAGCAGTGCCCTGAGAGCCCTGGCTGTGTCCAGGAAGTCTGGCTGTGTCCAGAGAGAGTAGCAGTGCCCTTAGAGGCCCTGGCTGTGTTCGGGAAAACTGGTGGTACCCTAAGAAGCTCAGTAAGTCTGGCTGCACCCAGAAGCACTTGGTGGTGCCCTGAGAAACCCTGGCTGTGTCCGGGAAACTAGTGGTACCCTAAGAAGCCCAGGAAGTCTGGCTGTGCCCAGAAGTACTGGTGGTGCTCTGAGAAACCCTGGCTGTGCCCAGAGAGCCTGGCTGTGTCCAGGATATCACATTCACCTCCAGGCTCCTCGCACAGGGCCCCTCGCGGAAGACACTTGTAGCATAGATTGTGAGGTGAGAGCCTGTAGTGTTGGAGTGTGGGACAGAGCCCCAGAAAGCAGTTTCCAGGCTCTCGGCCTCACATAGACAGGTGCTGGCTCAGGTAGTAAATGGCCATCAACTGTGATTGCATGGCCATCAGCTGTGGCTAGTTGGCCATCAGCTGTAACCAGTGAGCCATTGGCCATTAATATAACTGCTGTGGCTACAATAGCAGAAAATGGGGGCTAGCAAGAAGATGATGGCTGAGCTAGCAAGAGCAGATTGCAGAGAAGCGGATGCCACCAGAGAGAATATAGTGATATGACTCCCCTACTTATGGCTCCGTGGGTGTTCCTTTTTGGCCTCACCATGTTCTTATGTGGAGAGCTGAGACCCCGCCTGGCACCCTGCATGACACATGGCACAGCGAGCAGGGTCTCCTGCATTAAAATGTCCTTACAGCAGGAGATGTGAGGTATAGACTGAGGTCATTTGATTGACATATGTTGGTTATATAACTACTTTCTTTCTGCTCATGCTCTTACCCAGAATGCACACAGAAAAACCCACGGGGGGCTAAGCCTAATGTTCATTCCATTTCAATTGCATTATAATTAGGCTACAGTTCAACTAATGGGCAGGTTTTGGCAGTTTGCACATGTGTGAAGAACCAGTTAATACCAGTTGAGTCTTATCTCCTCTTTTTATGAGAGAATACACATCTTAGATTATTTCTAGGGAATGAGCCTGGGCAGTTCCTGGGGAGGGGATGCAGGCCTGTGCCGCCCCCCTTTAGGGTCACTTTTATTAACCCTTTTTTTTTTGCCTCATTGTAGGGACAGAGCCAGGAGAGCAGTTTCCAGGCTCTTGACCTCCTATAGAAAGGTGCTGGCTCGGGTAGTAGATGGCCATCAGCTGTGACTAGTTGGCCATCAGCTGTAACCAATGAGCCATTAGCCACTAATATAATTGCCGTGGCTACGCTAGGGGGTTGGTTGGTTGGCAGAGAAGCGGACGGCGGATTGAGGATCATGTGTCTCCAACCCAGCCGTCAGCGAGAAAATAGCGGTATGAACTTCCTATCCATGGCTCCGTTGTTCCTTTTTGGCCTCACCATATCCTGCATTCTTGTGTGGGGAGCGGGAGTCCCTGCATGAACAGGTATCTTCTGTATCCGCAAACCCCTAAATGAGGAAAAATAGATTTTAATTAATAAATCGGTTAGGTCTATAGAGCCTGTGGCCATTCAACCAATCATTTAGGTGGTATCAACTGTCCAGGAGCTGGGCCCAGAATGGGTTAGAAAGAACTTTAGGTTTCAATGATTACAATCAACAGGTACACTAGCCTGGGGGAATGTTAAAAGCACCTATTTGGTCTCTGGGATCGAATTACCCAAGAGTTAGAACTGGAATGGCTTGGGAGATATTGGGAAGTCACAGGCTTTTAAGTAGTTTTCTAAAGCAGGGGTGAGAGGCATTCTGTGATTCAGGCTAGAGAAATCTTTAGTCTAGGACTCAGAAACTGATTAGAAGAGTAATCGAAGCCAGGGTCTGTGGAGCTAAGCAACTAGGGAAAAGGAGACTTCAATTTTCTGTAGTGAGGGGGTTCTCCCATATCACTTTGATTCTAATGTATAAGATAAGTTGCAAAACGGCCATTTCCCGGAGCATTTTCTCAATCCGTTGAGACTTTGCTTCCCAGCAATTGTTGTCAGTTTGGCTCAAATAAACTCTTACCTGCTTCCTGTTAGGCTTGATGATTTTTCGTTGACAGCAACTACAAAGGGATTGGATTGGACTGGACCCAACGCTGCTGAGTTCACTCCCTCCCTTCCCACGGAAGGATCTCTCCACAGCTGCTTATGACAGACTGACCCTGGGGAGCTGATTGCAGAGATGTCCCAGCAGCTGCCACGAATTAATTTTCCTTGGGGATTTTCCCCAGCTCTCCCCTTCCTGGAGTTGGCCACCTTTAAACACTTATGCTGGTGAAAAGAAAATGGTTGTCTGGTTCTCAAAACTGGTTTAGTAAGTATGGGCCTCATTTGAGACCCACCTGTGATACTAGTTTGGGGCTTTTATGCTTTTTGGGGTCTGTCAATACCCATTTGAACTCTGGGTCTTTTCAGGCCGGAGAGTACACCAGAAATTCTCTGTCTCCTGTTGGAGTATTGATGCCATTTGGGGTCCTCATTTGAGGCCCATTTGCAGTATGGCTTTGTGGCTTTTATGCCATTTGGGGTCTCTCAAGACCCACTAGTGATACCACTTTTTGTGGGAGACCAGGTTCTGACCCCCAGCTCCTCACTGTTGAGGATTTGGTTTGTGAGTACTCACGTTTGGCTTTGGTTTGTCTATATACGATTTGTTGTTTGTTTGTTTTTCCCTCCTTTCCCTTCTCTGTTTGAGTCTTAAGCTAAAAACGGGAGGGATCTGTGTCTATATGGTCTGAGAGTCCTCTGCATCATATATTGGCTGATGGGTCAAATTATAAACTAATGACAAGAAAGAAAATGGTGCTGCCGAGTGCTATCTATTGAAAGGCAGTGATCTTCAATACAGGAAGTGCATGTCAAACCTAAGTAACAGTATGTGACAAGATTCAACTTGTTTGGTGCATTCAGTCAGGTCTGAGCTATGGTTGAAAGAAGGTGTGTTTTAAAGTGTGCCATAAATCATCCTCCATCATGACATCGCTCCATGTCACACATCACTTCTGGTATGGCGATTTCTGTCAAAAACATTAATGTGTGTTCTCATCCACTTTATTCACCAGATCTGGCACCATGTGGGTCGTGCGGGAGACTCTGCTCGCTCCCGTCATTTGTTGTGCGGAGACCCTGCTAGCTGCGCCATTTGCCGTGCGCGGAGGCCTGCGGGGTCTCTGGTCCCGCTCCCCACATAAGAACGCAGGATATGGTGAGGCCAAAAAGGAACACCCACGGAGCCATAGCTAGGGGAGTCATACCACTATGGTCTCACTGGAGGCTGGGCCCACCGGACGCTGACCTGCCGTCCGCCTTTCCGCCAACCAACCGACCGACGACTCTCCTCCACTCTCCTCAACTCTGTTCCTCTCTCTCGGCTCTCCTCTTCCACTCTCCTCGGCTCTGCTCGGCTCTGCTCGGCTCCTCGGCAATCCTCGGCAATCCTTCGTAGCCACAGCAGTTATACCGGCGGCCAATCGGCTAACTGGCCACAGCCGACGGCCGTCTACCACCCGAGCCAGCACCCTATCACGTGAGGCTGAGAGCCTGTAAACTGCTCTCTGGGGCTCTGCCCCACACTCCACCCCTACAGGGTCTTGCCTCACAATCTACGCGACAAGCGTCTTCCGCGAGGGTCCCTGTGCCGTATTAGCCTATTGATACCTACGGATGAAAAGAAACGGTAGTCTTAGGAACCAACAAAGGCAAATCCCTTCCATCTGGGAGGATACATGTTAGCTTTTTGTCCTGGGAAAGGAGGGTTGCTGCCACTGGCACCTTTCCCGGTTTGTGGTACCAGACCTTTATGGCAGTGCTTGGGGTCCCTTGCATAGTTTCAACATGTAACAGAACAGGGGACCCCATAATAGGCCATAGTGAGAGCACATAGTTTCCTCGCAAAATCATCCCGGTATTGGGACCTCTGTATACTACAGTCACTTGCGGTGGCCACTCAGCCACCACCCCTGGTGTCACTTGTAAATCATGAGTCAAACTGGCCCCCCCATGGGGCTATCAGGCCCAACCACCGACAGTGGGGGCTTTTGACCTGCCAGGGCCAAGTCCGTTATATAGTGATATGTCCCAGGCAGACAGTCAGACGATCCATTAAATCATGAATTGAAGGCACTGCAGCGTGCAAGGGTGGCGTCACCTTATTTAACTCCCTATAGTCCACAGTCATTCGCCAGGTCCCATCTGGCTTCTTGACAGGCCATACTGGGGAGTTAAAGGGACTGTGCGTTGGCCTCACTATATGTGCCTTTTCCAATTCCAATGTTGTACGACCAACCTCCTCCTGTCCTCCTGGCAGGCGGTACTGTCGCACTGTAACCACGCGCCAGGGCTGTGGCAACACTTGAGGAGGGTGGTGAGCATGCCCGCGTGTCACCGCTTTCACCACCCGGATCCGGAGATGGAACTCTCCTACCGACGTCTGTAAACTGAGGCCATGTAGCACGTCCACCCCTAGAATATACTCCGGAACGGGGGAGACATAAACCTTGTAGGTACGAGGAGGGAGCCTTCCTATACCCAGTGGTAAGGAAACGGCTTTCACAGTCACAGTTTTTCTCCCGTAGCCATCAATGCAGATTGCTGGTCCAGGGAACAGTTCTGGGTTCCCATAAACGAGACTGCAGTCAGCGCCAATGTCAACTAGAGCCAAAACGCTCTGTACATTCGAAGGGGACCAATGTATGGACAGTTCCACGTGGGGCCTCCGGTCCCTGCTCGTCCCCTCTGACCGGGTACCTTGGCCCCACCCCTAATCAAGCTGAAAAGAGTCGGCCTCAAGTGGCTGCATGAAGTCCTGGAGGGACACGGGTCGCGCTTTCCCAGAAACCTCCTTTATGTTTCTCTGGAATTGTTGTTCCAGACGCAACTGTTTCCAAAGTTCAAGCAGGAGTGCATTGGGTTGTCAGAGTATTTTTTCCCAATCGACCCCTGCTGCCACGAGATTATGCCACATCTGTGCGCATGTTACTCTCTGAGGCCCGCGACCTCGCCCCTTTACCTTTGGTTTGGGCTTCCAGGTCTCAACTGTGCGGACCTCCTGTTTTAACTTCCTTCACCTCCTGCTTTCAACATCCCCTAGGGTGGCCATGGCAGTTGTAACTTCATGGATCCGTTGCCCTACATATGGTGTAAGAATAGCAACCAAGGATCCAAAAGCACTCGCAGGTGCAGTATCCAAAACCAGATCTCTCATGCTGGCAGTAAAAAGCTCGTCATCTGGGCCCTGCATGTTGAGGTTAACAATAGCATGTCTCATACCCATTTCACGGATTATTTGCATAAGTTCTGTATATGACTGCCATTGACTCACAGTGTCTGGCAGCTCGCCAGCCTGTCCCCATACGGTGCGTACCGCAGCCGTGAGCCACTGCATTAGAGAATGGTTGCCCTGGTTGTTGGCCAACTTATGGCAGTTTTGTAACCTTTGTCGCAGGAACGGATGTACTGTCACGAAGGCTAGCTTTTCCATCTCGCCTGGGGAGCAGAGAATGCTGTCTGCTCCCTCATCCCATAAACGTAACAGCCAAGCGGAGACTGGCTCTCCAGGGCGCTGTCTGTACCGCCTCCCCAGCCCCTGCAACTCAGTGGGAGTGTATGGGGTGTAGGTTGTGAACTCAGTCACAGCTGGGTTGCCGGCAGCAACACCCCCGGGGCCCAAAGTTTGCTCACATTTTACCCTTTGCTTAAAGATTGGCCGGGCTTGGGAGTTGGGAGCTACATTGTCTCCACTTGCTTCCTCCGCCTCTGCCTCAGAGTCTCCACCTTGGGGCCCCTGTTCTAACAGGCGGACCCGGGCTTCCAGCGCGTCCAACCGGGACACCTGGTTCGGGACCCGGGCCATTTTATTTTTTTATTTATTTATTTATTTTAATTAAATTTATATAAACCGGGCCATTTTATTAAGCCCATTTTCCGTGTTGAGACTCAAGGCCATGAGGAACATCCAGCCCACGCGGCCGGCTGTAGCCTTCTCCTCCTCCGGCAACCACTCAGCCAGAGCCTGCAGGGCCCTCTCCACACTGGCCGGAGAGCTGTCCATGTCCTCCCACCTCTCCTTGGGGGTCCAACTCCTGAGAACAGTGGCCACCGAACACCATATACTGTGTGGGGGCCACACATCCTCCTGCCCAGACTCAGACGCCATTCCTACCTGGTCGGAATCTTGCCACCGTGCCAGGTGTCTGAGTGGGTGGAGGCCTCCTTGTAAGATGTCCACCACCCTCGGATCCTAAGGCCGCAGCAGATCAACAAAAAGAGGACAAAGCCTTCTATGGCCAAGAAGGTGGTGTGCCAGCTGGAGGCTTGAGTCTCCCAGGCAGACCGCACCTCCCGTTCCCAGTGTCGCTCCTCATGGGCGTTCCGAAGCTGGGCTCTCACACGCACAAACCTCTCCACCATGCTTCGATAGGTTTTGGCCGGCACCGTACCTGCTCGCTGCGCCATTTGTCGTGCAGGAGACCCTGCTCGCTCCATCATTTGTTTTGCGGGAGACCCTGCTTGCTGTGCCATTTGTCGTGCGCGGAGGCCTGCGGGGTCTCTGGTCCCGCTCCCCACATAAGAACGCAGGATATGGTGAGGCCAAAAAGGAACACCCATGGAGCCATAGGTAGGGGAGTCATACCACTATGGTCTCACTGGAGGCTGGGCCCACGGGACGCCGACCTGCCGTCCGCCTTTCCGCCAACCAACCGACTGACGACTCTACTCCACTCTCCTCGACTCTGTTCCTCTCTCTCGGCTCTCCTCTTCCGCTCTCCTCGGCTCTGCTCGGCTCTGCTCGGCTCCTCGGCAATCCTCGGCAATCCTTCGTAGCCACAGCAGTTATACTGGCGGCCAATCAGCTAACCGGCCACAGCCGATGGCCAATCAGCCACAGCTGACGGCCATCCACCACCCGAGCCAGCACCCTTCCACGTGAGGCCGAGAGCCTGTAAACTACTCTCTGGGGCTCTGTCCCCACAATGTGACTTCTGGCTTTTCCCCAACGTCAAAATCATTCAGGACATCGAGGCAGTCAAGACAGTGCAACTAAAGACATTATGAAAGGCTCCAGATACTATCTCTGAGTGGACTGCTTAATCCATCACTGAGACCAAACTCCAGCTGACCAGAAGGCCCAGTGGTGACCAGGATGACAAGCAGATGACATCTGAGACAGACAGATGTTCTCAAGATTTGGGCCCAAACCAATAATGTCGATTCCTGCTATGCACAATTCTTATGTTTCTTTCGTAGTTGCTATAACATTCACATTCCTAGTTATTTTGATGACCTTAATATTCCTATGACAAGCCGGTCACCTTCCTTGGGTTTTAGATTGCCTATTTTAATCATTTTACATTATTGGCTTGTATTCAAAAAAATTTGGATTGACATTTCTGTTCTAACTCTGGTCCTGACTTGTTTACTTAAGTCTATTTCATTGGTCTATGAGATCCTTCCTCTTTCTACTCCCGATATCTATGGCACATGAGGATAGATGGAAAGAGAATATTTTTGTTTGTTTTTTTCCCATACTTTGGCTTACTCTGGGATTTGTCACCAATCTTCTAAAACCACCTTTGCTAAAAATAATGATTCAATAGTTATGCCTGTTTTGAATTTTCTCCGTGTTCCCTTTTATAATTTATAAGAGATAGACCCACAATACTGCTTAATGAAAATAGACCCTTGGTATGCCAAATAACCTCCTATTGCCCACCAATAATTCCCTTAATTTCCATCAAGTTACATCTTCTGCAGGCAATAACATACACCCTAGGCACTTGAATGTTTAGATTTATGGAGAATGGGTGAAACATGTTCCTTAAGACAACTCATGACCTCTTTTACTATTCAGAAATATACTCTTTAGCTCAGATAGTCCTCAACAATAACATTGTCCTTTATTACTTACATGCAGCCCAAGGAAGAATTTGTGCCACAGCTAATACCTTCAGCTGTTCTTGGATGAATACCTCTTCCCAGGTAGAAGTAGAAACAACTAAGCTTCTTAAATTTGCAAAATCTCTTAAGGGATGTTCCAGTTTTGCCTCATGTGCCACTAGCTGGTTAGGGTTTAAGTTTTCTGATATTTTCAGCTGGCTCCCCACTGAACATCAGGGTTATTTTGAGGTCTGGATTACAAATTGTCTCCTTTGTTTAATATACTTCATTGTCAAGCTGTTGATGTTCCGTATAACCAGGAACCTAGAGGCCCCTATAAAGACTTGAGCGATGGTTGCACGAAGGATAAAAATGATCAATCAGGCCGCTTCATCCCCTTTATTTTTATAATCCATAACAGTTAAAACCTTCACTCCCCATGTTGAATACTATTAGCGAATTACCCCTGGGTTTTTTTTCATTTGTTTATTTGTTTGTTTGTTTGTTTTATAGATAAATATGAAAACTTCATATGACTTTTTTTTTAAGATTTTTTTTATTGAGGAAGAGGAACAGGACTTTATTGGGGAAGAGTGTGTACTTCCGGGACTTTTCCAAGTCAAGTTGTTATCCTTTCAATCTTAGTTGTGGAGGGCACAGCTCAGCTCCAGGTCCATTGCGGGAGTCGAACAAGCAACCTTGTGGTTGAGAGGATGTGCTCCAACCAACTGAGCCATCTGGACACCTGGGAGCTCAGCAGCCGCTCATTGACTTCATTCTAGTTGCGGAGGGCACAGCTCACTGGCGCATGTGGGAATTGAACCAGCAACCCCGTTGCCCAGAGCTCGCGTTCTAACCAATACCCCCAAGCCACCTGTCCACCCATACCCCTGGTTTCTTGATGTCACAAATTGAGTGCCTTTGCTTGTTCTATAACTCTTCTTGAAATGTTCTAGCCATTTTATAGGAAGCTGTGAAGAAATCCTGCTAGACTCAAACCAGTGTGTCAAGATAAACCTAACATCAGAGAATTTCTTTGAATTTGGCACCTGGGAGACCTCTTACAAGCAAATGTCCCTAGTTACTTTATTGGCCACTGCCAACCACAGGAGTCCCACCAAGGGACTGGATGGGCCCAGAGCACACATGTAGCCAAACCACTATGGCATTGATGTAGGATGAGCTGACCTGATCGATCATCAATGCTGTCTGCTAACAGGTTTTGGTCAAAAGGGGAAAATGTGAAGGCCAAGAAGAAATATATCTGCCAAAAGGACTCCTTGTAGTTAACTAGGCCCCAATTCATTACCAGACTCTAACAGAGGCTTAGAGGCCTCTCACACAGTGTGCATTTCAGGGAAATGCTATAGACTGAACTTTTAACCTCCTGTACTATGCTCCTGCCATCTGAGTCAACTATTATAAGGGAGTTCCTGGTTTCATCTTTCAACCAATGGACTGAGACCTGCCCTGTCCAATCAGAACTACACAATTATATTCTCATTTACCGCTAAATAAACCAATCAGAACTGCACTATAATGACCAATCAGAACTGTACAAATTTGACAACCTCATTTGCATAAAATTGGACCAATCAGGAACCTGGATGAGAACTTTCTGTATAAAAGGCAGCCTTCTCTTTGTCTCAGTGGAGCACACTTCTGGTTTGCATCTGGAGACTCCATCTCCCAGTTTGCTAACTGTTCACCTAAGTAAAGTTTCTCTTTTTTCTGCACATCTTTGGGAATTTTTGTCAACACCACCATTAAGAAAATGAAAGGACAAACAGGGGACGGGGAGAAAATATTTACAAAATATATGCCTGACGAAGGACTTGTATTCAGAATTTACAAAAAACTCCTATCACTGAATAATAAGACAGTCAACTCAATCAAACAGTGGGTAAATGATAGGAACTGACATTTCACCAAATAAGACATATGGGTGACCAATAAGCACATAAAAAAAATCTAAGTATCATTAGTCATTAGGGAAATATAAAATAGAACCACAACGAGATACTATTTCACACTGATAAGTCTAACTATCATAAGTAAGACAGACAATAAATATTTTTGAGGATGGGAGAAACAGGAACCCTCACATGCAGCCACTTTGGAAAACAGTGTGGCAGTTTCACAAAAAGATAAGCGTAAAACTACTACCATGTTTCCCTGAAAATAAGACCTAGCCGGACCATCCACTCTAATGCATCTTTTAGAGCAAAAGTTAATATAAGACCTGGTCTTATTTTATTATAATATAAGATCAGGTCTTGTAATGTAATATAATGCAATGTAATGTAATGTAATATAATGTAATATAATACCAGGCTTATATTAATTTTTGCTCCAAAAGATGCATTAGATCTGATGGTCTGGCTAGGTCTTATTTTCGGGGAAACATGTTACATAACTCAGCTAGGTGCTACTCCTAGGTGTCTACACAAGAAAAATGAAATCATCGGTCCACACAGAGACTTTCATGTAGATATTCATTGTAGTATTTTTCATAAATGTTGAAATGTTTATTAACTGATGAATGGATAGACAAAATATGGTATATCATGGAATATTATTCAGCCATAAAAAGGAATGACGTATTGATAAATGCTACAATTTGAATGATCCTCAAAAACGTTATGCTAAATGAAAGAAGCCAGTGAAAAAGCCAGACCACAAGTTTTAATACTCCATTTATATGAAATGTCCAGAAAAGGCAAATTTTTAGAAACAGAAAGTAGATTAGTTATTGCCTGGGGCTGGCAGTGGGGACAGAAATTAATTTAGATGTGCATGCAGGATCTTATTAGGGTAGTGAGAGTGTTCTACTTATTTATAGTGATGATTTGGCCACTCAGTAAAGTTACTAAAAATTATTGAACTCTACACTTAAAACGAGTGAATTTTGTGATACAAAATATACCTCAATAAAGCTATCAAAAAGATGGGGCCACTTTGGCTAGGATAGAAGTGGTAAGAAGAAGACAGGTGTGGCTGTTCCCTAAATGCTTCTAACTGCCAGAGTCTTGGGATTACTTCAGAAAGCCCTCTGGGTACCCAGGGAAGATTTGGGGCCACACTACCCTGGGAAAAGAAGAAAGCAGTGACAGATCATCCTCAAATAGCTCCCATATATGGGTGCCCTTTTGCAATGTGCCTCTGCCTTTCCTCTTACCAGAGGTGGAGTCTGTTTTTAATTGGTCTGAATCTGGGCTGGTCCTTGCGATGTGCTTTGGTCAATGGAATGTGGTGAAGCACCATTAGGCCAATTACAAACCTAGGTCTCAAGAGGCCTTGCAGCTTCCACCTTTGCCCTCTCATAACCCTACCCTAAGAATGCCATATGAGGAAGCCAGTCCAGCCCAGGGGAGGATTGGAGGCCACATGAGGGTAAATGAGGTGCCCTAGCCAATACAACCAACTGCAAGACATTTGAGTAATGCCACCTTGGACCTTCCAGTCCTGTTGACCTTCCAGATGAGTATAGTCCAGTGAGTGAGCCCAGGCAACACCAACAAAGATCCACCCAGCTGATCCACAGAATTGTGAGAAGTAACAAGTGGCTATTTTATGCCCCTAATATTTGGAGTGGCTTGTTATGCATCAGTAGACAACTAAAACAGATGCCCCCTTTTGCTTTGACTTTGCCAGGCCTGAAGCCATCTTTGCTAAGGTGAGGTTATGGACCCACCTTTTACACCTAAGTACCATGTGGCACACCTTTGTCCTCACTCTATCCCGTGATGCCCAGGGTCTTGACCTGGACACCACCTCTCTCAGGGCAGTGCTTCCAAATCTTAGCTGTGCAATAAAATCTTGGTGGAGGTAACATTAAGAAATAGGAGTTCTGTGGTAGTCATTTATTATTCTGCAACAAATAATCCCCAAACTTAGTAGTTTAAACAAAATAATTTACTTTGGTCATAAATCTGCAATTTGGGGAGGGGTTGGTGGAGACAGCTGGTTTCTGCTACACGTAGTGTCAGTCCAGGTGGCTCAATGGCTGGGAATTGGAATCATTTGAAGTCTGGCACTCTTGCATGTCTGCTGGCTGAGGCTAGAAGTCAGCTGGGAACTCAGCTGGGGTTGTTGGCCAGAATATCTACATGTGGCCTTTTCATGTGGCTGATGTGCTTCCTCACAACACGATAGCTGGACTTTTTAGGATGAGTGCCCCAAGAGAACATGGCAGAAGTACTGCAGGTCTTCAAATACTGTCATTTTATTCAATGATTTTTTTGTTATAACATTGACAAAATGACAAAGGAACTTAACTCTTGTTTATATCAATTAGCCTATGGTCAAATTGTTTTTATTATACAGTAGTAACTCGGTTTTCGAACGTCTCCATTGATGAACATTTTGGTTTACGAATGCCGTAAACCCGGAAGTAAATGCTTCGGTTTTCAAACACGCCTCAGAAGTCAAACATGTCACGCAGCTTCCACTGAGTGCAAGATCCTGAGGCCTACCTGTCGGCTGTTTTCAAACGTTTCAGAACTTGAACAGTCTTCCGGAATGGATTACATTAAAAAACCAAGGTACTACTGTATGTTGTTTCACTTTAAGCCACGAAAATTATTGACGATGTTAAGTGAGGACTCACATCATAATAGTTGGATGACCTGGTTTCTGAAATTACACAGTGTCACTTCCACCATCTTCTATTGGCTGAGGTAGTTACAAAGTCTGTCTGGGTTCAAGGGGAGAAGACTAGACCTACCACCAATGGAAGGCATGTTGACATCACACTGTAAGACCGACCACCAATGGAAGGCATGTTGACATGGGAGGGACTCTATTGAGGTGGTTGTCTTTGGAAAATACAATCTGTTACCAATTCCTAAGCCCACCCCTGGAGAATCAATTCCTCAGGTCTGGAGAGAAGCCTCAGAAGTGAAGTTTGGACATGTTCCTAGGTGATTCTGATGCATAGCCAGGACCTGGCATTGGCTCTTTGTCCAAGACCTGTAGCCTCTCAATCCTGAGCTCAGGGCTGTCCCCATAGGAGATGCTAGAGAGATTGACTGCTGCCCTAGGTGATAATGTGATCGAGAACCTTTTGGAGGGAAACCAGCCTCAGGCCCGCAGGTGGGACCTGAGACATAGAAGGCCTGCTGTCCAAGGTATCATTGACTTGCCATTATTTATTGGGGCCTTTTGGGAGCAGCTGTATTCTAGTAGGCTTTTTTTTCCTCCAACGTTCTGCATCTGTTTAGCACTTCCTGGTTTAGAGATGGTAGTCCACAGGCTGCTGGTTGTACAGTATGACAGGGTGATGTAACATTCAGTGCTAAGAGTTTGAGGCCCAGTTTTTGTGTGTGGGGGGTTTTTTTTTTAATTAATTGATTGAACCTGAGGACTATTGGGTGGTGCGTCAATGGGCAATATTCTGGAATGGAATGCTTCCAGCCCCTGGGGTTGGCCTAGGAAGGCAGGGCACTGAGGGGCAAGGTAGCAGGGTTCCAGTTAAAGCTCTGCCACAGTTTTGCTCTTTGACCAGGGATAGTAGTCATATCTCAGCTCAAAGCCTCAGCTTCCCCAACAATTGTGTGTAGAACCTGAGCTTCCATTCTCTTGAACAAACTGCTACTGAGTGGTGCTACTCTCTCTGGCCAGAAAACTTAATGTAATTCCCTATTGCCCACCGTCTTAGTGCCCTGCCTTCCCTCCACCACTATGTACCAGGGGCCCTGCCCAACACTCCAGTCTCATCATCCCTTACTTGAACTTGCCATGTGCTTTCACCCCTTTGGGCCTTGGCATATGCTGTTCCCTAAGCCTGGAATGCCTTGTCTTTCTTTCACTGCCTGGCAAACCGCAAAGTTTGGCTTTTGTCTCCTCCTTTATGAAGCATGCCTCTGACCCCTCCTGCCAGTCACCTCTGCCATGTGTCCCTCCGCCCATCCCCTTCTGTGTTCTGTGGCCTTCTACAATGGAAGCAGAAGCCAGGGCTCTCTCAGCGGAAAGACAGGGGTACTGGTAGGAGGGATTTTACAGCAAAGACCAAGTCAGATAATCTGGGTTTCAATCCAGTGCTGCCACACACTTGGCTGTGTGACCTCAGGCAAATCGCTGCCCCTCTCTAAGCCTCAGTTTCCTCGTCTGAGTTGGGGCTCACAATCACTAACAGAATTTTGATGATATTTTAAGGACATCAGTGACAGAAGCAAAAAGTCTGTATGAGAGAGGTTTGGGGTGGGGTGAGAGGATCCGAGTTTGCAGAGCCCTTTGCTTCCTTTGCCTTTACCCGTACTCTAAGTAAGGGTCAGGAGTATTACGGGTGCTCATGTTTGGAGCAGGAATTCCTTAAAGATTAAATGAGTGGACGGATGAATGAATGCAGCTGGTTTCCGAATTTAGATACACTATTTGCCAGACTTTGTCCACACAGCGGGCCTGAGACTTCCGGCTGAGGGCGTCAGTCCCGCCCCCAGGGGAGCCCCGCCCCAGGGCCTTGTCCTCGCCGGTCTCCTAGCAACTCTCTAGCACAGTTGAGGGTGGGTCGGCGGACCGTGTCCTCCGGAACCTCCTCGCACAGCGGCTGTGCGGCTGGTATGCAAGCCAACTGACGCCGCGGTCTGAGCCCCGCCTGCTACCTAGAGCATCTGCTCGTCAGTACGTTGGCGCCTTGAGGGGACCGTGTGTCCGCACCGCCCCCCTCCCCCGCCCTCCCCCCTCCCCGCCCTCCCCCGCGCCTCCACTCCCCCACCCCCTCTGCAGCCGGGGCTTATTTTCTTGGCATTAGCTGGGGTTCCGCCTCCTTGTGCCTTGGGCGCTCAGTGCCCATTTGTATCAGACCGCAAGGTTCTCGCCCTCCTTGACCTCATCAGGATTTTGCACATGCCTTGCCAGTCCTCAAATGGCAAATGCATATTGTGCTTTAGAGCAGCTTACCCCAAGGCCTCCCTGAGTGGAAGCACGGGGAATTCTCCCCCCACCCCTTGTGGTTCCCAGGGAACTGTACTCACCTAAGATAGATATTCCA
This sequence comes from Rhinolophus sinicus, assembly GCF_036562045.2. Classification (NCBI taxonomy): domain Eukaryota; kingdom Metazoa; phylum Chordata; class Mammalia; order Chiroptera; family Rhinolophidae; genus Rhinolophus; species Rhinolophus sinicus. The sequence continues at coordinate 108,980,319 of NC_133751.1, read as the reverse complement.
GGAGAGCCAGATGATTGAAAGGAGGAGCGGCTGGGGCTGGGAGAGAACAGAGACTCAAGTTAGAGAAACTGAGGTTGTTCAATATCATGATTACTGCCAGCCACCATTCTCTGTGGTACATTCAACCCAGAAAATGACAAGGGAAATGAGGGAGGAGAACGGTGTTCCTGAAAGAGGTATGGCTTCCCTTCTGTGAACAGAAGGTGACAGAAGTGCCTTAATTTTCTTCCAGTTAGGAGTGCCGGGCGGGTGGACACTGCAGCATGTCACTGCATGCCTGGGAGTGCGAGGATGAGGACAAGGCAAGCACGCGGCCCAGGCCCTCCCAAAGCGCCTTTTCCCGGTCCATGAGCGAGTGTGATGTGGCGGACCTGGACGCCCGAGCCCAGGCCCCGGGTTCTGAGCACCAGTGCAGCAGCGTGGCGTCCTCAGATGGGCCTGCCAGCATTTCCAACTCCGACGAGCCCCAGGTCGTCCCCTGCAACTTCATCATTTCATTGGCCTTCCCAGTGAACATTGGTAAGTACTAGAGCAGAATTCCAACTCTGCAAAAAGGGGTGGACTAAGGACCTTCTTCCAGGAGTTTAGGTCACACATGCTCCCTCCACCAGCTTTCCCCAGTAGGGTGGTAGATTCTAGGAGCAGAGGTCAGGAAAGAAACTGCAATTTTAGGGGGTCCACTATGGACTGTGTGGTCTTCACACTTTTAATCCTCTCAATAACCCTAAGAAGTAGGTGATGCTCTTTCTCCTGTTTGCAGATGAGGAAATGACAGAGAGGTTAAGGCCTTCATTCCCATAAGCTGGTTGTCGTCACCCATTCCTTACTTAAAATACAGATTCTCAGATGTGTTGAATCTCTGAGTGTAAAATTAGATCAGTTAGCTATTACTGCAACAATGCTGTGTAACAAATCCAAACAAGCTCCCCAGGTCAGTGGCTTCACACAGGAATCCCTGTTGTCCTGGATGAGCGGCTTAGCAGAGCGAGCCTGGGCTCCCTGCACTGCGGCGCTGCTCTCCTCCGGGTAGCTCTCATCCTCCCCTGAACCTAGGAGCTAGCCGGACACATTCATATTACCAAAAGGCAGAGAGACAACAGAGGGCAAGCCCAGTTACCCAAGCACTCTTCAGGTCTTTGGGCACCTCCCACCTGCTAATTTTTATTGGCCAAAGCAAGTCACGTGGTTAAACCCCAATATTAGGGGAAAAGAAAAGTACTCCATGTTGTGTCATTGGATTAATCCCTGGTCATTCTCAAAAGGTGAAAAGAATTCACAGACTCACCCTGAAAGGAGGCGAGCAAGGAAGTAAATTCATTCCAGATGCCAGCATAGAAGTTCCCCAGGGCAGACCACTGCTCCTAACTGTAGGTTATCTTTTTCTTATACAGGAAAGGGTAGGTAAATGTCCTTACAGCAGGAGATGTGAGGTATAGACTGAGGTCATTTGATTGACATATGTTGGTTATATAACTACTTTCTTTCTGCTCATGCTCTTACCCAGAATGCACACAGAAAAACCCACGGGGGGCTAAGCCTAATGTTCATTCCATTTCAATTGCATTATAATTAGGCTACAGTTCAACTAATGGGCAGGTTTTGGCAGTTTGCACATGTGTGAAGAACCAGTTAATACCAGTTGAGTCTTATCTCCTCTTTTTATGAGAGAATACACATCTTAGATTATTTCTAGGGAATGAGCCTGGGCAGTTCCTGGGGAGGGGATGCAGGCCTGTGCCGCCCCCCTTTAGGGTCACTTTTATTAACCCTTTTCTGCCTCATCACTCCACTTTATGATCTACCTTTTGGTTTTTTGTCTACTTAAACTGTCCTGCCCACGATGACTAATTTCAGCTTCTCCTTGTGGCTGTCAACTGTTGCTTCAGATTATTTTGGAGGTTATGTGGTTAGGTGTATACCATATTTAAAATTGATCGATTTTCTTGGTGAATAGAACTTTTTGTCCTTATGTGGTGACCTCCTCTACCCATAATGATGCTTTTTATCTTGGGTCTATTGATATCACGCAAAAGAACACTGAAAAAGATTTCTGTCAAATACCAACCAAAAGAGAGTTGGTGTTTACTTGACCACCTTAACCTTTGCCTTTCTTGCAGCATCTTCTAGACTTGTTTTTCTTATTTTGGTGCTTCTTCCAAAGGCATTTACAAAATAGATCTCTGTGCAGCAAAAATTTATGAAGCCTTGCATGCCTGAGAGTCCTTTTTATTAATTTATTTTCCAATTACAGTTTACATACAATATTATATCAGTTTCAGGTGTACAACGTAGTGATTAGACATTTATATACCTTACAAAGTGATCACCCTGATAAGTCTAGAACCCATCTGACACCATTGATAGTTATTACAATATTATTGAATACATTCCTTATGCTGTATTTTACATCCCCGTGACTATTTTTATAACTGGCAATAGGTAGTTCTTAATTCCATTCACTTTTTCATCCACCTCCTTAAACCCTCCGATCTGGTGACCATCAATTTGTTCTGTATCTATGAGTTTATTTCTGTTTTGTTTGTTTACTTTGTTTTTTAGAGTCTTTTTATCATGCCAATACCTTTGAAGGACATATATCTGGCTGGATATAAAATTCTAGGTTCAGTGTTTTTTTTTCTTTCAATATCTGAGTATTTATGGATTTGTTTATAAATGTTTATTAAAATAAATTGTTTAAGAGAAATGAGATCCTAAACATTCTGTTCTACAACTTGCTTTTTAAAATTTTGACAATATATCTTAAGTGCCTGAGAGGAAATGAGCATATTTGTTTTTACTTTGTTGTTGTCTTTTAAACACCTATATAATATTCTGTTGTGTGTTTCTAATTTATTCTACCCCTTATTGGTGACATTTAACTTGTATCCAAACTTTTTCTGATACATTTCTGCAATAGCCCTCCTTGTATGCACATATGTGTGTGTGTGGGTGGGCACTTCCGTAGCCTGGATTTCAACAAGTGGAATTGCTGGGTTAAAGGTACAGGAGGTCCTTGACTAACGTTGTTTCATTCAACGTCGTTTCATTGTAACGTTGATGAGATGCTCTAGGGACTTTTGTTTATATCAATTAGCCTATGGTAAAATTTGATTTCATTGTATGTTGTTTCATTAAAATCCAGGACCTATCAATGACATAAAGTGAGGACTTACTGTATGCATTTACATTTTCTTATAGATATTGTTGAATTGCCCACCAAGGAGGTTGTAGCAATTTTCTCTCCTATTGACAGGAAGTAAGAGGGTCTGTATGCCTGTCCACTTGCTCTCTCACCTTAGATTGAATCAGAACACAGACCTATAAAATGCTTTCTGATCAGTTTCACCTTTACAAGAAATCTTAATGCCTAGCAGGGACTGGCTGGAGACCTTTATTCCAAGCTCCTCACAAAAGCTAATTCTTCTGGTGGCACAAAATTAATACAGAATCCTGGGTGTTAAAAATTTGAAAATTTAAAACTACAGCTTTAAATGTAGTTGTGATAATATTTTTATAGAATGAAATTTGAATTAAGTATTTATGGAGTTCCTGAAGCATCTTCTTATGGTGTGCAAAGCCCTAGCTTGGAGGGTTCACTTTAAGGGCAAGGCCAGTGGAGACCCTGGTCTCTGGCTGAAGCCCAGACTTACATTCTGCATCCTTTCATCCCATCTACCCACATTGTGCAGCTTCACTCATGAGGTTTTGCTGGACTCTGACCTCTGCCTGGAATAACTACCAGTTTTGCTTCTACAAAGACTCTGCTGAGGTCCCCTGGGAGGCTTCCCCCACCACCACCAGGCAGAGTTTACCTCCACCTCCTCTGATGTTCTTCAGAACATTGTTCATGCTGCTAGTATTACACAAATCACACTGTGCTGTGATTTTTAGTTTGTTTGTTTTACTTGCTTTTTACTGTGGAGACTAGGATGAGGCAGGTGAAGTGCCTGAGGTCAAAAAATATAAGGAGACACTCACTCTCAGAGTCATACACTGAAATTTTGCACCCTGGTGCCTAGTCCTAGTCCAGAATAGCGTGCTACTCTGCTAGCTAGGAGGGCTAGGCAAGCAGCATGGCGGGAGGTAGCCGCCCACAGCATTGGGCTCTTTCTTGGTTCCAAGGAACTGCGGGGATGGATGTGCTTTCCCATGCCAGGTTAAAACAAGGCTCATTAAATCTGTATCTTCTAGGTCATAAAGGAAAATATACAAGTTTGATTGAAAAATACAGAAAAAACCCTAAAATGGACAAACCTGTTGCAAAGGTTCGCCGTTTCTACCACATTGAGTATTTCCTTCTGCCAGACGATGGAGAGCCTAAAATAGTAGATATGGTGGTATTCCCAGCGGTGGTCAAAGTGTTCCTGGATTCAGGAGTAAAGGTGTGTGTTTAGTCTTGTATATAATACCCAATACGCAAAGTGTTCTCCCTTCTCCTGAAACTTGGTAGAAATGCAGGATCTTGGGCCCCACCGCAGGCCTACCAAATGGTAAATAGTTGTTACCAGAAAAATTATGTTGAACTTCAGTTCTTTGTCTTCTTGAAGGCAAGACTTCAATCAAGAGATGAAATTTGTGCAGCACGAACAGCAGAAGTTTATTACTAAAAGAAAGTATACTCCGAGATGTGAAGCGACTGACTAAAGGGAGGGAAGCAGCCCCGCCATATATTGTGTGAAGGCTGTTATCTGTATGGTAGAATTGCCTCCCCTCTCCCTTCTCTTATCACCCTTTCTCCTCCTGAGGTGCCTAGTCCTCTGGCATTTAGCAATGCATTTCTTTGATTTAGGCGCCTGTGTAAACATATTCCTTTGGAGTGTGTGAAAACCTGGAATCTTGTTGTGCTAGTAAAGTATCCTTGAGCCTGACAAACAGGATGTGTCCCCCACCCCTTCTCTGACTTCTAACAACGCATCTCTTTAATTTAGAGGTATATATTTCATTTAGAGCCTGGAATCCTGCTGGGCGGCTGCCGGGGTCTTCACCCAAGTAGGAGCTGCAGCAAGGGGCTTTCTAACTGGGGCTAAATTTCTCCTTCTCCTGCTCCTTTCTGTCTGCCCACCCTATCATACTGACCTAATAAGGCCAATTATATGACTTTCTATTTAAATATTTCTACCTAATAATTGCTTTGGTGTTTCAAAAGTTTTTGTAGCTCTCGCGATTTCTTTCTTTGTGTGTATGGCATGTGAGGATGTGTGTGCACACCCGACTGCCCCCCACACGCAAACAGCTGCCTGTGGCCCAGCTCAGTCAGGGATGAGAGTCACTGGAAAGGATACTATTTGCAGGTAATTGCTTTGACTTAATTTTTTCCGAGGAACCCAGAGGTGTGTCAGGGCCCAGCCCATGACACCCATTTCCTGATGTGAGTTTGAACCTGGGGGACAACCAGACACAGAAGTTAGATAAAGAGCGGGACCTCGCTTCACTGCCAATAGGTACAGTCTTTGGTGATGGGTCCTAGACTGCTGAGCCTCCCAGCTTTCCACACTGAAAGTCTCTTGGTGTTCTTTTACACAGACAGTGAGGCCGTGGCATGAAGGGGACAAAGTCTGGGTGTCATGGACCCAAATTTTTAACATCAACATGACAAAGGAATTACTGAAGAAAATAAATTTTCACAAAATAACTTTGAGGCTCTGGGACAGTAAGGATAAGGTTTCAAGAAAAGTCAGGTATTACCAATTAAAGCCTGCTGGATATTCGGAAGATGCAGGATCTTCTGGTAAGTCAGGTATTCCTATTTTATTTGAAAAGTTTCTAGAGGCTTGTGGCTTCTTACCAGTGACAGGATAAAAGCAGCATCCCCTTGTTTCCTCTGTCTGATTTTCCTAGTGCACACATTAGTTTCTTTATCAGTGGTATGTTATCCCTCAGGGTGCGTTCAGGCCTCAGAAAATGCTGCTCGGGTCTCTGTTTGTGCACATTAGCCACTGCCTTCCCACCTGCCACCTTTCGGGACCTTCTGTGCCTGGGTGGTGCCAACATTGGCACCCACCCCCAGCCTGTCTCCCTGGGTAAGTATTGTGTGTTCACTGAAAAAAAAGGATACAAAGAAACAAAAGAGAAAACTTTTTTTTAAATCCCACCACCTTGAGACCATGTCAATATTTTCACATAGACCCTCTAGAGCAGGGATGTCCAAACTGCGGCCCGTGGGCCAACTGCGGCTCACAATCCATTGTTAATTGGCCTGCAGCAAATTCCAAAAATATATTTAGTTTACTTAAATAAAGCAGGTGAGGCAATACGTATTTCACCTCGAGTGAGTGGCCCAGCTGTTTGTGTATTTTACCACATATGGCCCTTGGTGAAAACCTTTGAAAAAAGTTTGGACACCCCTGCTCTAGACTCTTACTTGTGTCAATATTAGATCAACTCTAGAAAGTATCCTTTTGAACAGCCCTGGAGAGTGCTGGAAGGAGTAGAAAGACCCAGGCTTTGAAGTCAGATAGCTGAATTCAGTCCTGTCTCATCTTGAACTAGCTAGTGACTTTGGACATGTACCTCCTTCCTCTGACCAGATGCCTAAAGGCAGGGCCATAGCAGTGCCCCCCCCCCCCCAGACACAAGCAATAAGGAAGGTGTGTGCTGTCTACAGAGAATTGAAAAAACAGAATAAACGAGCAAACAAAACTGAAAAACACTCAGAGATAGAGAAAAAACAGACGGTTGCTAGACAGAAGGGGTTTGGGGGATGAGGGATTAGGAAGCACAAATTGGTCGTCACAAAATAGTCACAGGGATGAGAAATACAGTCTGGGGGATATAATCAATAATGTTACAGTCTACGAGGTCTGATAATTAAGTTTGCGAACTTGTTGCAACGGTGTTGCTAACCTTTTTTGATATCAGAGGGATTATTCATTATGAATTTGTACCAACTGGACAAACAGTTAACCAAGTTTACTATTTGGAAGTGCTGAAAAAGCTGCGTGAAAAAGTTAGATGAAAACAACCTGAACTTTTCGCCAACAATTCATGGCTCTTGCATCGCGGCGATGCACCAGCTCACACACTGTGAGGGAGTGTTTAGCAAGTAAACAAATAACTGCATTGGAACACCCTCTCTACTCACCTGATCTGGCCCCCAGTGACTCTTTACCCAAAAATAAATACCGAAATACATTGAATTTTGATGACATTAAGGACATCAAGGTACTACATCGACAGCTCTGATGGCCATTCCAGAAAGAGTTCCAAAATTGCTTTGAAGGGTGGACTAGGCACTGGTGTCAGTGCATAGCTTCCCAAGGGGAGTACCTCGAAGGTGACTGTAGTGATATTCAGCAAAGAGGTATGGAGCACTTTTTCTGTGATGAATTCGCGAAGTTGATTGTCTGACCTCATGTGTATTGTTTCAGATGGGTACTGAACTTATTGGGGGGGGGGGCGGGATTCACTTCATAGATTATATAAATGCCTAACCACTGTGCTGTACACCTGAAACTAATATAAAATTTAAAACAAACACAATAAAAGGGGATGTAACGTTCAGCATAGGGAATGTAGTTAATATTGTGATCGCATGGTACGGTATTGCTGGACTTATTGGTGATCACTTCTTTAGGTATATAAGTCTTGAATAACTATGGTATACCCTTGAAACTAATATAATACTGTACGTTAGCTATATTTTAATCTAAAAAAATAAAAATAATAAAACCCTGCCAGTTAAACTATACCATGGCATTGATTGTAAAGATGCATCCCTGTTTTTCAGAGATGTTAAAAGTTAAAAGCAATATACATCTGAGAATCCATGGAATATGGCAATATTATTGCTGTTTTTAGTGGCTTTCAGACAAGTATAATTGATATGATAGGTAGGTCGGTAGAGATGAGCAGGAGAAGGAGAAATTTAGCCCTGATTAGAAAGCCACTTGCTGCAGCTCCTACTTGGGTCAAAACCCCTGGCAGCTGCCCAGCAGGACTCCAGGCTCACACATACCTCTAAATCAAAGAGATTGTTGTTAGAAGTCATGGGGGGAGGGGGGAAATCCTGTTTGTTAGGATCATGAATACCTTACCAGCCCAACAGGATTCCAGGTTTTCACATATCCCTAAGGGATGTGTTTACATATCCCCCTAAATCAAAGAAAAGCATTGCTAAATGCCAGAGGACTTGGCACGTCAGGAGAAGAAAGAGATGAAAGGGGAGGGGGAGGCAATTCTACCCATAGAAATAAAAGCCTTCACACAATGTAAGGCGGGGCTGCTTCCCTCTCTTGGGTCAGGCCCTCCCTATCTGAGAGTGTACTTTTACTAATACATTTCTGCTGTTCATGCTGCACAAATTCCATTTCTCGATTGAAGTCTTTCCTTCAAGAAGACAAGAACCGAGGTGGTTCAGCAGTTCCATGACCTTTCTGTATCACCCTCTACCCTGGTATTTCATTGCTCTGCAGCTTTTCATCCCTGCCCAGTGCCTTAGGGAACCAAGTTCTGACTTCTGAGTCCAGTCATGCAATCTGTTCCCTAAGGCTCCTTTCTTGTTGCCATTCCCACCTTCAGACCTGGTCCATCCCCTGGTCCCTGAAGACATTAGGCTTTTCCTCATTGTGGGATCCGTCTTCAGGTATTTGGCCATACCTAGGGGGCTCTTAGCCTCATCTCTTTCTCCAAATTGTTATCCATCCTTTAACACAGAACTCAATTTCACCTTTTTCCCCACGTCTTTCTTGCACCTTCCATTATCTCTCTTCATCCACTCACTCCCTCTGCTCATTCATTATTCCACACATGTTCGTTGCTGCCATGTGCATGCAAAGCCCTGTACTGACAGAAATGAAAGATGTGGAGGGGTCATCACCATAGCTGGGAACAAGAAGCTCTGGGTATAGTCCTGGCTTTGCTAAAGCCAGCTCTCTGACCACAGGAAAGTTACTTAAGTGTCAGATCCTCATCTGTGAAATGGAGAAGTGGTAATGCCTTCCTTAAAGTGAAGTGTAATGATTAAATGAAACAACATATATTGAGTGCTTAATGGTCTTATATGGAAGAAGACATTGCCAGTTGAGGTTTAAATTTCCTGGTATTTCAAAGCTGCAGCCCCTTAGGCAACAACTCACGGAGGTCAGGGGCCTTTCCTCTCTAATCCATTGCTCTATCTCAAACACCAAAAGAGGGATTGTCATATACTAGTAGGTTTTCAAAAAGTATTTCTGGTTGATCGAGTCAATTATTCTTTTTTCTCATGCATTCTAGAGGAAGTACGACATTTGGTTTTAAATCAGAAAAAATTGTTTGAACGGGGCATTCATGTGAAAGAGGAGTGGGACCAGGCGTGTGCTCCAGGAAAACCAGAAAAAGCAAAAGCAGGAAAACACTTAAAGTCTTTGCATGGTGAGTGGAGATGATCTTTGTGGACAAGCCAAGTGCAAACTATGGCAGGGAAAGTGATTGGTGACACTGGTGTAGTATGTGTGCACTAGTGCCCTTCATGTGTACCAGCTGCTTCTGCCAATGCTGGTTCACGCTGCCAAAGCAAGTGCTGCTTTCTCTGCATGACTCACTTTTTGTTGTTGATTATTTTTCTTTATTTTGTGGCTTACAAAAGAACTTTTCTGACTGTAGAAGTTATATAAGTGTTTTTTAGAAAATTTAATGACTATGGAAAAGTAAAAGGGAAAATATAATTCCATGACTAGGAACAGGCATTGTAATATTTTGGTTGTCATGTTATGGCAAATTCCTTTTCTTCTAAGGTTTTTTTTTCCATAGATGAGGTTATCTTGGATCCTGAGAGTAACATGTCATTACATGCACTTTCCTATTTCCTTCAAAACTTGCCATAAACTTCATTTGTGGTGACTAAATAATATTTCATCTGCTGGTAATACTGCAATTTGCTTAATCATTCCCTATAGGTGGGAACTTAGGAAGCTGGGAGTGTTTTGAGTATATTCTATGTAAACAGTGCTAAGGTGGACAACTGAAATTAATAGGCTTTTCTTCTTCTTTTTTTTATTTACGGGGTATCATATAAAGAACTGGAGGCCTCCTCTTGCCTCCATTTGTCCAAATAATCATAATTAGTCTGTATATTCACTCATGTACTCATTTATTATTAACTTGTTGACTAAATGCTCACCACATACCAGGCCTGCTGTTTGGGGCTAGTGTTACAAAATGTGTAAAGAACCCTCATTTCTTAGTGAACTAGTGTGGAACAAGAAGTTTGGAGACCTTTGCTAATTGTCAGGTTCTCATGCAGCAGAGCCTGAAACCCTTTCCAAGAGCACTGAGGAATATGAAAAGCTACTCAGAACGGAAGATCTTGCTACAGTTGGGTAAGAATGGACCCATGTCATTTTGGGGAGTGGGAGTGTAGCCCTCTCTTATACTAGCCCTGTAGACTTCCACCATGAGTGGTGTAGACTTTTAGTAACTTCAGTTATGTTGGAGCTCATGCAATCCCGGTGAAATGAAAGGAACAGAGGGTGAAATGCTTGTGTTTGTGAGCACGTGTTATATGTCAGGCACTGTGCTCTGTCATGCATTACTTTGTCTCATGTAATCCACATAATGATTACTCTGTGAGGTGGTATTGCTAGCTCCATGTTCTCTACAAGATGACTAGGTAAGTAATTTGCACAAAGTTCTTGGGAATCTTGAGAGTGTTGGTAAAGCCAGGACCCCAACCCATATCTTTAGGTTACCAGTCCATAGCCTGCCCTTCTGGGAGGGCAGTTGCTCTTGGAGCCTTGTGGAGCCTAAGAAGGGTCTGGAGAAGGAGTTCCCTTGGATGCTGTGGAGACTAGGAGTAGAATGGAGGCCCAGCTGGTTACTTGGGGGAATAGGATGGGGACAACCAAGAGAAAATGTCATTGAAAAAGAGTCAATTTAAAAAAATTGCTTTTGCATTGAATTTATAGATTAATTTGGAAACAAATTAACATTTTTACATCATGCAGTTCTCCCATCCGTTATCATACTTCAGCAGCTCCTTTGTGGCATTATTGATAGAGTTACTTTTCTTCCTATAGATGTTGTGGATGATGCCTGTAAATGAATTCCCGGGTATTTTAGAATTTCAGTTGCTTTTATTAAAAAATATATTATTTTCTATTATATTTTCTAGAAATTGGTAGCACATGTGTGGTCTGCAGACCAGGCATCACTGTTACTGGGAGCCTGTTAGCCATGTGGCGTGTCAGGCCCACCCCAGCTTTACTGATCCAGACTCTGCACTTATTTAGCAGCTTTCCCAGGTGATTCATATGCGTGTGGAAACTTGAGAAGCCTTGGGCGAAAGGCTGCACTGTGATTTTTGTTTAATCTGCTCACATTTAATCCAACAAATAGATTCTTAGATCTATCTGATTATTTTTCACCTTTATTTTTCTCTTTGTGAATTTTCTAGATGGAATATTTCAAGACTACCAACTATTTCTTTGGGAGGGGCAACTGTAATGGAGATGAAGAAATTCATTGAGAGACCATCATTTAGCAGCTTAACAAACATATTAGAAAAGCAAAAATTTCAAAGTAAGGATGGGATTTTGGAATTTTATAACTAGACTTGGAAGAATTATGAAATATTTCAAATTCCAAATATTTCAATAAGATTCTGTGATATCTGACCAAATGTTACTCAAAATAAAAGAATACTACATATACTTTCAACTTATCCCTTCTATCTCACCTCATCCTTCCATCCCCTAACATCTGTCTGTCCATCCGTCCAACCACCCAATCCCATTTCATCCCATTCACTTACCCTCATTATCCCACCCAGCTACGCCCTCTGTCACTTCCCTTCCAACTCTTCCAGTATTTGTGTGCTCCTGATCCATGGTGTTGTGAATTTGGGAAACATGAAAATCTCTAATGTCTACTGGAGACTTTCAAACAAATAATAACAATTCTATGTGATAGATGCTATGGTAGGGGTAGGTATGTGGTATGTTGAGGAAGCACGGAGAAGTGGGGGATATGGAAAGACTCTCCTTGGAAGATAGGAAGCTATTTGCTTCTTATAGTGGGATGAGGGAAATAGCATCCCAGGTTGCAGGAACTACTCATGCAGAAACATGAAATCTTAGTGACAGACTGTAGAGAAGCAAAGATCCTCAGAAGTCAGTAAATCTACCTCATTCTTGGCCTAGATCTCCTCGTCAGTTTTTCAGCAAGCAGTTGGGTTTCCAGTATGAGGCAGAAAATTCTAGATACACTTGCTGTCTCCTGGGATGGCCATTTCCCATTCATTCAGCTGTGAATGTTACAAGTCATTTCCTTAACTCTCATTCAGTTAGTCTGCTTTTCCTAGTTCTAGTTCAACATTGAAGTTGCAGAGAGAAATGATGGCTTGAGTCAGGCTGTCTACTAGGTGTTGGAAACACAGTGAATAATATCCTTTCCTATTTTTAAGGCCCTAAAAGACTAGTCCACACTTTCATATCTGAACACCTCTCAGCTCCTTCTGAGTTTTCTCTTTTCCAGATAAACAACCTCACTCCTTTTTTATGTTCTTTGAGCATTTTAATGAGGTTTTCAAACCATTCTTTTTATCTTTACATAAAGAGAGAAAAGTACACAGAAAACTATAACAACAATGTACCCACTATTTACCATATTTTGCCGTGTATAATGTGCTCCCGTGTATAATGTGCACCCACATTTTTGGCTCAAACTTTCAGGGAAAAAAATCTTTCATTTTAATTTTTTAATTCAAATGTTTATTTGTTTACATTTTGGTACTTGTTTTTGTTATTATAAAGGAGTTTTAGCATTTTTTTGTAACATACTACAAGAAATTTTATGTAACAAATAATTACAAAACACAAGAACAGATACAAGGTACAAGAAATTTTATGTACGGGTAACAAATCTATATTTACGCATCATAGAAGGCCAAGAACTCTTCCTCGTTGCACGTTCATCATAAGTTCAACAAAACCGATTATTGTATTCCTCGGTATTATTTTGCATATGGACATCATTATTGATTTAGATGCAGAATGAGTACTACCCATGAATAATGCGCATCCTTATTTTTCCCTCACAAATTTGGGCAAAAAAGTGTGCTTTATACACAGCAAAATATGGTAGGTTTTATCATTTTGTTATAAGTGTCCTTCATTTCTTGTTCTTTTTTCTTTTTTTTTTAAGAAATAAAAGTTTACAGATACAGTTTCAGTCCCCTTTGCATCCTGTACTTTTAAGAAGCATACCCTATACTGAGATAGAATCTGGTGTAATCCTTCCTGCTACCCCATTCTTTCTCGCACTTTCATACAACATGGTATTGATTTGTGGTTTTATGAGTTTCAGAAATGATTTTGTCAACAAAAAATACATCCAACCTTAGAGAAAGCTTTTAAGAGTTTATTTTAGCCAAACTGATGACAATTGGCAGGAAGCACGTCTCAACGGCTTGAGAAAATGCGCCAGAAAATGGCTGTTTTGCAACTTATTTTATACATTAGAATCAAAGGCGGAAGTTTACCTGAAATCCATTGGTTGTAGATTAAGGGGGTGGAAGAAAGCAAAGCAGGGAAATCTCTGGGATTGGATAAAAAGTAAAATGGAGAGACACACACTTATTTGACATTGGTGGGTACAGGAGACTTAATAGCATTTTATAGCACATAGAGATGGTATTTGGGGGAACACGATAACAATGAGGGATTCTGTAGTTTCCTGTTCTAGTGTGGTGGGTTGTGTCCCCTAGGAGGTCCAGAAAAAGGGTTTATTCTTCACATTCCAAGGGTATGTTACCTTAGATGCAAAAGGACAATCTTCACTTAAGGTAAAGATTGACCTTTGTCAAGGAAACTACAGACCAAGGATGTGACTTCACCCCATGGCCCACCTTAGTTATGAATTTTTATGTTCATGCCATCCTATGGTTCTTTTCATCTCCTGAGCTTGTCAGGTTTAACATGTGGCCCCTTTTCCATCCACAGTTCCCCATTTTGGTCATAAATTAATCTGAAGGATACATTGATAACCAACCTTTTGTTGGATAGTGTGGTCCCACGGTGCTAGGAAGGCTTAGTGTCAGCATTTATCATGTTGAATGCTGGACCATTGGGGGTGGGGCAAGACCATAACCTTAGATGGCAGTTAAGGCCGAATTATTCTGTTTAAAAAAAATGTGAGCAAATGGGAGGCAGTCAGATCCTATATGTCTTCATGAAATATATTCTGGATCATTTCTAATCTTTGAGCTATCATGATCGTTTTTTGTTTCTGTTAATCTTATGTTTTGTTTTTTTGCATCTAGTGTAACATTTACAAACTAGGGCAAAGAGCAACGGTATTAAACCGGTAACACCGATGAGAAGCAGAAAATGTCCAATATTAGATAAATATGAGTCTGAGGAGAATAAACATCCTAGCCATCGAAAGAACCCTTTACATGCTTTATCATAATTTTTTATTAAGCTAATAATGTTTTCCTCCCTCGTCTACTGCTGTTTGTACCTTACGATAAGTTTGGCCAGATGAATGAAGATTGTCTGTTATTTCATATCTAGAAGTTCTAATTTTTCTTCTGGCCAATTAGTTTCCATAGAAATGACTTCATGGAGAGGATTTAATTCAATTTCCCAGTAAACTGAATTTTCAGTATCTATATTATTATAGGTTTCATTAACCTCAGGCAAAATAATTTGCCTATGATTTTAGTATTACACCATATTCCTGTAGCATTTACTGCAAACCTGGTATATTACAATAGAAGTCAGTTAGTATGACAGAATTTTCTAACCCTTCCCAACAAAAAACTCCCTTTCCCGTATACCATATATTATTATTTGTTGGGGTGGATACAATAGGCCAGGATTCGGTAAATTCAGAATTCTTTATTGATTGGAGACATAACCATTTACCTTTTCGATTTTCATAATCAGATAATGAGATGGGTTCCCAATTTTTATTATTATTTAATACGGCCCATCTACTTCCCATTGGGAGTAGTCTAGTATTATTAAGGATGGTCCCTATGCCAGCAAGTTGAACTACTGAAAATCTGAGTTTAGGATTTAACCGAGGTGCTTGTGTTTTTAAGATACAACATCTTAGATCACATTTGCCATCCAAAATTTTCCAAAGTCCAGGGAACCATAAGAGTCCCACAAGTGTCTGGCTGGGTGCCCATTATAGTTAGCCAGTGTTTCATAGCTACTTCAGATTCCATTTGTATTAGCATAGATAATAGGCCCTGTTGAGTCAGGGTAAAGGCACATTCCCATTGCTGGGTTTGTGCATGAAATTTGATTGATTGTTCTGTCCATTTAGCTAGGTCCTCATTGTCTTTCCATGCTGCTTCCCATCCTTTTCCTTCTTGAAATAACATTCCCTCTATCTGGCCTATTTTAGATAAAGAGTCCTTTTCTAATGAATGACGTTCTTCATTAGCTGCAAATTCAGCTTGCCCCAGAACGCCAAGGCCAGCTCCCAATCCTCCAAGTATCTCCCTCTTATTTCTTAGAGACGGCCAGTGTTGTTGGACCCACCAGGAATGTTGCTGCCTTGGGTGCCTATGGCCTGGGAGCAATTGGGGTATACTTAATGGACCCAAAAATGTTGAGTCTCCCATACCATAATTAAATGAGTAGAAGTAACCGCTAAATGAGCTAGAGTTTGAGTATTCCATAGGGCTTCCCATAAGTGTCCAGGATGCAAAGAGGGAGGGGTACTTAACAGACATATCTACCCACCAAGTAATTCCAATAATTTCTGAAATGGGGACCCATTTATTTTTTCCCATTTTACGGGCATCCAGCCATAGGAGCATGGCTAGTGGCTTGGAGGACAAGCTATACTATGACAGGGCAGGCTGCTACAAGCCTTTTCCCTTAATTTGTTATCATCCATTCCTATAGGTATACAATACTCATCTAAATTAGATCCATATATAATTCTACCAGGGGAATTACCAGGGAAATGTTCTTGAAAGTACTTGCTCAGGATGGGTTCTTTATAATAGATACACCCAAAAAAATAATGTACCAAAGTAGGAGAGGGCCGATGCGTGGCCAACAAGGCCTTAGCCTCAGTATCATAACTGATCATGAGAACATCACTGTCTAGTAAATGGGAAAGATCAGCAGGTACCCAAGTTTTTCATCTCCAGTAAGCGGGGGTCTGGGGAAGCAGACACTGCTTCTATTAGGAAACCATAAGAAGGATAACAACAAGAAAAGAACCATTTGATATAGCTCAAGAATTAGGTGATATAAGAGTAAGGTTTGAGGGAAATTTAAGGAGCAAGTTTAACTATTAGTTAAGGGAAAAAAATGATTAAATAAGCGTCTTTGGGTGCAGCATCAATTTGTGGGTATATAGGCCTTATTGATGTCTTGGGATAGCTGTCTGCCTTTGATGTCAGAGGCTTCTCATCCTTGAGTCTTCAATGTCCGCTGTAGACAGAGGCGAGTGTCAGAGACAGGAGTAGATGTCCATTCACTGTTAGGTGCCTTTTTAAAGTGAGAAATGTGAATCCATGAATTAACTCCTTTAAGTTTGGCTGCACATGGATTAGTTAGTAACACCTGATAAGGTCCCTTCCAACGAGGCTGGAGAGAATCTTTTATTTGATGTCTTTTCCAGTAGACAAAATCTCCTGGTTATAAACCATGGTCTTTGAAGTCTTCGTCTCCCAGGAGCGCACTCTGAAATGAATCAATTACTAATTTATTAATCCCTTTAAGCTATCTCCTTTTAGTAAGGTTGGTTCATATGTCCCTTCATCCAGATGCATAGGGCAACCAGTGACTATTTGATAAGGAGAAAGCCTATGTTACCAAAAGGAATAGATCTCAGGTTGAGGAGCACAACAGTGAGAGCCTTAGGCCACAGAAGATTAAAAGCTTCTGAAATTATGACTAGTTGAATTTTGATTGTACCATTGGTATGTTCCACCAATCCAGAGGACAGGGCGTGACAAGCACAATGAAAATGCTGTAGAATAGGCCAAATGTTACAGATGGATTGTGTTATTTGTCCAGTCAAATGAGTCCCTTAGTCACTAAGTAACTCAGAGGGAATTCCCCGGTTGGGAATTATTTTTTCCAAAAGCATTTTACTTACTGTTAAGGCTGTTGCTCTCCTGTAAGTGAATGCCTCAACCCAGTGAGAAAACATATAAATCATAACACATATATTTGTATCCTGGAGATGGTGGCATTTGGATAAAATCCAATTGCCATACCTCAGATGGGCCTAAAGGAAGTGGGAAATGTCCTTGGGATCCATGGAATGGTTTTCCTGGGTTGTATTTCGGACAGATAGAACATTTGCCACACACTTTATGAGCTACAGTGGGAGAACGTTTCCAGTAATATTGTTTACTCCATAACATGTTTTCAGGACCCCAGTGTGTGAGCTCATGCACATATTGAAGTATAGGTAGTTGAGCCCCTGTAGGTAAGACTGGTTTTTGATTGGGTCCAAGACTTATCTGTTTGACTGGGTCAAATGTTCCCCCTTTTTGTTGCCATATTCTCTTCTCCTCTGTGGCTGTCCTTTGTAACTGTAAAAGAAAGTCTTACTGATTTAATAGGAAGTGAGGGGCATTCTCAGGTCGGGATATTTTGACTATTCAATGCTGCCTGTGTAGCTGCAGCATCGGCTAAGTGATTTCCTTTTGCTTCCATGGTGGCAGCTTTAGAAGGTCCTGAAATTTTGATAATTGCCAATTGTCTCAGTTGTTGTATGGCCTCTAGTAATTCTGAAACCTGTTTTCCATTCTTTATGGATTGCTCTGAGGGAGTTAAGAAGCCTCACTGCTTCCACAACATTCTGAAGTCGTGAGCTACACCAAAGGCATAGCAATTATCAGTGTACATATTGGCTACTTGATCTTTGGCCAATTGACAATCCCGAGTTAGAGCCATTAATTCGGCTTGCTGGGCAGATCTTACTTCAGGTAAATAAGAACTTTCAATTATCCACCATGGGAGTTACTGCATATCCAGCTTGGTGATGTCCCTGTTCATCTTTGAGATAAAATCCATCTGTGAACCAAACTAAGTCAGCATCACAAACAGGGGTTTCCTGTAAATCATTTCTGGGAACAAGAAGGTGGTCACTAAGCAAAACACAATTGTGGGTGCCTTCTTCCTGTAAAGAGGGTAATAAAGTTGCTGGGGTTAAGACTGTTGCATCGAGTTAAAGTAATATTAGGTGCAGAATGCAAGAGTGCTTCCATAAGGAGCCAGTCAACTGGCAGAAAAGTGTTGAGTATGGTGAGAGTTCAGTAAGGATTCAACAGAATGAGGAGCGTAAGTAGTTAAAAGAGGGCCCATAACTACCTCTTCTGTTTGTTTGCATATTATGGTTGTAGCAGAGACGGCCCTCATGCAAGGAGGGAGCCCTTTGGCTACGGAGTCCAATTGCTGACTGTAATATCCTATAGGTCTATGATGGTCTCCGCGTTTCTGAGTTAGAACTCCCAAAGCATTTCCTTTGTTTTCATGTATGAAAAGGGAAAAAGGAAGCTTATAATTAGGGTGTCCCAGAGCAGGAGCTTTAGATACTTTTTCCTTTAGCATCTTTACAGCTTGTTTCCCTTCTGGGTTGTATTGAAGTGGATCAGATTGATCTGATTTTAATAAAGCATATAGAGGCTGGGCCATTAATGAAAAATTTGGGATCCAATTGCAACAGTATCCAGTTAGACCCAGGAATCCTCTAAGCTGTTTTTCCGTTTTTGGAAGGGGAAAGGATAACATTCCTTTGAGTCTTTCGGGGTTAATCAGTAGCCCATCTTTGGATATGAGATGGCCAATGTATTTTACTTGGGGCAAACAAAATTGAAGTTTTCCTTTGAGACCATATGTCCCTTTAGAGCTAGCTGTTGTAACAGGTAAATTGTGTGCTTTTGGGGATCTAGTAGTGTCCTAGAGCATAAAAGTAAGTCATCCATATATTGGATTAGTGTGGAATCTCTGGGAAAATAAACATCATTCAAATCAGCCTTTAATATCTGGGAGAAATAGGTGGGACTCTCCGTAGACCCCTGGGGCATCACAATCCAAGTAAATTGGCGATCTTCCCAGGTGAAAGCAAAGAGATATTGAGTGTCCTTTTTAACAGGAATGCTGAAAAAGGCACTACATAAATCTATTACTGGAAAATATTGGCAGTCCATAGGAAAGGCTGATAATAGGGTATGTGGATTTGGAACCCAGCATGTCTCAGAATGACTATTTTATTTATTGCTCTGAGATCCTGTACATATCTCCATCCTTTTCCATTTGGTTTCTTTACTGGAAGAATAGCAGAATTACAGGGGCCCATACAGGGAATTATAAGCCCCCTATTTAAACAATCCTATATAATGGGTTTAATTCCAGCTAGTACATCAGGTCTCAAAGGATATTGGTGAATATTAGGTAGAGGCAGTGTAGTCTATGGTTATTTTAGTAGGGAGAGGCTGACTTCATCTCGCCAATATCTGTACTGGAAAGGGCCCAAAGTTGCACTGGGATGTCCTGCAATAATTGTCCAGTCTCAAGGTTAGTTTCCTCTGCGGAGGTTCCTTTACAATCACTACTTTCCCAATTGGTTCAGTAGCTGAATCATTTAGTTCTAAATACATGTCACTCTTCTGGGAAAAGGATACGTGGGCATCATGGGTTTCAAGAAAATCGCCCCCTGTCAGGTGAATTGGGGCAGATTTAGTAAAAATAACTAGTAACAACTAGTAATATAGTAACATTTTAACATTTAATTAGTAACATTTCCTAGTTGGAAGGGAACAGGTTCTGATTTAAAAACAGACATTGGTGATTAATAGCCCTACCATTTGTAGAGAAGCTTTACTCCAGGGGAGAGGGCAACTTGGCTGGGGAGCATTAAGAACAGACAAAGTAACCCCAGTATCTACAGGGGCCTTAGTAATTTCCCCTTTGGTGATAATTTCGATTTCTCCTAAACCATTTGCAAGAAGGGGAAATATCCTCTCAGTCCTCAGCAAACCTGTGCTTGCTTCTGTTCTTTTCTTTTTCTAAATCCCATTTCAGTTTTCTACAATCCTTAAGGTGACCTGACTTTCGACAACAAAAACAGACTCCTCTCTCCCCTTGTCTACGTGACCTCTGGGAGGCCTGATCTGACGGCTTAATTGCTGAAGCTGTAAGTTCATGATTTGGCAGCTTTAGTCCTTCTCTCTTTTCAATAGTTTTAGGTAGTTGATCAGCCACAATTGCCAGTCCATTAGTACATGTAGTTCACCAATTTAATTTTTGCTGTTTAATCAGCATTACAAGGTCTTCATCCAGTCCTTGCAAAAAAGCCGAATTTAGTACAGGATCATTCTGATCCTTAAAACTGGAGACAGACCTGAGTACTGTTTGAAAGTTTTTATGAAACATTCAAAGAAATCAAGTACTGGTTCATCAGGCCTTCTTTTACATTGCTGGACCTTGGTCCAGTCTATTTTCTGGGGGAAAATCTCAGATACAGCTTGATAAAGCTGGCGGGCTAGTTCCCTGTATTTTCCTTGGTCTGTCTTTCTTTGTTTTAAGAAGTCATCTACAGGAGCTTCCCAGTGAACCTTATTCATCGATGCTGTTGCTTTGCTCTCAGAAACCTATAGGTGTATCAATTGGAATAGGTCAGAACAGCCAGGATCATATGTTCTAACAGTTAAATCAGATTCTTTTGCAAACCCATCAGGGTCGTGGAGAGGGTCAGGGAAATCTTTAGTTAAATTCCTTAATTCTGTTCTAGTCCAAGGAACATATACAGTCGCTGGTTCCCCTCTGCCTGAGACCGGCTTCTCCCTGAAGGGAGCTGCCAGAATTTCTGTGTGTTTTTGTTTTTGTTTTGCTTTATCTTGGTCTGAATTTCTATTCCCTATTTCCCCTGGGTCTGTAGAGAGTGGTAGTGAAAGGGGCATAGAGGAGACAGAAGGAGGCGGAGGAGGAGGAAGGGAAGGGAGGGGTATGTCCGGACAAAGGAGCTCAGAAAGCAAGGGATGTAGTGGAGCAGCTGGAGAAGGGGTGGGGGGAATGCGGTGTTGGCATTTATCAGCTTCAGAAGCCTTCTTTCGTTCAGAGACAGTTTCTAAAATTTCTTTATTAACTTCCTGTAGAGAAAAGAGTTTATCTGTGCTCCGCCTAGAAGCTTCCAATTTCCAATCAAGCTTCACTTTCCTTTAGTTTAATTTTATAGCCAGATTTTTCCAATTGAGCACGCAAAAAAAACTCAATTTGGAAGTCTCAAAACTTCCCCACTTTAGCCATCTCAAGCTGATATCATTTTTTGTTAAAAGTTTCCATTTCTGTAGGTACTTGTAAGTTGAAATTCTGTACGAATTGTACATGTGTCTTGCAGGAGTATTAATGGGAGGCTGGGGTTTACCGACCTTAGAGGCACGATTTCCCATGTTAGTTTTAGTTTTCCTTAGATTTCTGCAGAGTCTGAACACACTTGTAGGGATAGTGTGTAGCAGGTT
Organism: Rhinolophus sinicus; assembly: GCF_036562045.2. NCBI lineage: Eukaryota > Metazoa > Chordata > Mammalia > Chiroptera > Rhinolophidae > Rhinolophus > Rhinolophus sinicus. The sequence continues at coordinate 108,958,904 of NC_133751.1, read as the reverse complement.
GAAGTGTGCTGCTTATGAGTTGAGCACTGAGGGGCTGTCACCTCCCGAGTCGCTTCAACCCTCTTATGTGCCTCGGTTTCTCTCCCCGGCTGTCTAGTACGTCCGTGAGGACTCGGAACGCTCGGTAACCAGCCTTTATGTGCGCGTCCCCGAATGAGTCAATTATTTAATTACAGTTGTGTTGGAATTCCCTATGGGGCCACTGCATGTTTTGAGGCGTACCCTCATATACTTCCACAAAATTCTTAGTCACCTGAATACTGAAATTCAGGCTGGAGGGAGTAAATGCCCCTTGTCTTCGGAGCTGAACAAGTTCAGGCTCTCATTTATCCAGCAAAGGTTTGTTCAGACTTGCAGTAAGCAATTCCAATTGAAAAACCAAAATTAAAACCAGCCACCCATCTCAACTCCTATCCTTTAATATCATCTTGAGGATTTTCTAAGAACAGCACAAATAAAGTCACACCCTCTACCATAAGTGAGGGGAAAGTCCTGGAATTCCAAGAGGTAACTCACCCAAGTTCACCCGCTGCGAAGCAGGGAGCCTTTGGGGCACAATGGGCCCCTGCTGGTACCGAGCACCGAATCTGGGTCCACAGGGTGGTCCTGGGTGGGCTTCTTGGAATCCTGCCACCTACGCCAAGTAATGTCGATGAAAAATACATCCAGCCTAAGAGACAGCTTGTAAGAGTTTATTTGAGCCAAACTGATGACTATTGCCAGGAAGCAAAGTCTCAATGGATTGAGAAAATGCTCCGGAAAATGGCTGTTTTGCAATTTATTTTATACATTAGAATCAGAGGAGGAAGGTTACATGAAATCCATTTGTTGTAGATTAAGGGGGTCAGAAAAAGCAAAGCAGGGAAATCTCTGGAATTGGATTAAAACTAAAATAGAGAGACACACACTTCTTTGACATTAGTGGGTACAGGATAGTTAATAGCATTTTATAGCACATAGAGATGGTATTCTGGTAACAAGATAACAATGAAAGATTTTGTAGTTTCCTGCTCTGGTGTGGTGGGTTGTGTCCCCTGGGGTTCCGGAAAAAGGGATTACTCTTGACATTCCAAGGGCATGTTATCTTAGATACAAGAAGACAACAGATAGTCACTTAAGGTAAACATTGACCTTTGTCAAGGAAGCTACAGGCCAAGGATGTGACTTCCTGCCATGGCCCACCTTAGGAATTTTTATGTTCACCCCATCCTATGTTGTGATTTTCATTCTCCTGAGCTTGTCAGGTTTAACATGTGGCCCCTTTGTTGTCCACAATTTCATACCACACATTCCTTCCTGCAACTTGCTCTTTGCACTCAACTTTATTTCTGAGATTTATTCGCGTCAATATATGTAAGTCCAGCTCCTTTATTGCAACTTCTGGAGAGTACCCCATTAGATAGATGTAACATCCTTCACCCATGCAGTCCCCCACTGAGAGACATTGAGTTGTCACCAATTTCCTGGTGCCACCAGCACTGCAATAGCTAACATCCGTGTGTACATGCAAGAGAGTCTAGGGCATTGCCCAATGAGGTCACCAGGTGTAGGAAATGCATTTGTCCCCTCAGGAGATGCTGCCAGTTTACTCTCTGAGTCGCCCTCCTGACAGCACTCAACAAGAATTCTTGTTTCTCCACATTATCTATCACCCATGCTTGGCACCGTCAGGGGCTTAATTCCTGATTCCTAATGGGGTTGAGAGCATCTCATATGCTTATTTGGTCACACTCATGTATGATTTGCCTATTCTTATTTCTTTGCTTATTTTTCCATTGGGTTCCAAATTTTTCCTTATTGATTCGTAAGCTTTATTTTTCACATCTTCTGGATGATTATGCATTGTCAGTTACATGCATTCTAAACTTCACAGACTGAGATCTGTTATTTATCCTTTCACTGTATGTACAGTGTCTTTTGTACACCAGTTGTTTAACAATTCCTTTGTAGTTTGTACTTTTGATAATGTTTAAGAAATCCTTCCTCATTCAGATGTCAGTACATTCTCCTATGTATTCTAATAATTTTGAAGTTTTTGTTTCCTACCTTTAGTCTGCAATTCATTTTGCACATGGCAAGAGGTGCTCACTCTTCTCAGAAAGAGGTGCTGTTGCCCCCATGCAACAGATGAGGTAATTGAGGCTCTGAATGGGAAAGGTATTTTTCCAGCACTACACTGCAGGAAGGGTAGAGCTGGTTCTGGAACTTTGGTGGTTCAACTCCAAAGCCCAAACCTCAACCCTATTCTTTGGTGAAGAGGTGACTTGAAGGAAAACTTATATTGTGGTGCTGTTGTCATCATGGCAAACTTAGCTCCCTTCTGCCCACATTCTTGGTAGTAGCAGGTGGGGGATCAGGACACCCCTCAATTTCTCCCTGCACATAACTGGTTACTGTTCAGCTATCCACTTTTAGATACCTCTTCTGGTTGCTAGGAAGGGGCAGCAGCACAAAGAACAACTTCTACCTTCAAGGAGCTTCCAGAACATTCCCAAATCTCTGTAGCACATGTACATTCACGTATGGCAGCTTGGATATAAGCTCCTCTTAACACTTATTTCCTACTTTTGGTTTCACAGTTAAACAGAAAGAATCAGAAGGGAAAATGAAAAGCCAGAAGAGAAGAAAGAAATCTCGAGCAGAAGAGGAAACTGATCCCAAGATGGCAGGCCACTGGAAGCAGGGCTCCTTTTCCATTCAGTTGGCAGTAATGCCACTCCTTGCAGGTAGCTACATCTGTTCCCAACAGTTTCTGGTTGTCTTGTCAAAAGTGAGTGGCCAAAAGTCCATAAACAGGATGCCCATGGTGACCAAACCCCTGCTCTATGCCACCAAACTTCATGTTCACAGCCATCTTAGCAAAGTGGGGTTAAGTATCTCACTATACAGAAGGGGAATGGAAGCCAGAGAGTTAAATGCATTATCTAGATCACAAACAAGTAAGTGTGAAGATAGGATTTGAACCCAGCTCTGATTCCAAAGTCTAAGGAAACCTGTGAGAATAATAAATATTGTAATTTTGTTTGCTAAACAAGATGCTGCTTTTTAATAAACACGATTCTACAGATTTTTATGAAAACATCTAGTAAGGAAATTAGGGAAGGGAATCAATAGTTATGTCCCATCATTTACTTCTCATGACAAACTCTGATCCTCCCTATAAACTTGTGGCAGTGGAGTCAGGAGTTGTTATCATTGTCACCAATTTTATTTTCCAGTGGGAATTCAAGTATATAACTTAGCCGAGGTCACACAGCAGAACAGAGGTTTGATTTTTTTGTTGTTGTTTTGTAAGATCTATCACAAGTTATAAACTAGATTTTCTACAGTTTGATAAAGATTAAATAAGTATTTATTATATCCATGTGTTTTGATGATGGAAAGCTCAGAATGCATTTTGGGTAAAATTATGTGACTTCATTTTTAAAAGGGTAATATGGGTGAGGGTAACCTTCCTTCCTCTTCCTTTTCTCCTTAGAGAAATTTCAAATCTATTTCATTGTGAAATTTTGGGCCATCACAGTGAATGTGCGCCCTCTACTGGCCAATCTGCAGAAATTTAGGTTTGCGTCTGACATGGAACTGACGTTTGCAGACACAGAGTAAAACCCAGTGTAACTCAACATAAAGTCAGTGTTGAGTTCCACAAGTGCTGGAAAAATCATAATTCTCACAGGCTCTTGGGTTAATGTTGATACATTTTGAGGAAATACTATTAACTTTTTATTTTGCACCTTTAAATGAATTTTTGAAAATCAGCTTTCACGTAAAGTTGGGCGTTTTGGACTGCCTTAGCTATCCCACCACATCATAATCTTTTCTAGAGAAGTGAATTTTCAGAGACTCTTCCCACTCCTGTGTTATGCTCTGGGAGGACCAAGCCCCCTACACAGATGTTACATGCTCCTGTTTGGAGCAAACATGATAAATGCTTCATGGTACTTGAATCCCGAAGAGGAACCAATGGCCCTCTAGGTGGGTAAGCTCTGAGTGACCTGCACGACTGTGTGCCTTAATTTTGCTGTGAGGGGAAGGAGAATCTCGAATGGTCTTGGCCTGCCTAGTGTGGCTGTTTCCAGAATAGTGAAGCCAAGAGATGCCTGGGCCTCCCCTCTCTAACCTGTGCTGGTGTGGCTGTGTAAAAGTTATTACAAGAGCTCCAGTGACTTTGAATCCTGGCTCAGCCACTTACCAGCAAGTTACCTGCTTTCTCTGAGTCTCAGTTTACTCATCTGTAAAATGGGGGTGATAATTCCTACCACTGAGGTCTGTAGTAAGGATCACATGAGATAATATGTATATACTGCAGAGCATGGCACCTTGCACACAGTAGGACACATAGGTTGCTGGCATGGAGGTGGCAGCTGTGTCTGTCAGGACATTGGGTGAGCTGGATGCAGGACAGTGGGCTTCCAGCAAGGAGAACAGAAAGATAACCTCCTTCCTAACACTGATGTCATGGTTTATGGTAATAACCGAGAATGGCCTTGACTCAGCAGGCCAATTGTATGTTTGTGTTTCCCATAAAATAATAGCATAACATCTATTCCAAAACCAGTATGATTATTTTGATAATCATCTTCAGTTTCAAATTAGGCCATAGACTTGCATACTTTAGTGGTAAATACTGGTTAGCTAGTAACCCAGTAAGATTCTAGAAAGATTCTGTGTTTGGAATAAACTCTTATTTTAATTGAATATTGGAAGGGCTAACCTTAGCAAAGCAGTACTAGTTTGGACACTAGTTCCAACACTTGTTAGCCAAGAGACCTTAGATGATTACTTAACATCCCTGGACTTCAGTTTCCCCATATGTAAAGAAAATATGATAGCAACCACACAATGTTGTTTGAGGATTAAATGGAATTAACGCATATTCAAGTCTAGCAGTTGTTAAGTGCACAAACCATAAGGTATCCATTCCCCCACACCTTTCCTCTTACTCTGGAACAGTGGTTTTCAACTCAAGCACTGGTGCCTACCAGGAAACATTTGACAGTGTGTGGAGGCATTTTGGGATGTCATAAGTGAGCGGGATGCTGTTGGCATCTAATGGAATCCTGCTAAATGTCCACACAACAAAGAATTATCTGACCCCAAATATCTGTAGTACTGAGGTTGAGAAACCCTACTCTGTAATTATGGCTGACTTCTCCCTAAATTTATGAGTGATGATTTGAGTACATATTTATACTGGAAATTTTTTTCTATACCGGGAAGTCTTTTATATGAAAACACTTTCAAAGTTCTAGAACATAAATCATAATTACTTATGGCCTTAATGAGTCGGCTTTATTGAAGAGAATCACGTGGGAGCAGGGAGGGCTGCCCAGGAGGTGCTCATGGCCCATACAGACAGCTGCACACACTGGGCTCAGGACTTGTTTTGGAAGTGACTACTCTTTCTAAGCATGAGTGACTGGGTTTTTATGTGCCCTAGAAACATATTTACAAGCATTTTGAAAGTGATAGAACTTGTTTTTTGAGCATGTACTATGTGCTGGGCAGTATTCCTGGCACCTTCATATGTATAACCCTAAGAAGGGTGACATCTGTGCCCATTCTGCACATGGGTATATTGAGCATCAAAGAGCCTCTCATTGTTGTAGATCACATGAATACTAAGAGTCAGATCTAGGATTTGCACCTAGGCCTCTGTGCTTCCAAAACTGGAGCTTTTGAATTGTTTTCCTATACCTGGTGACATGTGTCTACCTGGTGAAATGGACACATTTTATGAGAAGTGTATTCTCACAGCAGTCTGTGTGCCATCCAGTGGCACAATTCACGCATACTTTCTCTAGTTACACTATTGCAAAACCAATATAGCGGGAGGTGTGCCATGCTTTATTTGGCTCAAGTATATCAGTATGTCAGACATCAGTATCTATGCTTTTCTCATTAGACCACAGCAGTTAAAGCAACACTGCTGGACAACAGAATAGACACTGGCATGATTTGTGCTTGAATATGTTCTAAGATAATTGCCTAGAGCAGCACTCTCCAACACAGCTTTCTGCAGTGATGGAGATGTTCTACATTTGCACTATCCAGTCCAGTAGCCACCAGCCGCACATGGCTACTGAGCATTTGAAATTTGACTCATGGGAGTTACATCATCAAAATGATGAGGTGAGCCTCTGGAAATGTCCCCTGGAATTTACAACAAATTCAACAACTATAACTCCACAAAGGACTCCCTGCACAGCAGACAGGCAAGATGAAGAGGCCCACTACTGAATTCAAAAAAGGGGGGCAAATTGCGCATGCGGGGGAGGAGGGAAGGGAGAAGTGCAGAGACGGAGGGGCGCGGGAGCAGGATGCAGACCTAGCTCAGTGCTCCGAGCTTGCTGCATCCCGGAACTACTGCACCTATGGGAGAGGGAAGAACTCGGACTGGTAGGGCTCTGTTTATGGCCCACAGGGCTGAGGGGACAACATATAACATGGCTGAACCCAACGCTCACGGCAGACACCTCGGAGAAAAGACTGAGGGAAGAAGGCTGAAAACGGTGGTTTAAGCCCTCACTGCCAAGCAGAGAACGGAAGCCTTAGGCACTGAGACCAGCCGCCCCCTCCCTTCCCTCCCAGAGCTCGCCCCGCCCCCACCTGCCTGGTGCTAGAAGTGAAACAGTAGCAGTGTCAGAGCAAAAGAACAGAATATTTGCTGTTCTGAGAACTGTGGACCGCAGACAGAGATTCGCAGCCCAATTAGTTCCGGCAAAGGGGAGGGAGCAGTGGAAGCAGGACAGGCTGTGGAGGTGGTCGCTGCCACGGCTCTGGGCAACCTCTCACAACTCACCCCCGCCCCTGACCCCACCTATCCGGACAGTTCCCTGCAGGAGTAAACAGAACTGCTGAAACACACGGGCTCTGAATCTGGTGCAGGAAGAGCTTTGGAACATCAAAAGCTCTCTGCATACTCACATGGACACTGCGCCCTGTGACTCAGGTGAAATATTAACAGAGGAGAAGCCATCTCCCAGGTAATCCCTCATTGTGTGAGAAGCTGGAATAGTGCAGAGAAAACATAGCACTACCGTGTGAGAAATAAAAAAAGGCTGCAGTCAGAGAGAAAATAAAACATTCTACCAACAAACTGGAAAACAAAAGAAAAACCGCTTCCTATCAACCTGTTGCAGAAGCCACTCCTGTAGATGTCTAGGAAGAGAAATAAATCAGTAATTGCCATGAATAACCGAAGCAACAAAACTGCTCAGAAAGAAAGTGAAAAGCCTCCAGAAAAGGCACTTAAACATATGGAAATATGTGATTTAAATGACAGAGAATTCAAGATTTCAGTTCTGAAAAAACTCAAAGAGATGCAAGAAAACACAGAAAGGCAGTTTAATGAACTCAGAAACACAATCAAAGAACAACATGAGCATTTTACAAAAGAGATTGAAATTTATAAAAGAACCAAATAGAAATTCTGGAGATTAAGAACTCAATAGAAGAAATTAAGAATGAAATAGCCAGCTTAGGTAGTAGAGTTGACCAGATGGAGGAAAGAATCAGTGACATCGAAGATAGAAACCTGGAAATGACACAGATAGAAGAAGAAAGAGACTTGAGACTTAAAAGAAATGAAAGAACTCTACAAGAACTTTCTGACTCCATCAGAAAGAGCAATATAAGAATAATGGGCATACCAGAAGGAGAAGAAAGAGAGAAGGGAACAGAGAATATATTCAAACAAATTGTCGATGAGAACTTCCCAAGCTTGTGGACAGACCTGGATCCTCGAATCCAAGAAGCAAATAGAACACCTAATTACCTCAATCCCAACAGGCCTTCTGCAAAGCACATTGTATTGAAGCTGTCTGAAATCAACAACAAAGAAAGAATCCTCAAGGCAGCCAGGGAAAAGAAGATGGTGACCTACGAAGGAAAGCCCATTAGATTATCATCAGATTTTTCAGCAGAAATTCTACAAGCCAGGAGGGAGTGGAACCAAATATCCAACTATTGAAAGAGAGAAATTATGAGCCAAGAATAACATATCCAGCAAAGATATCCTTTAGATATGAAGTAGGAATAAAGACCTTTCCAGACATACAGAAGCTGAGGGAATTTTTAAATACACGACCTGCACTACAAGAAACACTACAGGAGGCTATTCAACCATCAACAGGGACAATTTGTGGCAACCAAAACATAAAAAGGGGGAGAGTAAAGGCCTAAACCGGATTATGGGAATGGAGAAAGTAAGCGTGCTGAAGAAAATGGAATACTCTAAATATCAAACTTTTTTTACATAAACTTAATGGTAACCACTCAAAAAAAAATCCAGAACTGAAATATATACTGTAATAAAAGAAGAAACAGAGGGAAACATCATAGAATACCACCACACAGAAATAATAGACAAAAACAAAACGGGAAAGAAACAATGGAGACACAGCCTTACCAGAAAACTAAAGATAAAATGACAGGATATCCTCACATATCAATAATCACCCTAAATGTAAATGGAATGAACTCACCAATAAAAAGGCACAGAGTAGCAGATTGGATCAAAAAGCTAAACCCAACCATATGCTGCCTCCAAGAGACACATCTCAGCTACAAGGACAAGCATAGACCCAAAGTGAAAGGGTGGAAATTGACACTCCAAGCAAATGGTACCCAGAGAAAATCAGGTGTAGCCATACTGGTATCACATGAAATAGACTTCAGGATGAAAAAGGTAACAAGAGACAAAGATGGACACTTCATAATGGTGAAGGGGACTGCACAACAAGAAGACATAACAGTCATCAATATTTATGCCCCCAATCAGGGAGCACCGAAATATACCAAGCAACTACTAACAGAACTAAAGGGAGAAATTGACCAAAACACAATTATAGTAGGGGCCTAAATACATCATTGACAGCTATGGATAGATCATCCAAACAGAAAACAAATAACGAAATAGCAGCTCTAAATGACACATTAGATGAAATGGACATAATTGACATTTATAGAGCACTTCATCCTAAAACATCAGACTACACATTCTTTTCTAGTGTACATGGAACATTCTCAAGGATAGACCATATATTGGGACATAAAATCAGTCTCAGCAAATTTAAGAAGATTGAAATCATACCATGCATATTCTCTGATCACAAGGCTTTGAAATTGGATATCAACTGCAAAAAGAAAGCAGGAAAAAGCACAAATACATGGAGTGTAGGGAGCCAGAGCATTAAGGGTTAAGAAAATGTAACTTCAAGCAGAGGTTGGGAGGATCGCTAAGGGGAACTCTGATAAGCATAAAGAACAAACAGACACCTGCTACCCTGGGAATGGGAAAATATCTAAAGGTCTAAGAACAGTTAGGGCCAAACTTTGAGAAAACATAACTAATCTGTACTTGCTGCCTCAGCCGCTTTATGTAACCTTCTTGTTTCTGTGTGTATAAAAGAAAGCTGAAAAATAAAGTAGGCGCTGCAGTCTAATTAGAACTGCTCGCCCTCCCGATCCCATCTTTGTCTCTTGTCTATTTTTTTCTCAATCCTCACTCCCCACTTCAGGAACCGTTCGTCTCGTCGGCAGGCTCCGACAATGGAGATTAAACAACATACTTTTAAAGAACAACAGGGTCAAAGAAGAAATTAGAGGAGAGATCAAAAGATACATAGAAACAAATGACAATGACAATCCATCCTACCCAAATTTTTGGGATGCAGCGAAGGCAGTTTTAAGAGGGAAATTTATATCATTACAGGCCTTTCTCTAGAAAAAAGAAAAATCTCAAATAAATAACCTCACGTTGCACCATAAAGAACTAGAAAAAAAAGAACAAGTGAAACCCAAGGTCAGCAGAAGAAAGGAAATAAAAATCAGAGCAGAACTAAATAAAATAGAGAACAGAAAGACAATAGAAAAATTAATGTGACAAAGAGCTGGTTCTTTGAAAAGATTAACACAATTGACAAACCTTTGGCTAGACTCACTAAGGTAAAAAGAGAGAAGACACTAATTAACAAAATCAGAAACGAAAAAGGGGAAGTTATCACGGACGTCACAGAAATACAAAGGATCATCCAAGAATACTACGAAGGACTATATGCTACCAAATTCAATAGCCTAGAAGAAATGGACAAGTTCTTAGAAACATATAGCCTTCCTAGGCTGAACCATGAAGAATTGGAAAATCTAAACAGACCGATCACCAGTAACGAAATTGAATCAGTCATCCAAAACCTTCCCCAAAGCAAAAGTCCAGGACCAGATGGCTTCACTAGTGAATTCTACCAAACCTTCAAAGAGAATCTAATACCAATCCTGTTCAAACTCTTCCAAAAAATTGAAGAAGGTACACTACTCCCCAACTCATTTTATTAGGCCAACATTACCATGATACCAAAACCTGGTAAGCACAACACAAAAAAAGAAAAACACAGACTATTATCTCTGATGAATACAAATGCAAAAATCCTAAACAAAATTCTAGCAAATCGAATACAACAATGTATTAAAAAGATTATTCATCACGACCAAGTGGGGTTCATCCCCGGAACACAAGGATGGTTCAACACCTGCAAATCCATCAATGTGATACGTCACATAAACAAAATAAAGGACAAAAATCATATGATTATATCAATTGATGCAGAAAAAGCATTTGACAAGATACAACATCCATTTATGATTAAAACACTTAATAAAATAGGTATAGAAGGAAAATACCTTAACACAATAAAGGCCATATATGATAAACCCTCAGCTAATCTCATAATTAATGGAGAAAAACTGAAGCCCTTTGCTCTACGTTCAGGAACACGACAGGGCTGTCCCCTATCACCTCTGCTTTTCAACATAGTGTTGGAAGTCCTTGCCAGAGCGCTCAGGCAAAAGAAAGAAATAAAAGGCATCCAAATTGGGAATGAAGAAGTTAAATTGTCACTCTTTGCAGATGACATGATGCTATATATAGAAAACCCTAAAGACTCCACCAAAAAGCTATTAGAAACAATCAACGAATACAGTCAAGTTGCCGGCTACAAAATTAATGTACAAAAGTCCATTGCATTCCTATATACTAACAATGAAATCTCAGAAAAAGAAATACAAAAAACAATTCCTTTCACAATTGCAGCAAAAAGAATAAAATACCTAGGAATAAACTTAACCAATGATGTGAAAAACCTATATGCTGAAAACTACAAGACATATTTAAAAGAAATTGAAGCAGACACAAAGGAATGGAAAGACATGTGCTCATGGATTGGAAGAGTCAACATAGTTAAAATGGCCATATTGCCCAAAGCAATATACAGATTTAATGTAATCCCCATCAAAATCCCAATGGCATTTTTTAAAGCATTAGAACAAAAAATCATCAGATTGGTTTGGAACCACAAAAGACCCCGAATAGCCAAAGCAATCTTAAGAAAAAAGAACAATGCTGGAGGTATCACACTCCCTGACTTTAGCTTGTACTACAGGGCTACAATAATCAAAACAGCATGGTATAGGCAGAAAGACAGACACATAGACCAATGGAATAGAATTGAGAACCTGGAAATAAAACCACATAAATATGGACAGATAATATTTGACAAAGAAGCTAAAAACATACAATGGAGAAAAGACAGCCTCTTCATTTCTAAATAAATGGTGCTGGCAGAATTGGATAGCCACGTGCAAAAGAATGAAACTGGACTGCTATCTGTCACCATGTACCAAAATTAATTCAAAATGGATCAAAGACTTAAGCATAAGACCTGACACAATAAACTGCATAGAAGAAAACATAGGTACTAAACTTATGGACCTTGGGTTCAAAGAGCATTTTATGAATTTGACTCCAAAGGCAAGGGAAGTAAAAGCTAAAATAAATGAATGAGACTATATGAAACTTAAAAGCTTCTGCACAGCAAAAGAAACCATCGACAAAATAAAGAGGTAACCAACTGAATGGGAGAAGATTTTTGCAAACAGTGCCTCCGATAAAGGGCTAATATCCAAAGTATACAAGGAACTCATGCAACTCAACAGCAAAAAAACAAACAACCCAGTTGAAAAATGGGTAGAGGACCTGAAGAGACATTTCTCCAAAGAGAACATACAAATGGCAAATAGACATGTGAAAAATGCTCTACATCACTAATCATCAGAGAAATGCAAATAAAAACCACAATGAGATTTCACCTCACCCCAGTCAGAATGGCTATCATCAACAAGACAAATAGTAACAAGTGTTGGAGAGTCTGTGGAGAAAAAGGAACCCTCATACACTGTTGGTGGGAATGCAGACTGGTGCAGCCGTTATGGAAGGCAGTGTGGAGGTTCCTCAAAAAATTACGAATAGAATTACCACATGACCCAACAATCCCTCTCCTGGGTATCTACCGAAAAAATCTGAAAACATTTATTCATAAAGACACGTTTGCTCCAATGTTCATTGCAGCTTCGTTTACGGTGGCCAAGACATGGAAACAACCAAAATGTCCTTCGATAGATGAATGGATAAAGAAGTTGTGGTATATATATATATATATATAATGGATTACTATTCGGCAGTAAGAAAAGATGAAATAGGACCATTTGTGACAACATGGATGGATCTTGAGAGTATAATGCTAAGCGAAATAAATCAGACAGAAAAAGCAGAGAACCATATGATTTCACTGATATGTGGTATATAAACCAAAAATAACAAAAGAACAAGACAAATAAATGAGAAAAAAAACTCATAGACACAGACAATAGTTTAGTGGTTATCAGAGGGTAAGGGGGAAAGGAGGTGGGAGATGAGGGTAAGGGGTTCAAACATTTGGTGATGGAAGGAGAACTGACTTTGGGTGGTGATCACACAATGGGATTTATAGATGATGTATTACAGAGCTGTACACCTGAAATCTATGTAATTTTACTAACAATTGTCACCCCAATAAACTTTAAAAATAAATAAATAAAGGGATTTAGTCACAATTTAAAAAAAAGAAAGAAATGTGTCATGGAAAGAAGAAACTGCATTTTAAAGTGTATTTAATTTGAATTAAAATTTAAATTTAAGTAGTCACATATAGCCAGGAAGTACTGTACTGGACAAGTCTAGGATGGTGGTTCTGAATCACCTGGGGAGCTTTTGAAAACCCCAACATGAAGGCTACACCTAGATCAAGTAGTCTGACTGTTTCGGGGTGGCACTCAACCATCTGTATCCCGTATTGTATCGTATAGATGATTCAGAAACTGCTAATATTACAAGATGATCATCAAGATTAAATCACAAAAATTAAATTATCTTAGAGAATTTATGGAACCTCAATTTGAGAAACTGGTGTATAACATGCTGCCTATAACTGTTTCCCAATTCTTTTTTTCATTTTTAAGTTTTCTTTTTTGTTGTAATTTTATCATTGGCTCATCTCAGGTTGCTTGATTCCTATGTGCTTGTCTTGGGACTGTCATGAGTAATGGTCTAATGCTGTATTTATCCCTCCCTCCAGGATGGCAAACTATCATCAGTCGTGGCCGTCAGAGATCTGCCAACATTTTAGATTGTTTTTTGACTTTAAAAACAGAAGTACCTATCATGACTGAGGAGCAAAAGCAGGATTTAAACCCCCTGACCATAAGGATCAAATGTGTTTCCTGTCTTCCATCACAACCGGTGCCCATCCATGAACTAGAGGTAAGAATGAGCCAGGCAAACTGATTTGAGGGCTCCTTTTCCCAGCCAACTCCCCATTATGTGTCATCTTTACCCCCTCCACTGGCCCTACACGAGATGTATAATTATCATCCCCGTTTCACTATTCAGGATTTCACAGAAAGAGATTAGTGTCCTGGGATTAAGAGCTACCGAGTCTTGAGGTTTCCCCATTACACCACAGGATGTAGTGATCCTTCCTTCAGAAGGAGTCCCTAGACTTCCTTGTTACAGCAGTACTGGTCACCTAGAGGCTCAGTTATTTCGAACCAACCATTTTTTGAACCAACTGCTGTTTATTTGGGAGTCCCAGTTTCCTTTTCCTGGTCAGATCCCTGTCTCCTAGATTCTATGTCTTCCTCTTGATTTGTTTGTTCTCTGGTTTTGCTAGAGCACATCTTGTAGCTTCTTGAAAAAAGATAAATTAATGGGAGATATTTCTTTTGAGATATCATGTGTCTGAAAATATCTTTATTCTACCCTTACACTTGATTGCTAGCTTGGCTGGGTATAGAATTCTAGGTTAAAAATAATTTTCCTTCAGAGTACTGAAGGCATTTTTCCATTATCTTTTTATGTTTCACGTTGAACCTTTGTATGTGCTTTGTATATTTTTTACTTCTATCAAAACTTGTAGAATCTTAATTTTGTCTTCTGAAACTGTTTAATTATGTGTCTTAGTGTGGGTGCAACCATATATTATACTTTCATGTTGAAATATAGATTCACAGAAAGTTGCAAAAAGTAGTATAGAAAGATCCCATGTACCCTTCACCCAGTTTTCTCCAGTGGTTATATCATATATAACTATAGAACAATATCAAAATCAAGATACTTATATTGGTCCAACATGTGTGTATACTTCTATGCCATTTTATCACATGTGTAGATTTATGTAACTGTCATGTCACTCAAGATACAAAACTATTCCATCATCACAAAGATCTCTCTCATGCTACCCCTTTATAGTCACAACCACCTCCTAACCTCCCACCATCCCTAACCACTAATTTGTTATCCAACTTTATGCTTTTGTCCATTTTAAAATGTTATTGTTATGGGATGAATTGTATTCCCTCAAAAACATATGTTGAACTCCTAACCACCAGTACCTCAGAATGTGACCTTATTTTGAAATAGGGTCTTAACAGAGGTAATCAAGTTAAAATTAGGTTATTACAATGGGCTTGAATCCAATATGACTGGTGTCCTTATAAAAAAAAAGGGAAATTGAAACAGAGAGACAGACATATACAGAGAGAAGACTATGCGTAGAAACATAGGGAGAATGCCATGTGAAGAGTGGAGCTGTGCTGTCAAAAGCCAAGAAATGTCTGGGGCTACCAGAAGCTGAAAGAGACAAGGAAGGATCCTTCCTTAGCATCTTCACAGGGACCATGGCCCTATTGACACCTTGATTTTTCACTTTAACCTCCAGAACTGTGAGACAATACATTTCTATTGTTCTAAGCCACTCAGTTTAGTACTTTATTATGGCAGCCCTGGGAAATGAATACAGTCATATAAATGGAAACATCCAGTATGTCACATACTTTTAATATTGGCCTCCTTTTCCTATTCAGCATAATACCCTTGCATTTAGTTCAGTCATTTCCTTATTCACTAGGTATTTTTTAGACCATTTATATTTAGAGTAATTATTGGTATGTTAGAGCTTAAGTCTGCTGTTTTAATTTTTGTTTTCTATCTGTTCCCTCTGTTTTTGTTTCTCTGTTTTCTTTTGCTTGCCTCCCTGTTAGTTAAACAATTTTTTAGAATTCTACTTTTATTTATCTATAGTATTTTTGAATGTATATCTTTATATAGATTTTTAGTAGTTACTCTAGGAATTATGTTATACATACATATCACAGTCTACTGGTGTTGATATTTTACCAGTTTGAGTGAAGTGTAGAAATCTTTCCTTCCTTTAAATCCTTTTACCTTCCTCATTTATAATTGTCTTAAATATTTTCTTTACATAGACTGAGAACCACATCAGATGATCTTGTACATTTTGCTTCAACTGTCAAACATAATTTAGAAAACGCAAGAGGAGAAGGAAAGTATATAGTATTTCTCCAAAGCTTTGCTCTATTTGTTGTTCTTCCTTCTTGATGTTCTGAGATTTTTTTTTTAAATCATTTCCTTTCTGTTTCAAGAACGTCCTGTAGTCATTCTTTTATGGTAGATCGCTGATGACAAATTCTCCTAGTTTTTCTTTGTCTGAGGAAGTCTTTATTACTCCTTCATTCCTAAAGAATAGTTTCACCTGATTTAGAATTTGGGGTTGACAGTTCTTTGTTTTTTTTCAGCACTTGGTATAATAAGTGGTTTTCAAATTATGTCTTGGATATATTGGGTATTAAGTTATGAGATATTATTTACATCTTCTGTTTTAGCAGATATCCTTTGACACCCTACCAGTGGAGAAAGGGGAATGCCATCTGATTCCTGCCAGATGGAGGTGGAAGTCCAGAGGTTCCCCACTTGGCAATTATACTCTGGGGGGGAGGGATGCCTCATTCCTACTCCTCACATTAGCTTCACTGACACCACAGTGGTAAGGAAGCCTCATTACTACTGGATAATGGTGAAAGATTTTGACTTCCAATTCAGCCTCTCCTGATTCCTCATTACTGCTGGGCAAGGATGAAAATCCTGACTGCCAACTTGGTCTTTTCTGATGGTACCCATGTGAGGAGGATGGCAAAGGGCACCTTGTTACAGTCTGTCAAGGGTGGAATTGTAGCTTCCCGATTTGAGCTTTGTTTATGAAATTGGTTAGGGCCAGGTTTTCTTCATGATGCTTGCCTGGGATAGAGCAGTTACTTGTCTAAAATCCTCCTGGCTTGTGAGGCTGCCCCGTTTCTTGTCCTTTAGCTGGAAAGAGAAGGCTTTTATTGGGGTTTTTCCTGCCTGCTCACGTTAGCGTTTCTGGGTGCTGTCTTCTCTGGCACCTAATCCAGAATATAGGAAGTAGAAACCCCTGAGAAGTCACCACATTTTGTTCCTCAGGTCCCATGGTCCCAAGGTGCCTTCTCTCCACCTTTCAAAACTTTCTTATGTTTGTTTTATAGATAAAGCTAATGTTTTAAATATCTGTACTTAGCAGGAGAAATAGGAAAAAGTGTGTATTTTATCTTGACCCGGAATAGGAAATCTGTAGACATATTTTAATCCTTTGATATCTGGGGGCTCAGCAAACCCTTGCAACCTCCGAAACTCATGTCCTTCAGTTCTGGGAAACTGCCCATTCATTATTTCCTCATTTTTCTCTTTCATTTTGGAATTCCTGTTACTTAGATGCTGAATCTCCTGAACTGTTCCTCTATTTTGTTGCTTTCTCTTCCCTGGTTGTTCATTTTTATAGTATATGTGCATAAAAGTTAACATACCAAGCCTGAGGATATTATCCTTAAAATGGCCTGTTGCAAGGTTGGCCCTTGGCATCTGGGAACTTGTATTTCAAGAGGGTTCCCATCATTCCAGGTTAGAGTGGCTCATTGCCTAAACTGTTTATGCAAACAATATGGTTTATGCTGAACACCTGTTTTCCTTTGGGGAATCTAAAATTTTGATACATTCTAGGCACAGGGAGCCTACATAACCAGGCCCAATATAAACCCTGGGCACTAAGATCCAATAAGCATCCTGCCAGGACAACATGTCACCCAAGTTGTCACAATATGTTGTGGAGGATCTAAGCACATCCTGGGACTCTACAGGAATGGGACATTGGAAACTCATGCCTGCTTTCCTCTGTACTTTTCCTCACATGCATTTTCCTTTTGCTGATTTTTCTTGGTCTCCTCTTGCTGTAATAAAGTATAGCGATAAGTATGACTATATGCCAAGCCTCCTAGAGAATCACTGGATTTAAGGGTGATTTGGGGGCCTCTGAAACAGCATATCTCTGTGTCATGGGTTATTGCCATCATTTGTATAGTCTGTCCTTCCTCGAGTTGATTTTTCTGTTTGTTTTGCCTCTATCTTCCATGTCAGAAGTTCTCCTCATGTATCTGTTAATCCCCTGGCTGAGTACTCAAAGTTAGGAGCAGGGACCTAAAAGGCAAGTTCTGGATATATAGTAGGCTTGTCAGTTCTGAGCTTTATTATGGGGTGATCTGGGTGGGCTGTTGGTGGGGAAACCCAAGGTCAGTATCTACAGGTCTTTCTCAATTGCCTGCCTGGAGGGTGGGTCTGGTAGCCAAGTGAAGGAAAGGGACTGGGGGTCTGCATTGACTTGTCAGTGAGCATTTGGCCACCTAATTCATCTGCTTTATGTACAGCCCAAATGCCCCCAATTGTGCCCCATTCCAGAGACCCTCTGGTTTTTTAATATTTTAAAGCAAAATGCAAAGGGGTACAAGTATCCTATAGTAAAATCAACCATTTTCTTTTGGTATACAGTTATATAAATTTTAAATCATGTATAGTGTATAGTGTTCTTACCACTATAATTAGAATACAATACAGTTATGTCACCCCAAAACTCCTTTGCACTAGGCCTTTGTGACCACATTTTCCCCCACCTATACCCCCAGCAAACACTGATGTGTTCTCCATCACTATAGTTTTAACTTTTTTTTTTTAATTGGGGAAAGGGTACAGGACTTTATTGGGGAAGAGTGTGTACTTCCAGGACTTTTTTCCAAGTCAAGTTGTCCTTTCAATCTCTGTGGAGGGTGCCATTCAGCTTCAAGTTGTTGTCCTTTCAGTCTTAGTTGTGGAGGGTGCAGCTCAGCTCCAGGTCCAGTTGCCGTTGCTAGTTGCAGGGGCACAGCCCACCATCCCTTGTGGGAGTCGTACTGGCAACCTTGTGGTAGAGAGGATGCCCTCCAACCAACTGAGCCATCTGGGAGCTCAGCGGCAGCTCAGCTCAAGGTGCTGTGTTTAATCTTAGTTGCAGGGGGCGCTGCCCACCATCCCTTTTGGGACCCTAGGAATTGAACTGGCAACCTTGTGGTTGAGAGCCCATTGGCCCATGTGGGAATCGAACCAGCAGCCTTCGGAGTTAGGAGCATGGAGCTCTAACCACCTGAGCCACCGGGCCGGCCTCTATAGTTTTAACTTTTGAAGAATGTCATATAAATGGGTTATATACTATGTAACATCATACAGTATTAACCACTGTTTTCAGCATGTAACAATATGTATAGCCTCTTTCACTCAGCATACCTTTGATATTCTTCCAAGTTGTTGCATCTATCAAGAATTCATTCCTTTTATTGCAAGGGTATCCCATAGTTTTTCTATCCATTCACCCACTGAAGACATTGGGGTTGCTTTTAGTTTTAGCAATTATAAATAGACCTGCTAAAAATGTTAGATGAAAATGACCTGAACTTTTCACCAACAATTCATGGTTCTTGCATCACGACAATGCATTAGCTGACACGGCACTGTCTGTGAGGGAGTTTATAGCCAGTAAACAAATAACTGTATTGGAACACCCTCCCTACTCACCTGATCTGGCCCCCAATCACTTCTTTCTTTACCCAAAGGTAAAGGAAATATTGAAAGGAAGACATTTTGATGACATTCAGGACATCAAGGGTAATACGACAACAGCTCTGATGGCCATTCCAGAAAGAGTTCCAAAATTGCTTTGAAGGGTGAACTAGGCACTGGTTTTTCATGCAGCCTTTTCAGCACTTCCAAATAGTAAACTTGGTTAACTGTTTGTCCAGTTGGTACAAATTCATAATGAATAATCCCTCTGATATCCAAGAAGGTTAGCAACATCACTGCAACAAGTTTGCAAAATTGTCAGACCTTGTATAGCTGTTACAATACCCTTGACTATCTACCCTATACTGTACTCCACATCCTGTGGCGAGGTGTATATATATATATATATATATATATATATATATATATATATATATATATGCATGTATGTATATGTGTGTGTGTATATATATATATATATACACACACATACACACATATATCTATATAAGGTATGGCAATTAAGTTCATGAACTTGCCATTGTGTGCCTATATTGGCAGCACTGTACAAACAGCTCGGTAAGGTTTCGTAACCTTGGTATATCACTGTCTCACAGCTGTATTTGTGTCGATGTGTGGCAGTGTCTTACATTATTGTTGTGTGTTTTTGTGTGCTGTTGCGAGAATGTCTGAGCTTGAATTAGAGCAATGAACAAACATTACATTTCTTGTTAAACTTGGCAAGAGTGGAAGTGAAATCAGGGACGTGTTAGTCCAAGTTTATGGGGACAATGCCATCAAGAAAATGGCAGTGTACAAATGGATTAAACATTTTTCATTGTGTATATATACCACAACTTCTTCATCCATTCATCTATCGAAGGACATTTTGGTTGTTTCCATGTCTTGGCCACTGTAAACAAAGCTGCAATGAACATTGGAGCACACGTGTCTTTATCTCTAAATGTTTTCAGATTTTTTGGGTAGATACCCAGGAGAGGGATTGCTGGGTCATATGGAATACTATTCGGCAGTAAGAAAAGATGATATAGGAACATTTGTGACAACATGGATGGATCTTGAGAGTGTAATGCTGAGCGAAATAAGTCAGACAGAAAAAGCAGAGAACCATGTGATTTCACTGATATGTGGTATATAAACCAAAACAACAAAAGAACAAGACAAACAAATGAGAAACAGAAACTCATAGACACAGACAATGGTTTGGTGGTTGCCAGAGGGTAAGGGGGGTGGGGGGTGGGGGGTGGGAGATGAGGGTAAGGGGGATCAAATATATGGTGATGGAAGGAGAACTGACTCTGGGTGATGAACACACAATGGGATTTATAGATTATGTAATACAGAATTGTACACCTGAAATCTATGTAATTTTACTAACAATTGTCACCTCAATAAATTTAATAAAAAAAAAAAAAAAAAAATTTTTCAAGAATGCGTCACTGATGAAAAGAGATCAGGGCAGCCAGTACCGAGCTGATGAAAACATTGCAAAAATTCATTGAATTGTGCATCAAAATCATCGGCTGACTATGAGAAGCATAGCCAACCAAGTAAACATTAGAGAAAGAGTAAGTCCAATGCCCATCTGGCACCCTGCGTAAGCTTTACAACATTATTGATTATATTCCCCATACTGTATTTCATATCTCTGTGACTATATTGTGACTACTAATTTGTACTTTCTAATCCCTTCACCTTCTCTCCCATTACCTATGATCAATTTTTATATAATGTAGAGGTTTAGGTTGAGGTTCATTTTATTTTTATCTGTTTAATTAATTGTTCCAACACCATTTGCTGAAAAGATTTTTTTCATTGAATTTCCTTTGCACCTCCAACAAATTCATTCACTGTACTTGTGTAAGTCTATTTCTGGGTTTTGGGTTCTGATCCATTAATCTATGTGTCCACCCTTCCAGCAATACTACACTGTTTTGATTATGGTAGCTTTGCATTAAGTCTTAAAAAAATGGGTGGAGCAATTCATGCAACTTTATTCTTTTTCAGAATGATTCCAGTTTCTTTGCTCTTCCATACAAATTTTAGAATCAGTTTGTCTGTATCTCGAAAAATGTTCTGGGATTTTGATTGGTTTTACCTTAAATCCACAGATCAGTGTGGGGAGAATTGACATCTTTACTGTGTTGAATCTGAATGCAGTCCTTGAATTCAGTATGTCCATTTATTTAGGTTTTCTTTTCTTTCTTACATCAGTATTTAGAAGCTTTCATTTAGGACCCTTCATTTTCATTTTGCCTAGAGAACAATCTAACAGACTTCTTCCAAGTCGTGGGGGAGGGCACTTATGGATTGGATTGCTTCTCAAGGGACTTGCACCCAGTTTTCCTTACTATATATAGCCTTTCCCTGTGACCCCAGCTCCAGAGATACAGGTTTATTTCATTATCCAAAAGTAGAGCATCCCATGAAACCTTTCATAAGCCAAAATGATACAAAGCAAAGAAGCAACTACCTTAGGACACACTTTGCTAATGGATGCATCAAATAAATAGAGATAAAGCAGAATGTCACAGAGTTCAATGCTATGGTGGCTTGATGCCGAGATACTGAGTGTAGTTCCTGGGGAAAGAGCTGGTAAGGACACTTTTGCTGCTCAGGGAGCTGCCTCTGTAATGGCTCCTGAAAACAGACACTGGATGCTATTTTCACCTTTTGCCTTTTTTGATAAAAGTGAAAATCTTCTTCAGGTTTCTTTTGGTTAGCAAACTTCTGTATATCTTTCATAACAGTGAAGTGGCATACAGAGAACTTTCAAAAAAAATGTGGATACCTGTACTAGGTTCTACCAGTTCCTGAACCCTTTGAGGGTTTTGCAGAGCAAATCTGGTTTGTTTTCAGCTTTTACATTTCTCAACTGTGCTGAGTCTGTTAGCACTCACCCATTGTTGCTCTAACATTCACATTGTCTTCTGCCCTCTTCTCCTTGTCCTTACATGATATGTCTTTTTTCTTTTTTTAATTCCCGTTAGTTTAGGTGGAGTTAAGGCCAGGAATGAAATTAGATGTGTGTGCTCAATCTGCCACTTAAAACAGCATGACCTGATTTTTAGCTTGTATCCTCATTTGACTAGGAGTCACTCCTAGACAAGTTTCACCATGTCAGCATATCCAGTGCCCATCCCAGGGCCTGGCACAGAACAGAAGCTAAGTGAACATAAGTCAAAATGTGAGAACAAATGAACAGGTACTTTGCCTAGTGCCAGTGTAATAACAGTACCCAAAAGAGGGAAAAGAAGCACTGTCTGCAGTACTCTCTAGTGTAAGACAGTGTCAGATACTCTCTCAGTCCAGTTGGTAATATTGTAGATACTGCTGCCTTCATTTTACAGACGAGGAAACTATGCTTACAACATTGAGTGACTGGCCTGAGATCACACAACTCGTTAGTAGCAGAGTTGAGATATTTATGGCCTGTGCCTTTCCCCTTTGGGGTAGGTAGGCAAGGGGACCCTGATGAAGATAGTAATGTCACTGTCCAGTGTGGGTATCCTTTGCAGCTGGCTCCTTCCTGTCACCAGGACTGGAATCATGGCTTCCAGGTCCCCATCTGCTCCTGTTCTTTGCCAGTTCAGCTGGACTGCTCTGGCTGTGTTTGGAGTGTAGGGTTCTGTGGCAGCCCCTCCTCATTTGGATGAGGACATGATTTTAGCCTTTAGACCAGTGAGTACCCTTCTCCTTTGTATAAGTTCAATCAGCAAAAGAGGTTGTGGATATCTCAGCCCTGCAAGATGTAGAGCTAGGGATGGTTCGTTTGGTGTCTACTCAAAGACAGCCTCTCATTTGAATGCCACTTCTATCCAGGTGGCCAGATGGGCAACCAAGGTGGTGCCAGTGTTTTCACAAGTCATCATTCCAGCCAGGCACCTTTATCTCTACCCTATTTGATAGAGAAGCACATGGAAGCACAGAGAGGGCCAAGATTTGCCCAAAGACATGGTTTGTAAATGGTGGAGTCTGAATTCATAATAACGTAGGAAAACAAGAAAGGGTATTCTCTGTGGTCAAGACATTTATGAAGGAAAAAACACTACCAGATGTTAGCAGCATGGCACCATGAGAGGACCTTCACATCACTCCCATTGAAGTTACAACAATTTGAACAACTATAATTCAACAAAGGATTCCTTGCTCAACACATAAACATGTCTGAGGGATCCATGCTTTGAGACATCTGAAGGTTGACAGATTGGATTGATCATGGGAGATGGGATTGGGGAAGGACAGAGACAGGAGTCACAGATGCAATCTCACACTCGCTGTGTCACCAGTGGTTGTGATAGCAGTGAAGGGTTGGGGTGCAGACCCCACTGAGCAGACCAGACCAGCGATGCAGAAGCAACAATCATGCCTGTGTTGCCAGTACACATTGAGACTGATCTCAGAGGCATGGGCAGGGAAATGGTGCAAAGGGTGGCAGCATTCTACAAACTGCTGTCACCAGACAAAACCACAGTCATGGGAACCCACCCCCATCCTGTGGTCCACCTAGCAGTAAAATGCTCATGTGGCAGATTGCAAAAGAGCAGCAACAACTTTCCAATCTAAGTGATCTGAATACATTGCAGCTGAACCCACTGGAAAGAACAAAGCTGCAAATGCATGAACCTGTGCCCCCGATCCCCCCTCTCCCACCCATCACAGTGGTCCAGGAAGGCAGTGCCAGGAACACACAGGCCAAGAGACCCGTAGCCCACCACATCCCGCCATGGGGTTGGTGCCCTGAGACCAAGGCAAGTGGGTCTTAAAGAGGTCACCCATCTCACAAGGAGTATGAGGAATTTTCCACAGCCAAGGCAACACTGCACCCAAAAGTAAGAAGCCCCAGTACAAGTAAAAGAAAACAAAAACTTGTGCATCAGCACCACCTACTGGAAAACAAAAGAAAGACACTTACTTATCAACCTGCTGAACAGCTAAGTCAAATACTCCAAAAAAAAAAAAAAAAAAAAAAAAATTTTTTTTTCTTCCCACAAATGCCCAGGCAGAGAAATAATCCATCAAACAATGAATAATCAACAAAAGAGTTCAGAAAGAAAACGAAAAATTTCCAGAAAATAAAGACATGGAAGACTGTGATTTAAATGACTGAAAATTCAAGATTGCAGTTAGAGAAAAACTCATTAAGATACAAGAAAATTAAGAAAAGAAGTTAAATGAGATCAAAATAAAATGAACAACAGGAGAACTTTACCAAAGAAATTCAAACTATAAAAAAGAACCAATTTTTTGAGGAACCTCCTGTACACCTGAAATCTATGTAATTTTACTAACAATTGTCACCCCAATAAATTTAATAAAATTTAAAAAAAAATTTCAACCCCCCCCCCAAAAAAAAGAACCAAACAGAAATTCTGAAGAGGCAGACACTTAAAAACAAAAAAATCTGAAGCTCAAGAACTCAATAAATGCAATGAAGATTAATAGTGTGCTTAGTAAATAAAGAAGAACAGATGGAGGAAAGAATTAGTGATATTGAAGATAAAAATCTAGAAATGACTCAGGTGGAAGAATAGAGAGACTTGAGAGTTAAAAGAAATGAAAGAACTCTACAAGAGCTATCTGACTCCATTAGAAAGAACAGCATAAGAATAATGGGTATATTAGAAGGAGAAAGGAGAGCTTATTCAAACGACTAATAAAAACTTCCCAAACCTATGGAAAGAACTGGACCCTTAAATTCAAGAAGCTAATAAAACAGCAACTTATCTCAATCCAAAAAGCACTTCTCCAAGGCACATTATGTTGAAGTTATCAAAACTTAACGACAAAGAAAGAATTCTCAAGACAGCCAGGGAAAAGAAGATGGTAACCTATAAAGGAAAGCTCATTAGATTGTCATTGGATTTTTACACAGAAACTCTATAAGCCAGATAAGAGTAGAATCAAATATTCAAACTATTGAAAGAGAGCAGTTACCAGCCAAGAATAATATATCCAACAAATTATCCTTTAGAGATGAAAGAGGAATAAAGGCCTTTCCAGACACACAGAAGCTGAGGAAATTTTCCACCACATGTCCTGCATCACAGGAAACAATGAAGGAGGCTATTCAACCTGAAACAAAATGTCAAAAGAACACAAAACCATGGGCAAGATTACTAACATACAGACAGAGGAATGAAATAGCAACCCCTCCACAGAATAGGGCACTATACACTTCAATATAACGTAAAAGATAAAGAAGACAAAAACAGAGAGAGAGAGAGAGAGAGAGAGAGAGAGAGAGAGATTATATCACAGAAATGGTGGCATGAGGAGTGCTTCTTGAAATCTCTCCTGGAAGTTACAACAAATTGAACAGCTATAATTCAACAAAGGATAACTTAAGCAACACACAAGAATGTCTGAGAGACCCGCTCTTCGAATCAACTGAAGGTGGGCAAATCAGGAGAGCAGGGGAGGAGGGAAGGGGGAAATGCAGAGGTGTGAGATGCAGTTCGGAGTTCAGTGCAGTCTTGGAAGAGGGAAGAATTCATGCTGCAGGCACACTCTCTGTGTCCCACAGTCCTATCTGAGGGAACAGCATATAAAACAGCTGAACTCAGTGTTCATGGCAGAGACCTCAGGTAAGAACTGTGGTTTAAGCCCTCACTTCCAGGCAGAAAACAGAAAACAAAGACATAGAGCCTGGCTGACTCACTCCAACCCTCCCAAAACTTTCCCCACCCCATCCTCCCAGTATTAGAAGCAGTCTCCAGAAGAAATGGCATCAGTGTCCAATTAAAGAACAGAGTATCTACAGCCCTGGGAACTGGAGTGATGCTCTCGCAGCCACAAATGCACAGCACCACTAATTCTGGCGATATGGAAAGAGCTGTACAGGTGAGATAGCTGTGGGCTGATAGTTGCCATTGCTCAGAGCCACAAATGCACCAGCCACCTCTCACAGCCACCCTGCCCCCACCTTTCTGGGAAGATCCTTGCTGGGCAAACAGAGCCACTGAGACACAGTTTCTGCATCAGGCTGGAGGGGCAGCATTGGGATTTCAGAAGCTCAGTGCTCTTATCACTCTCCACATCTTCCCATGGAGGCAGTACCCTGAGACCCAGGCAACGTGCTCACAGAGGAGAAGCCCACCATCCATTACATGAGAAGCTGGAACAATGCAATAGGAAATAAAATGCTACAGTGGGACAGAAAATATAACATTCCAGCAACACCTATTAGAAAGCAAAACAAAGACCATTTTATATCAACCTGCTGTAGAATCCACTCCTGTAGATACCCAGGAAAAAAAGTAATAATTCATTGATTGCTATGAGTAACCAAGGTAACAAGGCAGCTCAGAAAGCAAATGAAACCTATCCAGAAAATGAACTTAAAGACATGGAAATATGTGACATAAATGACAGAATTCAAGATTGCAGTTGTGAAAAATAACGAGATGCAAGAAAATACACATAGGTAGTTTAATGAACTCAGAAACACACAGAACAAAAGGAATATTTTACCAAAGATATTGAAACTTTAAAAAAGAATGAAGTAGAATTTCTGGTGATAAAGAACTCAATAAAAGAAATGAAGAATGAAATAGCCAGCTTAGGTAATAGAACTGACCAGATGGAGGAAAGAATCAATGACATTGAAAATACAAATCTGAAAATTTAAAGGAGAGAGACTTGAGAGTTAAAAGAAATGAAAATTCTATAAGAATTTTCTGACTCCATCAGAAAGAACAATATAAGAATAAGGGGCATGCCAGACGGAGAAGAAAGAGAGAAGGGAACAGAGTATATTCAAACAAATAGTCGATGAGAACTTCCCAAACTTGTGGAAAGAACTGGGTCCTTGAATCCAAGAAGCAAATAGAACACCTAATTACCTCAACCCCAACAGGCCTTCTTTAAGGCACATTGTATTGAAGCTGTCAAACATTAACGGCAAAGAAAGAATCCTCAAGGCAGCCAGGGAAAAGAAGATGGTAATCTACAAAGGAAGGACCATTAAGTTCTCATCAGATTTTTCAGCAGAAACTCTACAAGCCAGGAAGGAGTGAAATCAATTTTCAAACTATTGGAAGAAAGAAGTTATGAGCCAAGAATAATATATCCAGCAAAGATATCCTTCAGAGATGAAGGCGAAATAAAGACCTTTTCAGACATACAGAAGCTGAGGGAATTTTCTAACACATGACCTGCACTACAAGAAATACTTTAGGAAGCTAATCAACATGAAACAAAAAAGCAAAAGAATACAAAACTGTGAATAGTATTATGAACAGACAGACAGAAGCAGGAAATGGCAACTCTGACACCAAATAAGACATTATACACTTAAACATAACATACTGAGTAAAGAAGGAAAAAAAAAAGAAAAACAGGAAAAAGACAACTTGCTACGGCAGCACAGAAATCAACTCACAGCATAAATAGGGATAATTTGTGACAACAAAAACATAAAATGAGGGAGAGTAAAGGTCTGAACCAGCTTAAGGGAATGGAGAAAGTAAGCATGCTGAAGAAAATGGAATACTCTAAATATGAAACTTTCTTTTATAGAAACTTAATGGTAACCACTCAAAAAAGATCGAGAACTGAAATATATAACACAATAAAAGAAGAAAGAGGGAAAAATCACAGAATACCACAGCACTGAAGTAATAGACAACAACAAAAAGGCAAAGAAACAATGGAGACAGAATCCTACCAGAAAACCAAAGATAGAATAGGAAATCCTCATATATCAATAATCACCCTAAATGTAAATGGACTGAACTCACCAATAAAAAGGCACAGAGTAGCAGATTTGATCAAAAAACTAAACTCAACCATATGCTGCCTCCAAGAGACACAGCTCAGCTACAAGGACAAATATAGACTCAAAGTGAAAGGGTGGAAATTGACACTCCAAGCAAATGTTATCCAGAGAAAATCAGGTGTAGTCATACTGATATCAGATGAAACAGACTTCAGGGTGAAAAAGGTAACAAGAGACAAATATAGGCATTTCATAATGGTAGAGGGGAGTATACACCAAGAAGACATAACAGTCATCAATATTTATGCCCCCAATCAGGGAGCACCGAAATATGCCAAGCAACTACTAACAGAACTAAAGGGAGAAATTGCCCAAAACACAGTTATAGTAGGGGACCTAAATACATCATTGACAGCTATGGATAGATCATCCAAACAGAAAATAAATAAGGAAGTATCAGCCCTAAATGCACATTAGATGAAATAGACATACTTGACATTTATGGAACACTTCAATCTAGAACATCAGACTATACATTCTCTGCTGGTGTATATGAAACATTCTCAAGGATAGACCATATATTGGTACATAAAACTAACCTCAGCAAATTTAAGAAGATTGAAATCATACAAAACATATTCTCTGATCACAAGGTTTTGAAATTGGATATCAACTGCAAAAGGAAGCAGGAAAAGCCACAATAATGTGGAGGTTAAACAACATACTTTTAAAGAATGACTGGGAGAAAAGAAATAAGGGAGAGATCAAAAGATACAAAGAAACAAATGAGTATGAAATTATATCCTACCAAAATTTTTGGGATGCAGTAAAAGCAGTTTTAAGAGGGAAATTTATATAATTACAGGCCTATGTCAAGAAACAAGAAAATCCCAGATAAACAACCTCACATTATACCAGATAAACACCTTAAAGAACTAGAAAAAGAAGAACAAATGAAACCCTAAGTCAGCAGAAGGCAGGAAATAATAAAAATCAGAGCAGAACTAAATGAAATAGAGACAAAAAGACAATAGAAAAAAATGAATGTGACAAGGAGATTGTTTTTGAAAAGATTAATAAAATTGACAGACTCTTGGTTAGACTCACTAAGATGAAAAAACCCCACAAATACACAAAATCAGAAATGAAAGGGGAAGTTATGAATGCCACAGAAATACAAAGGACCCTCCAAGAATACTATGAAGAACTACAAGCCACCAAATTCAATAACCTGTAAGAAATGGACCAGTTCTTAGAAACATATAGCCTTCCCAGGCTGAATCACGTAGAATTGGAAAATCTAAATACTGATCACCAGTAAGAAAATTGTATGAGTCATCCGAAACTTTCCCAAAAACAACTCTGAGACAAGAAGACTTCACTAGTGAATTCTACCAAACATTCAAAGAGGATCTAATACCTGTTCTACTCAAATTTTTCCAAAAAATTGAAGAAGAGACAGTACTCCCTAACTCATTTTGTGATGCCAACATTACCCTGATATCAAAACCTGGTAAGGGTCACACAAAAGAAGAAAATTACAGACCAATATCTCTGATGAATACAGATGCAAAAATTCTAGACGAAATTCTAGCAATTCGAATTCAACAATGCATTAAAAAGATTATACATCACGAGCAAGTGGGGTTCATCCCAGGGGCACATGGATGGTTCAACCTATGCAAATCAATCAATGTTATACATCACATAAACAAAATAAAGGACAAAATCATATGATTATATCAGTAGATGCAGAAAAAGTTTGATGAGAGACAACATCCATTTATGATTAAAACACTTAATAAAATGGGTAGAAGGAAAATACCTTAACATAATAAAGGCCATATATGACAAACCATCAGCTAATATCATAATTACTAGTGAAAAACTGAAGCCCTTTGCTCTACATTCAGTAACACAACAGGGCTGTCCCTGTCACCTCTGCTTTTCAACATAGTATTGGAAGTCCTAACTAGAGCAATCAGGCAAGAGAACGAAATGAAAGTCATTCAGATTCAGAATGAAGAAGTTAAACTGTAACTTTTTGCAGATGGCATGATGCTATATAGACAAAACCCGAAAGACTCCACCAAAAAGGTATTAGAAACAATAAACGAGTACAGTCAAGTTGCCAGCTACAAAATCAATGTACAAAATCAATTCCTATATACTAACAATGAAATCTCAGAAAAAGAAGTTAACAAAAGAAATTCCTTTTGCAATTGCAACAAAAAGAAAATGCCTAGCTTAACCAAGGATGTGAAAGACCTGTATACTGAAAACTATAAGACATTTTTAAAAGAAAAGAAGGCACAAAGAAATGGAAAGACATTCTGTGTTCATGGATTGGAAGAATCAACGTAGTTAAAATGACCATATTACCCAAAGCAATATACAGATACAATGCAATCCCCATCAGAATCCCAATGGCACTTTTTCAAGAAACAGAACTGAAAATCATTAGATTTGTATGAAATCACGCAAGACCCCGAATAGCCAAAGCAGGCCTAAGATAAAAGAACAAGGCTGGAGGTATCACACTGCCTGTTTTCAATTTGTACTGAAGTGACAATAATCAAAACAGCATAGTATTGGTAGAAAAAGAGACAAATAGACCAATGGATTAGAACTGGAAACCCAGAAATAAACCCACATAAATAAGAGCCGACAATTTTTGACAAAGGAGCCAGACACATAGAATGGAGAAAAGAAAGCCTCTTCAATAAATGGTGCTGAGAAAATTGGAAAGCCACTTTCAAAAAGATGAAATAGACTGCTGTTTGTCACTGTATACCAAAATTAACTCAAAATGGATCAAATACCTGAAACAATAAATTGTATAGAAGAAAACATAATTACTAAACTTGTGGAATTGGTCTTAGAGAGGATTTTGTGAATTTGACTTCAAAGGCAAGAGAAGGAAAAGCAAAAATAAACGAATGGGACTATATCAAACTAAAAAGCTTCTGCACAGCAAAAGAAACCATCAACAAAACAAAGAGGCAGCCAACTGAGTGGGAGAAGATATTTGCGGACAACACCTCTGATAAACGGCTAATATCCAAAATATATAAATAACTCGTGTAACTGAAAAAAATATCCAATAAAAAAAATGATCAGACTTTACAAATTATTGAGGAAGAGCTAAGATCGCGGAATAGGCAGGCGCTGTGCTAACTGCCTCCCAGGATCACACCAAAATTACAAATAATTTATACAACATTCAACCTCAGGATTCATCTGAACAATAGCTGAACAGAACCACTAACTAAGGATATAAAGAAGAAGTCACATAGAGAGTGGTAGGAGGGGCAGAGACGTGAGGCAGGCTGACTCCAGGCCAATGGAGAGAGGGCAAATGCTGGGAGGCAAAGGCTTCCCCTGTTAGGGGACAGACCTTCCAGCCCCACACCAGGCTCCCCAGCCCAGAGTTCCTCTGCTGGGAAGGAGAGTTCCATGATAGCTGGCAGTACAAATCAGTGAGGACTCTTTCTGCTCAACTCAGTGTGGCGGAGGGTGGCTAGAGGCCCAGTCTCCCTCCTGTGGACCTGGCACATGGATTTGCTCACTGGCAAGCACTCACCTGGTCCCTGAAGGAGCGAATAGCACGACGGGGGTGGGGGGGAAACAGAGTCCCAGCAGCCTGTGGGGAAAGACTGAACTGAGCGCCTTTGGCGCAGGAGCTGGAGGTTTGGAGACCATTGCTACCTCTGTGTAGAGTTTGCACACAAGTGGATTACAGGAAGGGGTCATTTTTTCAGGGTTAAGCCCTCCCACAGTGGGTCGGGTTCGGGTCTGCATTGGTCTGGTGGAATCGGTGCAGGCGTGTGCGTGTGTATGTGCATGCTGCCTTGGGTGCCCGCTGTCCACACTGCTTGTGCAGCATTGCCAGGGAAGAGCCTGAGTGGTGAGCTGCTCTCCCTGCTCCACAGGCTACTAATTGAGACAGGCAGAGCCTGATGATTTTCCTGAGAGTATTGGGCCAGGAGCTGCACGGAGGCGCAATCTGGCAAAGGCATTCATGGAGTGTTGGTGCAGGCTGGTGGGCTGGTTGCCCGTGCAGGAGCGCACGCTGCTCTGACTTGGTGGGGGCCACTGACCAGACCACATGGTGCCCTGAGGGCCTGCCCCACCCACCTAGAGCTGCGTTGAGGGGGCACCCTGGGCCCTGGCCCCACCTCCACAGGCCACAGAGGGTTTTTGCAGCAGCAAACAGCCCAAAACAACCTGTGGGGATTTTTGGTAGTGAGCATGGCCCCAGAGCCCACCACAGCTAATTGCAGGCAGCTCACAGTAGCCTGTGAGCCTGAAAGGGAGGCCAGCACATGCCATGCTGGGTCTTTGCTGGTGCTGAGTTGCCTGGAGATTCTGTTGCTGAGCAAGTGACCTGCAGATTCAAGCGGGCAGAGAGCCTTTTTTTTTTTTTCTTTGTTTTATTTTCTTTTTATGTTGTTTGTTTCTTTTTTTCCTGTTTCCTTTGTTTCTCTTTCATCTTTGTGTTCCTTCTTCTTTTTCTTTCATGTTTTCTTTTTTGTTGTTTTTTCTCTGGTTTGTTTGCCTTGTTATTGCCTTGGTTACTGTTTTTCTGACTTGTTCTGCTGTTTTTGTTTTATATATCTTTGTTTGTCCTGTCTGTTCATTGTTTGTCGTATTTTTGTGGGAGTGTACTTGGTTTTTGGTGTTGTTGGTTTGCCTTGCTTTGTTTTGTGAATTGGGCATGGGCCCAGCACAGGTCCAGGAGCTGAGACTACACGGAATTTGTAGAAACCACTGACCAGAGCTTTAGCCACTTGTAACACCACTTGCCCACCTACAGCTGCATTGCCAGGGGCACGCTGGGTGCCTGGGTGATTGGCCCCACCCCCACATACTGTGGAAAAGGATTTTTACAACAGCAGATGGTCCGCAGAGCCCTGGGGACTTGGTGGTGTTCAGTGACCCCAACCTACACCACAGCCACTAAGGAGTATCTCTCAGGAATTTGTGAGCTTGAGGTGGAGGCTGGCCGCAGCATCCTTGGAGTGCTGTACAAGGGGGTTACAGGCAAGACACTGGTGTAAGACCTGAATCTGCATTAATGTTGTAAAAACCACCAGTCTCATTTCATGACTCACTTGAACTCGATCCTGCCCAGCCAGTGTGCATTGCTGTGGGCACCCGCAACACCAGGTCTACAAGCCAGACATACTCCTAGGGTTCCTCTTTCAACAGTTGGGCTGTAAGGACAGCTGACAGGTAACAACAGGCCTAAGGGGCCCTGGGCCTATTACTAAACTGCCTCAGGACCAATACTGGTGGCAGCCAGCCTCAAATCACAGATAGGACACCGCCACATGTCTCCAGGCCCAGCATGGGCAGCAGCCAACTGCATACAGCTTTGAGGCACCTGCCAAGTAACCACGGGTCTGTAACAGACAACACTGAAATGGCCCTGAGTGGGAGCCTTGCCCAAGAGATACCAGAAACAATACACCCAGAGGCAGTGTCAGACCAAACCAGAGCACTGTCTGGTTGAACCTACAAGCAGCACTCTCAAAGGAAATTATCTACAGGCACAAGAGCCCACAGGAGCCAAGCCTGCTCTGAGGGGTCAACCTCCACACAGCAGCTCATACACTGTTAGCAGACCTAATTTTCCCAGCTAATCAGCCTGAGGATCAATCCCAGCTTAGTACAAGCCAAAAACAATTAAACATCAACAGCAGCACCTCTAAAACACAAGGGTTAGGAGGATAGGGAGACTGTGCAATCTGAATATAACGGACACATACTACATAAGACCACCCAGCAAAGACTGAGAGGCATAGGTGATCTACCTAATATACCAAAGCAATCAGACAGCAACAGCCAGAATGAGGAAGCAAAGAAACATGTCCCAAATAAAAGATGAAAAGAAACCTCCAGAAATGGAACTAAATGAAACAGAGGTACCCAACCTACCAGAGACAGAGTTTAGAACACTGATAAGAATGTTTAAGGAACTTAGTGAGAAATTCAACAAAGAGGTAACAAACATAAAGAAGGGTACAGAAATAAAAAATAACCAATCAGAATTAAAGAATACAATAACTGAAATAAAGAACACACTTAAAGAAGTTACCAGCAGATTAGATGAAGCAGAGGACCACATCAGTGATTTAGAAGACAAGTTAGCAGAAATCACCCAATCAGAACAACAAAAAGAAAAGAGAATAAAAATGAAAATAGTTTAAGAGACCTGTGGGACAAAATCAATTGCAACAACATTCACATCATAAGAATACCAGGAGATGGGAGGGAGCAAGGGATTGAGAACATATTTGAAGAAATAATGACCAAAAACTTCCCTAACCTGATGAAGGAAATCGGTATACAAGCCCAGGAAGTGCAGAGAGTTCCAAACAAGATGAACCCAAACAGGCCCACACCAAGACACATCATAGTTAAAATGGCAAACATTAAAGACAGAGAGAATCCTAAAAGCAGCAAGAGAAAAACAATAGGTTACATACAAAGGAATTCGTATAAGACTATGAGCTGACATTTCTACAGAAACTCTGCAGGCCAGAAGGGAGTCACAGGAGGTATTCAAAGTAATGAAAAACAAAGGCCTACAATTAAGATTGCTCTACCCAGCAAGGCTGTCATTTAAAATTGAAGGAGCAATAAAGAGCTTCCCAGAAAAGAATAAGCTAAAGGAATTCATTACCACCAAGCCAGCATTGCAGGAAATGTTAAAAGGTCTTTTTTAATCAGAAGAAAGGGGAAAACTAACAAAGGAGGACCAAAAATATGAGTAACAAAATGGCAATCAATATGTACCTATCAATAATCACTTTAAGATAGGAATGGCATCAGCGGGGCGGACTTTTTGAGTTTTCCTCTGGATCTTATCACAAATGGGACATCTATAACCCATCAAAGGACTCTCTGCTCATGACACAGAACAGCTAAGAGACTCGTGCAAGGATTATTTGAAGGTGGGCAAATTGGGTGAGCAGGGGAAGAGGGAAGGGAGCGCAGTGGAGACGCGGCCTGCATCCGCAGCTGTGGCTGTGGGGACGCTGCCCGCATCTGTGGCTGTGGAAACGCAGACGGCATCTGCGGCTACAGAGACGCAGGGGATCCCAGGACAGAA
Organism: Rhinolophus sinicus; assembly: GCF_036562045.2. Taxonomy (NCBI): domain Eukaryota; kingdom Metazoa; phylum Chordata; class Mammalia; order Chiroptera; family Rhinolophidae; genus Rhinolophus; species Rhinolophus sinicus. The sequence continues at coordinate 108,923,942 of NC_133751.1, read as the reverse complement.
CAGAGAACACAAAAGCCAGGAGGTGACCTCTTTTCCTGCGTCCCACAACTGATCTCTCCTGCCGAGGGGGCAGCATATCCAGCATTTGAGGCAGTAACCTCAGCTGAGACCTCCAGCTGGGCCCTAGGTTGGACAAAGGACACAAACTCCATACCTGGGCCCCTCTTTACTCTCCCAATCCTACCCCCAGCCTTCCAGAGACTTAAGCTGGCCCCTGAAATGAGGAGTAGTGTCAGATTACAGAGGAGCCGTAGTGCTCAGGCTATGGGAAGACTGTTGAGCAGTTCTGACCCAGAGAAGAGGCTGGAAAGAGTGTGATTTTTGCTGGGCTAGGAGAGAAGAGACTCCTCCACCCCCAACCACCACCTTTTCTGGCCTGCAGGAAGAGTGTGACATGGCTGGGCTGGGAGAAAGGAGACCCCTCCATCCCCAGCCCCCACCCTTTCTGGCCTGCCTAGGGCAGGGCAATTACAACTGCGGAGTCATTCCCAGGGATCAGCAGTAGGCGGCAGACGCAGCTCTGGGCTTTCAGAAGATCAGAAATCTCCCGCCCGCCACACACACACACATGCACACACACATACACACATGGAAAAAGTGCCCTAAGACTCAAGAGAACTGGACACAGGGCTGGTGGTGCTACTCTCAGTGCGCATATGTGCAGACAAGGGCAGAAACTGCATTGACTTTGTAGAAACTACCATCCAGACCCCTCAGCCCCACTCATCTAAATCTGCAGTCCCAAGGTCACTCTGGGCACCAGGTGACCAGCTCTGCCTGCACAGTATACAGAGGACTTTTTGGTACAGCAGAGGACAACCTGCAGATTACTTGGTGGGCTTAAGCCAAGACTGGTGCTGCTTTTTTTGTTTTGTTTTTATATCTTTGATACCTTTGCCTGTGTTGAGTGTGGGTTATCGATTGTTTTTATATGTAAATGTATTTGAGTTTTTCATTCTTGTTGTTGTTGTTGTTGTTCTTGGTCATTTGCTTTGTTCTGAAATTGCCCTACACCAGGGCCCAGCTTGAAGCACAAGATCCAACACACCCAGAGGCCAACTCCAGACCAAACCAGAGTACTTCCAGCGTTGACCTACAAGTGACACATCCAGAGGGAATTCTCTACAGGCACAAAAGCCCATAGAGGCCAAACCTCATTTAATTGATCAATCCTCATGCAGCAGAGCACCTGCTGTGGGCAAAGCCAAGTCTCACAACTAGTCAGCCTAGGAGTCAACCCCACCTACTCACAAGCAAAAAGCAATTAAAGATCAACTTTAACAGGATAATATACACAACACCCTTTGGAGCACACGCAGAGGAGAAGAAGGAAGTGGAGCAAGTCAAATATAAAGGACACATACTACATAAGACAGCCCAGCAAGAACTAAGAACCATAGGGGATCTACCTAATACATTGAGGCAAACACAGAGAGTCAGCCAGAATGGGGAAACAAAGAAACATATCCCAAATAAAAGAACAGAAGAAACCTCCAGAATTGGAACCAAATGAAACAGAGGTAACCAACCTATCAGAGACAGAGTTCAGAACACTGATGACAAAAATGTTTAAGGAGCTTAGGGATGACATAAAGAAGGAAGGATACAGAAATCATAATGAACAACCAGTTAGAACTAAAGAACTCAATTACTGAAATAAAGAACTCACTTGAAGGAATTACCAGCAGGTTAGATGAAGCAGAGGATCGAATCAGTGACTTAGAAGACAAGTTAGCAGAGATCACCCAAACAGAACAACAAAAAGAAAAAAGAATAAAAAACAATGAAAATGGTTTAAGAGACCTCTGGGATAATGTCTAGTGCAACAACATGCACATCATAGGAATACCAGAAGATGAAGAGAGGAAGCAAGGGATTGAGAACATATTTGAAGTAATAATGTCCAAAAACTTCCCTAACCTAGTGAAGGAAACTGACATACAAGCCCAGAAAGTGCAGAGAGTTCCAACCAGAATAAACCCAAATAGGTCCACACCAAGACACATTATAGTTAAAATGGCAAAGGTTAAACACATAGAGAGAATCCTAAAAGCAGCAAGAGAAAGACAGAGGGTTACATACAAGGGAACTCCCATAAGACTATCAAATGACTTTTCTACAGAAACATTGCAGGTCAGGAGGAGTGACAGGAGGTACTCAAAGTGATGGAAAACAAAGGCCTACAACCTAGATTGCTTTATCCAGCAAGGCTATCATTTAAAATTGATGGAGAGATAAAGAGCTTCCCAGAAAAGAATAAGCTAAAGGAATTTATTACCACCAAGCCAGCATTGCAAGAAATACTAAAAGGACTTCTGTAAATAGAAGAAAGATGAAAACAATCTAACTACAAATTTAAAAATGGCAATAACTATGTACCTATCAATAATCACTTTAAATGTAAATGGATTAAATGCTCCAATCAAGAGACATAGGGTGGCTGAGTGGATAAGAAAGCAAGACCCTTGTATATGCTGTATACAAGAGACTCACCTCAGATCAAAAGACACACACAGGCTGAAAGTGAAGGGTTGGAGTAAGATATTTCATGCAAATGGAAATGAGAAAAAAGCTGGAGTTGCAATACTTATATCTGACAAAATAGACTTCAAAATGGAGACTATATTAAAAGACAAAGATGGGCACTATATAATAATAAAGGGATCGATCTGACAAGAGGACATAACCCTAGTAAACATCTATGCACCCAACATAGGAGCACCTAAATATATAAAACAGATATTGACTGACATAAAGACAGAGATCAACAGTAACACTATCATAGTAGGGGACTTCAACACACCTCTGACAACAAGGGACAGGTCTTCCAGACAGAAAATCAATATGGAAACAACAGCCTTAAATGACACATTGGACCACTTGGATTTAATCGATATTTTCAGAGCATTTCACCCCAAAGCTGCAGAATACATGTTCTTCTCAAGCACACATGGAACATTTTCCAAGATAGACCATATGTTAGGCCACAAAACAAGTCTTGATAAATTTAAGAAAATTGAAATCATACCAATTGTCTTCTCTGACCACAGTGCTATGAAATTAGAAATGAACTACAGGAAAAAAACTGGAAGACACACAAATTCATGGAGGCTGAATAACATGTTACTAAATAATGAATGGGTCAACCAGGAGATCAAGGAAGAAATCAAAAGATATCTCGAGACAAATGAAAATGAAAACACGACGACCCAAAATCTATGGGATACCGCGAAAGCAGTCCTCAGATGGAAATTCATAGCATTGCAGGCCTACCTAAAGTAACAAGAAAAATCACTAATCAACAGTTTATCTTCACACTTAAGGGATCTGGACAAAAACAGCAAAATAAGCCCAAAGGGAGTACAAGGTAGGAGATAATAAAGATCAGAGTGGAAATAAATGAAATAGAAACCAGAAAAATAACAAAAGATCAAAGAATCCAAGAGTTGGATTTTAGAGAAGATAAACAAAATCGACAAACCTTTAGCGAGACTCATAAAAAAAAAAGAGAGAGAGAGGACCCAAATCAATAAAATCAGAAATGAAAGAGAAGTGACAACAGATACCACTGAAATACAAAAAAATTAAAGAAATTACTATGAGTGACTATATGCCAACAAATTTGATAATCTGGAAAAAAAATGGACAATGTTCTAGAAGCATACAACCTTCCAAGGATAACTCAAGAAGAAACAGAAAACCTGGATAGACTGATTACCACCAGGGAAATTGAATCAGTAATCAACAATCTCCCAACAAACAAAAGCCCTGGACAAGATGACTTTACAGATGAATTTTACAAAACATTCAAAAAGGAATTATCACCTATTATCCTTAAGCTTTTCAAAAAAATCCAGAAGGAAGGAAGGCTCCCAAACACTTTTTACGAGGCCACTGTCACTCTGATCCCAAAATGAGACAAAGACACCACAAAAAAAGAAAACTACAGTACAATATCGATAATGAGCATAGATGCAAAACTCCTCAACAAAATATTAGCAAACAGAATTCAGCAATACATTAAAAAGATCATACACCATGATCAAGTGGGATTTATTCCTGGCATGCAAGGTTGGTTCAACATCCGCAAATCAATTAATGTCATACACCATTTACTTTTCACAAAATGAAGAATAAAAATGATATGATCATATCAATAGGTGCAGAAAAGCATTTGACAAAATCCAGCAGCCATTTATGATAAAAACCCTTAAGAAAGTGGGAATAGAGGGACCATATCTCAATAAAGCCCATATATGATAAACGCACAGCTAACATCATACTCAACTGGGAAAAGCTAAAACCAGTCCCCTTAAGATCAGGAACAAGGCAAGGTTGCCCACTTTCTCCAATTCTATTCAACATAGTTCTGGAAGGTCTAGCCACAGCAATCAGATAAGAAAAAGAAATAAAAGGCATTCAAATTGGTAAGGAGGAAGTAAAATTGTCACTATATGTAGATAATGTGATACTATATATAGAGAACCCCAAAGACTCCACCAAAAAACTATTAGAACTGATAAATTTAGTAAAGTAGCAGGATACAAAATTAATATTCAGAAATCAGTTGCATTTCTATATACCAATAATAAAACATCAGAAGGAGAAATTAAAAAAACAATCCCATTTACAATTGCTTCAAAGACTATAAAATACCTGGGAATCAATTTAACCAAAGAAGTAAAAGATCTGTACTCAGAAGATCAAAAGACACTGAAGAAATGAAAGAAGATACAAATAGATGGAAACACATACCATGCTCATGGATAGAAAGAATTAATACAGTTAAAATGTCCATACTGCCGAAGGCAATATACATATTCAACGCAATTCCTATCAAACTACCAATGACGTTTTTCACAGAAATAGAACACATAATCCTAAAATTTATATGGAACCATAAAAGACCCCGGATAGCCTCAGCAATCTTGAGAAATAAGAACAAAGTGGGAAGTACAATGATACCTGACATCAAATTATACTACAAGTCTACAGTAATGAAAACAGCATGGTACTGGCATAAAAACAGACACATAGATCAGTGGAACAGAATAGAGAGCCTAGAAATAAATTCACACCTGTATGGCCATTTAATCTACGACAATAGAAGCAAGAATTTACTGTGGGGTTAAGACAGTCTATTCAATAAATGGTGCTGGGAAACCTGGACAGACACATGCAAAACAATGAAGCTGGACCACCTCCTTACATCATATACAAAAATGAATTCAAAATGGCTTAAAGACTTAAATGTAAGATCTGAAACCATAAAATTCCTAGAAGAAAATATAGGAAGAAACTTTACAGACATTACCCGGAGGAAGATTTTTACGGATATATCCCCTCGCACAAGGGAAGTCAGAGAAAAAATAAAGATATGGGATTACATCAAACTAAAAAGTTTTGTCACAGCAAAGGAAAACATCAATAAAACAAAAAGGGATCCTACTGAATGGTAAAAGAGTTTTTCCAATGATATATCCGGTAAGGGGTTAATATCACAAATTTATAAAAAACTCAATCAACTCCAAAAATACAAACAACCCAAATAAAAAATGGGCAGAGGACATGAAGAGACATTTTTCTAAAAAGGACATACAGATGGCAAACAGACATATGAAGAAATGTTCAACTCACTAACCATCAGAGAAATGCAAATAAAAACCACAATGAGATACCACCTCACCCCAGTCAAAATGGCTATCATCAAAAATCAACAAACAACAAGTGCTGGCGAGTATGTGGAGAAAAGGGAACCCTTGTGCACTGTTGGTGGGATTGCAGATTGGTGCAGCCACTATGGAAAACAGTATGGAGGTATCTCAAAAAACTGAAAATGGAACTACCTTATGATCCAGTAATTCCACTCCTAGGTATCTATCTGGAGAAATCCAAAACTCTAATTCAAAAAAATTTATGCACTCCTGTGTTTACTGCAGCACTATACACAATAGCCAAGCCATGGAAACAATCAAAATGCCCATAGGTAGACGACTGGATTAAGAAACTGTGGTACATTTATACAATGGAGTATTACACAGCCATAAAGAGGAAAGAAATCTTACCATTTGCAACAACATGGATGGACCTAGAGAACATTATGCTAAGTGAAATAAGTCAGGCAGAGAAAGACAAATACCATATGATCTCACTTATATGTGGAATCTAAAGAAAAGAATAAATGAATGAACTAATCAGAAACAGTCTCAGAAATATAGAGGAAAAACTGAGGGGTGCTAGATGGGAGACGGGGTGGGGACAAGAGAGAAGGTGAGGGATTAGAAAGCACAGTCTGTAACCACAAGATTGCCACGGGGATATGGAAGTCAATTTGGGGAATGTAATCAGTAATGTTGTAAAGATTTTGTAGGGTATCCGATGGACACTTGTCTCATTAGGGAGACCACCTCAGGGATGATGTAGCTGCCTGATCACTGTACACCTGAAGCTGAAGCTGAAGAATAATGAATATGTCAACTACAAGTATATATATATATATATATATATATATATATATATATATATATATATATATATATTCACACACACACATGCATGCTTACAAGAAGCAGAGTACAGCATTAGGAATAGAGACAGTGGAAATGTAATGGCTCTGTGCGATGTCAGAGGGATAGTGGATGGGGTGGGGGGTTGACACAGTGAGGGATATAAATGATAAACTTCTAAGTATTATTTTGTTTTGTGCACCTGAAACTAATAAAAAATAAAAATGAAAAAAAAATCACTTAGAATGTGAATGAACTAAATGCTCCACTGAAAAAACATAGAGTGGCTGAGTCAATAAGAAAACAGGACTCATGCATATGCTGTATACAAGGGATTCATCTCAGATCAAAAGATACACACAGACTGAAAATAAAGGGATGGAATAAGATATTTCATGCAAATGGAAATGATAAACCTGGGGTAGCAATACTTATTTCAGATAAAATAGACTTTAAAATGAAGACTACAATAAAAGACAAAGAAGGGCACTACATAATAATAAAGGGCTCAATCCAACAAGAAGATATAACCCTAGTAAACATCTATGCACCCAATATAGCAGTACCTAAACATATAAAACATATTGACTGACATAAATTTAGAGATCAACAGTAACACTGTCATAATAGGGGACTTCTACTCCCTATTGTCACCAATGGACAGAACCTGCAGACAGAAAATCCACTCAGAAACAGTGGCCTAAACGACACTTTAGAACAGTTGGATTTGATCAATATTTTAGATCATTTCATCCCAAAGCAGCAGAATATACATTCTTTTCAAGTGCACATGGAAAATTTTCCAAGATAGACCACATACTAAGCCACAAACAAGTCTCAATAAATTTAAGAAGATTGAAATCATATTAAGCGTCTTCTCTGACCACAGTGGTATGAAACTAGAAATGAATTATAAGAAGAAATCCGGAAAACACAAATACATGAATGCTGAATAACATGTTACCAAATAGCGAGTGGGTCAACAATGAGATCAAGGAAGAAGTCAAAAGATAACTCAAGACAAACGACAATAAAAACACAACCCAAAATCTATGTAAGGCAGTGAAAGCAGTCCTAAGAGGGAGATTCATAGCAATGTAGGCCTATCTAAAGAAACAAGAAAAATCTCAAATCAACACCTAAAGGAACTGGAAAAAGAACAAAACAAGCCCAAAGGGAGTACAAGGAAGGAAATAATAAAGATCAGAGCAAAAATGAAATGGAGACCAAAAAAAAAAAAAAAAATCAATGAAACCTATTGCCACGCAGCAGCCTATATGTCAGTCTCCTTGTACCTGCCCTTAAAGAAAGGAGAGTCTGTGAGATGGATCCTTTCAGGGACTTTATGCTTCACCTTTGTGCTTACACTTTATGTCTCCCTGTTTGTCCCCAAAAAGATGGCTGGTCAGCCATTGACGGTTATGACTTTCCATGTGGAAAGCAACCTAATACAGGCGGACCCACGTGGGTGGGGACCAACAGGAGAATCCACAGGGTTCATAGAGGTGGGCACAGCCCCCCCCCCCCCCCCCCCCCCCCCCCGCTAACCAGAGCCTCTGCCTTTGTGGCTGCATTCCTTCCTGAAACCTGCAAGGGAAGTGATTCAATGAGGTGCTCTCCATCTATTCATATGCATAAAGGTTCTGTCCCTTGGGGAAGTTGAGACTCATAGTCCAGCTGCCTGCAGGGAAGGGTGATTGGCTTGAATCAGTTTCCTATTATGATGTATAGGATTCACAGACCTTGAGATTGACAAGTTTTATCTCCTTTACTTACCCACCTAACTAACAAAAGCTATGCGTAGGCCCCATAGGCCCGATTGGGGGCTCAGTCCTTGAGGCTGGAGTCCCTTGGCCCCGCTTGCACACTATTCTTGGCTACTGTCTTTCTTAACCCTGCGCTGCCCTCCTCGCTCCCCACAACCCTTGTCCCGCGGGACGCAGCAGAAACCAAGAGGAGGTTCTTTGAAAAGATAAACAAAATTGACAAACCCTTAGCCAGACTCATCAAAAAAGAGAAAGAGAGTACCCAAAGTAATAAAATCAGAAATGAAAGAGGAGAAGTGACGACAGATACCACAGAAATACAGATAATTTTAAGAAAATACTAGGTGCACCTATATGCCAACAAATTAGACAACCTGGAATAAATGGATAAATTTCTAGAAGCATATTATCTTCCAAGACTGAATCAAGAAGAAACAGAAACTCTGAACAGACTGATTATTACCAAAGAAATTGAATCAGTAATCAACAAGCTCACAACAAACAAAAGCCCTGGACCAGATGGCTTCACAGGTGAATTTTAGAAAACTTTCAAAAAAGAACACCTATTCTCAAACTGTTCCAAAAACTCCTGAAGGTAGGAAGGCTCCCAAGCATGTTTTGCAGGTCACTATAACTCTCATCCCAAAACCAGACTAAGACATTATAAAAAAAAAACTACTGGCTGATATCACTAATGAATATGGACACAAAAATCCTCAACAAAATACTAGCAAACCAGATTTAGCAATACATTAAAAAGATCAGGAGTGACGCCATAAAAATGGCAGCGTGAGGTGAGCCTCTGTAAAGCTTCCCTGGAATTTACAATGAATCGAACAACTATAACTCCACAAAGGACTCCCTGCACAGCAGACAGGCAAGGTGAAGAGGCCGACTACTGAAATCACCTAAAGGTGGGCAAATTGCTTGAGTGGGGAAGGAGGGAAGGGAGAAGTGCGGAGACGGGGCCACGTGGGCGCAGGACGCAGACCTAGCTTGGTGCTCCCAGCTCACTGCTTCCCGGAACCACCGCAGCTGCGGGACAGGGAAGAACTCGGACTGCTAGGGCTCCACTTAAGGCCCACAGGGCTGAGGGGGCAGCATATAACATGGCTGAACCCAACGCTCACGGCAGAGACCTCGGAGCAAAGACTGAGGGAACAAGGCTGAAAATGGTGGCTTAAGCCCTCACTGCTGAGCAGAGAACGGAAGCCTTAGGCACTGAGCCTAGCCGCCCCCTCCCTACCCTCCAAGAGCTCGCCCTGCCCCCACCTGCCCAGTGCTAGAAGCAGAACAGTAGCAGTGTCAGATCAAAACAACAGAATATTTGCAGTTCTGAGAAATGTGGTCTGCAGACAAGTATTCGCAGCCCAACTAGTTCTGGCAAAGAAGAGGGAGCTGTGGAAGCAGGACTGGCTATGGTGGTGTTCCCTGCCATTACTCTGGCCCACCTCTCACAGTCCACCCTGCCCCTCTCCCCACTTTCTGGGCGGATCCCTGAAGAAGTAAACAGAGCTGCTGAAACACACAGGTTCTGAATCTGGTGGACGAAGAGCTTTGAAACTTCAGAAGCTCTCCACATCCCCCAATGGAAGCGTTGCCCTATGACCCAAGTGAACCATTCACAGTGGAGAAGCCTTCCTTCCAGGGAATTCCCCCATTGTGGGAAAAGCTGGAGTAGTGCAGAGAAAACATAACACTACAGTGAGAGAGAATAAAAGGCTGCAGTCAGAGAGAAAACATTCTAACAACACCTATTGGAAAACAAAAGAGAGACATCTTCCGATCAACCTATTGCAGAACCCACTCCTGTAGATGTCTAGAAAGAGAAATAATAAATCATTAATTGCCATGAATAACCGAGGTAATGAGACAGCTCAGATAGAAAGTGAAACGTGTCCAGAAAATGAACTTAAAGATATAGAAATATGTGACTTAAATGACATTGAATTCAAGATTGCAGTTCTGAAAAAACTCAACGAGATGCAAGAAGGTTTGGTAGAATTCACTAGTGAAGCCATCTGGTCCTGGACTTTTTTTGCTTTTGGGAAGTTTTGGATGACTGATTCAATTTCATTACTGGTGATCGGTCTGTTTAGATTTTCCAGTTCTTCGTGGTTCAGCCTAGGAAGGCTATATGTTTCTAAGAACTTGTCCATTTCTTCCAGGTTATTGAATCCGGTGGCATATAGTCCTTCATAGTATTCTTGGATGATCCTTTGTATTTCTGTGGCGTCCTTGGTAACTCCCCATATTTCATTTCTGCTTTTGGATATTTGTGTCTTTTCTGTTTATCTTAGAGTCTAGCCTAGGGTTTGTCAATTTTATTAATCTTTTCAAAGAACCGGGTCTTTCTTGCATTAATTATGTCTATTGTGTTTTTGTTCTCTATTTCATTTAGTTCTGCTCTGATTTTGATTATTTCCTGCCTTCTGCTGATTTTCAGTTTCATTTTCTTCTTTTTCTAGTTCTTTAAGATGTAACGTGAGGTTATTTATCTGGGATTTTTCTTGTTTCTTGAGATAGGCCTGTAATGATATAAATTTCCATCTTAAAACTGCTTTCTGGTGGAGTCTTTAGGGTTTTCTATATATAGCATCATGTCATCTGCAAAGAGTGATAATTTAACTTCTTCAAAAATTTTGGTAGGATGTATTTTCATTGTCATTTGTTTCTGTGTATTCTTTGTTGACTCCTCTTATTTCTTCTTTGACCCTGTCATTCTTTAAAAGTATGTTGTTTAATCTCCACATATCTGTGATTTTTTTTGCTTTCTTTTGCAGTTGATATCCAATTTCAAAGCCTTGTGATCAGAGAATATGCTTGGTATGATTTCAATCTTCTTAAATTTGCTGAGGCTAGTTTTATGTCCCGATGTGTGGTCTATCCTTGAGAATGTCCCATGTACACTAGAAAAGAATGTATAGTCTGATATTCTAGGATGAAGTGCTCTATAAATGTCAGTTATGTCCATTTCATCTAATGTGTCATTTAGGGCTGATATTTCCTTATTTTCTGTTTGGATGATGTGTCCATAGCTATTAATGATGTATTCAGGTTTTCTACTATAATTGTGTTTTGGCCCATTTCTCACTTTAGTTCTGTTATTAGTTGCTTTGTATATTTTGGTGTTCCCTGATTGGGGACATAAATATTAATGTCTTCTTTTTGTATAGTCCCCTTTATCATTATGAAATGACCATTTTTGTCTCTTGTTACCTTTTTTATCCTGAAGTCTGTTTCATCTCATATCAGTATGGCTACACCTGATTTTCTCTGAATACCATTTGCTTGGAGTGTCAGTTTCCACCCTTTCACTCTGAATCTATATTTGTCCTTGTAGCTGAGCTGTGTCTCTTAGAGGCAGCATATGGTTGGGATAATTTTTTGATCCAATCTGCTACTCTGCCTTTTTATTGGTGAGTTCAGTACATCTGCATTTGAGGTGATTTTTGATAGATGAGGATTTCCTATCATTTTGTGTTTGGTTTTCTGGTAGGAATGTGTCTCCATTGTTTCTTTGCCTTTTTGTTGCTGTCTATTATTCCAGTGTTGTGGTGTTCTGTTATTTTTCCTCTGTTTCTTCTTTTTTTATGTTACATATTTTAGTTCTGGATTTTTTTGACTGTTTACCATTAAGTTTATGTAAAATAAAGTTTTGTATTTAGAGTATTCCATTTTCTGCAGCATGCTTCCCCTCTCCATTCCCTTGTGCCAGTTCAGACCTTTACATTTTTGTTTATGTTTTTGTTGTCACAACTTATGTCTATTTATGTTGTGAGTTAATTTCTGCACTGCAGTAGCAAGTTGTCTTTTTCCTCTTTTTTTTTAAGTATTTTTCCTTCTTACCCTGTATGTTATGTTTAAGTGTATACAGTAGTGTCTATTTGGTGTAGGGGTTGCCATTTCCTGCTTCTGTCTTTTCATAATACTACTCATGGTTTTGTATTCTTTTGGTTTTTTTGTTTCAGGTCAAATACCTTCCTTCAGTATTTCTTGTATACTTCAGTATTTCAGTGGTATACTGATCATGCGGTAGAAAATTCCCTCATCTTTTGTATGTCTGGAAAGGTCTTTTTTTTTTTTCTTTTTTTTTTAAATTAAATTTATTGGGGTGACAATTGTTAGTAAAATTACATAGATTTCAGGTGTACAATTCTGTATTACATCATCTATAAATCCCATTGTGTGTTCATCACCCAGAGTCAGTTCTTCCATCACCATATATTCGATCCCCCTTACCCTCACCTCCCCCCCCCCTTACCCTCTGGCAACCACTAAACTATTGTCCGTGTCTATGAGTTTCTGTTTCTCATTTGTTTGTCTTGTTCTTTTGTTGTTTTTGGTTTATATACCACATATCAGTGAAATCACAGGGTTCTCTGCTTTTTCTGTCTGACTTGTTTCGCTCAGCATTACTCTCTCAAGATCCATCCATGTTGTCACAAATGTTCCTATATCATCTTTTCTCACTGCCGAATAGTATTCCATTGTGTATATGTACCACAACTTCTTTATCCATTCATCTATCGAAGGACATTTTGGTTGTTTCCATGTCTTGGCCACCGTAAACAAAGCTGCAATGAACACTGGAGCACACGTGTCTTTATCTCTAAATGTTTTCAGATTTTTTGGGTAGATACCCAGGAGAGGGATTGCTGGGTCATACGGCAATTCTATTCGTAATTCTTTGAGGAACCTCCACACTGCCTTCCATAACGGCTGCACCAGTCTGCATTCCCACCAACAGTGTATGAGGGTTCCTTTTTCTCCACAGCCTCTCCAACATTTGTTACTATTTGTCTTGTTGATGATAGCCATTCTGACTGGGGTGAGGTGATATCTCATTGTGGTTTTGATTTGCATTTCTCTGATGATTAGTGATGTTGAGCATTTTTTCATATGTTTATTTGCCATTTGTATGTCCTCTTTGGAGAAATGTCTCTTCAAGTCCTCTGCCCATTTTTCAATTGGGTTGTTTGTTTTTTTGTTGTTGAGTTGCATGAGTTCCTTGTATATTCTGGATACTAGCCCCTTATCTGAGGCACTGTTTGCAAAAATCTTCTCCCATTCAGTTGGTGGCCTCTTTATTTTGTCGATGGTTTCTTTTGCTGTGCAGAAGCTTTTAAGTTTCATATAGTCCCATTCGTTTATTTTAGCTTTTACTTCCATTGCCTTTGGAGTCAAGTTCATAAAATGCTCTTTGAACCCAAGGTCCATAAGTTTAGTACCTATGTTTTCTTCTATGCAGTTTATTGTGTCAGGTCTTATGCTTAAGTCTTTGATCCATTTTGAATTAACTTTGGTACATGGTGACAAATAGCAGTCCAGTTCATTCTTTTGCACGTGGCTATCCAATTCTCCCAGCACCATTTATTGAAGAGGTTGTCTTTGCTCCACTGTATGTTTTTAGCTTCTTTGTCAAAAATTATCTGTCCATATTTATGTGGTTTTATTTCTGGGTTCTCAATTCTATTCCATTGGTCTATGTGTCTGTTTTTCTGCCAATACCATGCTGTTTTGATTATTGTGGCCCTGTAGTACAGGCCAAAGTCAGGAAGTGTGATACCTCCATTATAGTTCTTTTTTCTTAAGATTGCTTTGGCTATTCGGGGTCTTTTGTGGTTCCAAACAAATCTGATGATTTTTTGTTCTATTTCTTTAAAATATACCATTGGGATTTTGATGGGGATTGCATTGAATCTGTATATTGCTTTGGGTAATATGGCCATTTTAACTATGTTGATTCTTCCAATCCATGAGCACGGAATGTCTTTCCATTTCTTTGTGTCTTCTTCAATTTCTTTCAAAATATCTTATAGTTTTCAGCATATAGGTCTTTCACATCCTTGGTTAAGTTTATTCCTAGGTATTTTATTCTTTTTGCTGCAATTGCAAAAGGAATTGTTTTTTGTATTTCTTTTTCTGAGATTGCATTGTTAGTATATAGGAAGGCAGTGGACTTTTGTGCGTTGATTTTGTAGCCAGCAACTTTACTGTATTCGTTGATTGTTTCTAATAGCTTTTTGGTGGAGTCTTTAGGGTTTTCTATATATAGCATCATGTCATCTGCAAAGAGTGATAATTTAACTTCTTCATTCCCAATTTGGATGCCTTTTATTTCTTTCTCTTGCCTGATTGCTCTGGCAAGGACTTCCAACACTATGTTGAAAAGCAGAGGTGATAGGGGACAGCCCTGTCGTGTTCCTGAACTTAGAGCAAAGGGCTTCAGTTTTTCTCCATTAATTATGAGATTAGCAGAGGGCTTGTCATATATGGCCTTTATTATGTTAAGGTATTTTCCTTCTATACCCATTTTATTAAGTGTTTTAATCATAAATGGATGTTGTATCTTGTCAAATGCTTTTTCTGCATCAATTGATATAATCATATGATTTTTGTCCTTTATTTTGTTTATGTGATGTATCACATTGATGGATTTTCGTATGTTGAACCATCCTTGTGCCCCGGGGATGAACCCCACTTGGTCGTGATGAATAATCTTTTTAATGCATTGTTGTATTCGATTTGCTAGAATTTTATTTAGGATTTTTGCATCGGTATTCATTAGAGATATTGGTCTGTAGTTTTCTTTTTTTGTGTTGTCCTTACCAGGTTTTGGTATCAGGGTAATGTTGGCCTCATAAAATGAGTTAGGGAGTACTGTCTCTTCTTCAATTTTTTGGAAGAGTTTGTGCAGAATTGGTATTAGATCCTCTTTGAAGGTTTGGTAGAATTCACTAGTGAAGCCATCTGGTCCCGGACTTTTGCTTTTGGGAAGGTTTTGGATGACTGATTCAATTTCGTTACTGGTGATCGGTCTGTTTAGATTTTCCAGTTCTTCATGGTTCAGCCTTGGAAGGCTATATGTTTCTAAGAACTTGTCCATTTCTTCTAGGTTGTTGAATTTGGTGGCATATAGTCCTTCATAGTATTCTTGGATGATCCTTTGTATTTCTGTGGTGTCCGTGATAACTTCCCCTGATAATTTGTTGAACTGTCCGTGATAATTTGTTGAGACTGATTTTATGTCCCAATATATGGTCTATCCTTGAGAATGTTCCGTGTACACTAGAAAAGAATGTATAGTCTGATGTTTTAGGATGAAGTGCTCTATAAATGTCAATTATGTCCATTTCATCTAATGTGTCATTTAGGGCTACTATTTCGTTATTTATTTTCTGTTTGGATGATCTATCCATAGCTGTCAATGATGTATTTAAGTCCCCTAGTATAATTGTGTTTTGGTCAATTTCTCCCTTTAGTTCTGTTAGTAGTTGCTTGGTGTATTTCGGTGCTCCCTGATTGGGGGCATAAATATTGATGACTGTTATGTCTTCTTGTTGTACAGTCCCCTTCACCATTATGAAATGTCCATCTTTATCTCTTGTTATCTTTTTCACCTTGAAGTCTGTTTCATCTGATATCATTATGGCTACACCTGATTTTCTCTGGGTTCCATTTGCTTGGAGTGTCAATTTCCACCCTTTCACTTTGAGTCTATGCTTGTCCTTGTAGCTGAGATGTGTCTCTTGTAGACAGCATATGGTTGGGTTTAGTTTTTTGATCCAATCTGCTACTCTGTGCCTTTTTATTGGTGAGTTCAGTCCATTTACATTTAGGGTGATTATTGATATGTGAGGATTTCCTGTCATTCTATCTTTAGTTTTCTGGTAAGGCTGTGTCTCCATTGTTTCTTTGCCTTTTTGTTGTCTATTATTTCTGTGTGGTGGTATTCTATGATGTTTCCCTCTGTTTCTTCTTTTATATCAGTATATGTTTCAATTCTGGATTTATTTTGAGTGGTTACCCTTAAGTTTATGTAAAAGAAAGTTTGATATTTAGAGTATTCCATTTTCTTCAGCACGCTTACTTTCTCCATTCCCATATTCCGGTTCAGGCCTTTACTCTCCCCCTTTTTGAGTTTTGGTTACCACAAATTGTCCCTGTTGATGGTGGTCGAATAGCCTCCTTTAGTATTTCTTGTAGTGCAGGTCGTGTATTAGAAAATTCCCTCAGCTTCTGTATGTCTGGAAAGGTCTTTATTCCTCCTTCATATCTAAAGGATATCTTTGCTGGATATATTATTCTTGGCTCATGATTTCTCTCTTTCAATAGTTTGAATATTTGGTTCCACTCCCTCCTGGCTTGTAGAGTTTCTGCTGAAAAATCTGATGATAATCTAATGGGCTTTCCTTTGTATGTTACCGTCTTCTTTTCCCTGGCTGCCTTGAGGATTCTTTCTTTGTCGTTGATTTTAGACAGCTTCAATACAATGTGCCTTGGAGAAGGCCTGTTGGGATTGAGGTAACTAGGTGTTCTATTTGCTTCTTGGATTTGAGGGTCCAGTTCTGTCCACAAATTTGGGAAGTTCTCATCAACAATTTGTTTGAATATATTCTCTGTTCCCTTCTCTCTTTCTTCTCCTTCTGGTATGCCCATTATTCTTATATTGCTCTTTCTGATGGAGTCAGAAAGTTCTTGTAGAGTTCTTTCATTTCTTTTAAGTCTCAAGTCTCTTTCTTCTTCTATCTGTGTCATTTCCAGGTTTCTATCTTCGATGTCACTGATTCTTTCCTCCATCTGGTCAACTCTACTACCTAAGCTGGTTATTTCATTCTTAATTTCTTCTATTGAGTTCTTAATCTCCAGAAATTCTATTTGGTTCTTTTTTAAGATTTCAATCTCTTTCGTAAAATGCTCATACTGTTCTTTGATTGAGTTTCTGAGTTCATTTAACTGCCTATCTGTGTTTTCTTGTATCTCGTTGACTTTTTTCAGAACTGCAATCTTGAATTATCTGTCATTTAAGTCACATATTTCTGTATCTTTAAGTCCCTTCTGTGGAGATTTTTCACTTTCTTTCTGAGCTATCTTGTTTCCTTGGTTATTCATGGCGATTACTGGTTTACTATTTCTCTTCCTAGACATCTACAGGAGTGACTTCTGCAACAGGTTGATAGAAAGCGGTCTTTCTTTCGTTTGCCAGTACTTGTTGGTAGAATGTTTTATTATTTCTCCAACTGCAACTTATTTTTCTTCTCCCACACGGTAGTGCTGTTTTCTCTGCACTATTCCAACTTCTCACACAATGGGGGGATTCCCTGGGAGACGGGCTTCTCCTCTATTTATAGTTCGTCTAGGTCACAGGGCGCAGTGTCCTGGGGGTATGCGGAGAGCTTTTGATGTTCCAAAGCTCTTCCAGCTCCTGATTCAGAGCCCGTATGTTTCAGCAGTTCTGTTTACTCCTGCAGGGATCCGCCCAGATAGGTGGGGTCAGGGGCGGGGTGAGTTGTGAGAGGTGGCCCAGAGCAATGGCGGCGACCACCACCACAGCCGATCCTGCTTCCACAGCTCTCTCCCCTTTGCCGGAACTAGTTGGGCTGTGAATTTGTGTCTGCGGTACACAGTTCTCAAAATAGCAAATTTTCTGTTGTTTTGATCTGACACTGCTACTGTTTCGCTTCTAGCACCGGGCAGGTGGGGGCGGGGCGAGCTCTGGGAGGGGAGGGAGGGGGCGGCTAGTCTCAGTGCCTAAGGCTCCGTTCTCTGCTCGGCAGTGCGGGCTTAAACCACCGTTTTCAGCCTTTTTCCCTCAGTCTTTTCTCCGAGGTCTCTGCCTTGAGCGTTGGGTTCAGCCGTGTTATATGCTGTCCCCTCAGCCTTTTGGAGCCCTGGTGGAGCCCTAGCAGTCCGAGTTCTTCCCTCTCCCGCAGCTGCGGTGGTTCCGGGAAGCAGCGAGCTCGGCGCACTGAGCGAGGTCTGCGTCCTCCGCCCGCGCGGCTCCGTCTCCGCGCGCTTCTCCCTTTCCTCCTCCCTCCACTCCCGCGAATCTCCCACCTGTAGGTGATTTCAGTCGGTAGTGGGCCTCTTCGTCTTGCCTGTCTGCTGTTCAGGGAGTCCTTTGTGGAGTTTTTGTTGTTCGATTCTTTGTAAATTCCAGGGGAGCTTTACAGAGGCTCTCCTCACTCCGCCATTTTTCCGGAAGTCCACACCTGGAAAGGTCTTTATTCCTCCTTCATATCTAAAAGATATCTTTGCTGGATATATTATTCTTAACTCATAATTTCTCCTTTCAATAGTTTGAATATTTGATTCCACTCCCTCCTGGTTTGTACAGTTTCTGCTGAAAAGTCTGATGAGAACTGAATGGTCTTTAATTTGTCTTCTTTTCCCTGGCTGCCTTGAAGATTCTTCCTTTGTCTTTAATTTTTGACAGCTTCAATACAATGAGTCTTGGAGAAGGTCTATTGGGATTGAGGTAATTAGGTGTTCTATTTGCTTCTTGGATTCAAGGACCCGGTTCTTTCCAGAAGTTTGGGAAGTTCTCATCAACTATATGTGTGAATATACTCTCTGTTCCCTTCTCTCTTTCTTCTCCTTCTGGTATGCCCATTATTCTTATATTGCTCTTTCTGATGGAGTCAGAAATTTCTTGTAAACTTCTTTCATTTCTTTTAACTTTCAAGTCTCTCTCTCCTTCCATCTGTGTCAATCCAGAGTTCTGTCTTCGATGTCACTGATTCTTTCCTCCATCTGGTCGACTCTATTCCCTAAGCTGGCTGTTTCATCCTTCATTTCTTTCATTGAGTCTTTTTTTTTTTTTTTAAGATTTTATTGGGGAAGGGGAACAAGACTTTATTGGGGAACAGTGTGTACTTCCAGGCCTTTTTTCCAAGTCAAGTTGTCCTTTCATTCTTAGTTGTGGAGGGTGCCATTCAGCTTCAGGTCCAGTTGCTGTTTCTAGTTGCAGGGGGCACAGCCTGCCATCCCTTGCAGGAGTTGAGGAATCGAACTGGCAACCTTGCGGTTGAGAGGATGTGCTCCTACCAACTGAGCCATCTGGGAGCTCAGTGGCAGCTCAGCTCAAGATGCTGTGTTCAATCTTAGTTGCAGGGGGCAGAGCCGACCATCCTTTGTGGGACTCCAGGAGTTGAACCAGCAACCTTGTGGTTGAGAGCCCACTGGCCCACGTGGGAATCGAGCCGGCAGCCTTCGGAGTAAGGAGCATGGAGCTCTAACCACCTGAGCCACTGGGCCGGCCCCTCTTTCATTGAGTCTTAATCTCCAGAAATTCTGTTTGGTTGTGTTTTTTTTGTTTTGTTTTGTTTTTTTAATTTCAATCTCTTTGGTCAAATGTTCACTTTGTTCTTTGATTGTGTTTCTGAGTTCATTAAACTGCCTGTCTGTGTTTTCTTGCATCTCATTGAGTTTTTTCAGAGCTGCAATCTTGAATTCTCTGTCTTTTAAGTCACATATTTCCATGTCTTTAAGTTCATTTTTTGGAGACTTTTCATTTTCTTTCAGAGCTGGCTTGTTACCTTGGTTATTCATGGGAATTAATGAATTATTATTTCTCTTCCTAGACATCTACAGGAGTGGTTTCTGCAACAGATTGGTAGGAAGGGGATTTTCTTTTGTTTTCCAGTAGGTGTTGGTAGAATGCTTTATTTTTTTCTCTGACTGCAGCCTTGTATTCTCTCTCACACTGTAGTGGTATATTTTCTCTGTACTGTTCTGGCTTCTCACACTATGGGGGTATTCCCTGGAAGGTGGGCTTCTCCTCTGTGAGCAGGTCACCTGGATCTCAGGTCACTGCCTCCCTTGAGGGATGTGGAGAGCTTCTGAATACTGAAGGTCTTCCTGCACCAGATTAAGAGCCCATGTGTTTCATCAGCTCTGTTTACCCTTGCAGGGATCCACCCAGATAGGTGGGGGCAGTGGCAGAGTGGCTTGTGAGTGATGGCTCTGAGCAATGGCAGCGACCACCAGCAGAGCCAGTCCTGCATCCAAGGCTCCCTCCTCTTCGCTGGAGCTAGTTGGGTGAGAGTCCGTGGCTGTGAACCGCAGTTCTCAGAACTGCAAATATTCTGTTCTTTTGATCTGACACTGCTACTGTTTCACTTCTAGCACTGGCAGGTGGGGGTGGGGCGAGTTCTGGGAGGGTGCGGAAGGGGCAGCTAGGCTCTGTGCCCACGCCTTCCATCCTCTGCTTGGCAGTGAGAGCTTAAAATGCCGTTTTCACCCTTCTTCCCTTAGTCTTTGTTCCAAGGTCTCTGCAGTGAGGGTGGGATTCAGCTGTGTTATATACTGATCCCTCAGGTGCGACTGTGGGCCATAAATGGAGTACTAGTAGTCTAAGTTCTTCCCTCTTCTGTGGCTGTGGTAGTTCTGGAATGCAGGGAGCTCCAAGCTCCAGTCTGCATCCTGTGCCCGTGCAGCCCATATCTCTGCACTTTCTCCTTTCCACCTCCTCTTGCTCACCCAGTTTGCCCACCTTTAGATGATTTCAATTGTGCACCTCTTAGTCTTGTCTGTTTTCTGTGCAGGGAGTGTTTTGTGGAATTATAGTTTGTTCAATTTGTTGTAAATTCGAGGGGAGGTATCAAGAGGCTCACCTCAAGCCATCATTTGTATGACATCCTGTTTCATCTTTTTTGTATTTTGTGTCTCAGTTGTGGATATTTTTGTGTGTGGTTACCATTAAGTTTATGGAAAAGAAAGTTTCATGTATACAGTATTCCTTTTTCTTCTGCATGCATCTTATCTCTATTCCCCTTCGCAAATTTAAACTTTACCCCTCCCCTTTTATGTTTTTGTTGTCACAAATTATCCCTATCTATGCTGTTAGTTCATTCCCGAGTTGCAGTAGAAATTTTATTTATTTTTTCTTGTTTTTACAACCTTTGGCCTTAATGTTATATTAAGTGTATACCCTCTAGGTCCACTCATGTCATTGCAAGTGTTAAGATTTAATTCTATTTTATAGCTGGAGTAATATTCCATTGTAAATACGTATCACCTCTTCTACTTTTTTTTTTAGTAAAACAATTTTGTAATTTTTTAAAATTAACGTTTACTGGGTTGATGTTTGTAAAGTTACATTGGTTTCAAGTGTATAATTTTGTAAGGCATCATCTGTATATCATGTTGTGTGTTCACCACTCAGAGTCCGTTCTTCCATCACCACATATTTGATCCCCCTTACCCTCATCTCCCACACCCCACCCCACCCTTACCCTCTGGTAACCACTAAACTATTGTCTGTGTCTATGACTTTTGGTTTCTTCATTTGTTTGTCTTGTTCCTTTGTTGTTTTCAGTTTTATATCCCACATATCAGTGAAATCATATAGTTCTCCACTTTTTCTGTCTGACTTATTTTGCTCAGCATAATAATCTCAAGATCCATCCACGTTGTTGTAAATGGCACTATTTCATCTTTTCTTATGGCAGAATAGTACTCCACTGTGTATATATACCACATCTTCTTTACCCATCATCTATCAAAGGATACTTTGTTCTTGGCCACCATAAATAAAGCTGCAATGAACATCGGAGCACACGTGTATTTACAGATAAATATTTTCAGATTTTATTGGGTAGATACCCAGGAGAGGGATTGCTGGGCCATACAGTAATTCTATTTTTAATGTTTTGAGGAACCTCCACACTGCCTTCCATAACGGCTGCACCAGTCTGCATTCCCACCAACAGTGTATGAGGGTTCCTTTTTCTCCACAGCCTCTCCAACATTTGTTACTGTTTGTCTTGTTGATGATAGCCATTCTGACTGGGGTGAGGGGATATCTCATTGTTGTTTTTATTTGCATTTCTCTGATGATTAGTGATGTTGAGCATCTTTTCATATGTGTATTGGCCATCTGTCTGTCCTCTTTGGACAAATGTCTATTCAAGGTCTTCTGCCCATTTTTAAATCTAATTGTTTGGGGTGGGGGGTTTTGGTGTTAAGTTGAATGAGTTTCTAATATATTTTGGATGTTAACCCCTCATTGGACTTATCATTGGTGAATATTTTCTGCCATTCAGTAGAGTGTCATTTGTTGATGGTTTCCTTCACTGTGCAAAACATTTTTAGTTTCATGTAGTCACATTTATTTAGTTTTTCTTTTGTTTCCCTTGCCCGAGGAGAATATAAAAAAAAAAAAATGTATTGCTAGTAGTGATTTCGAAAAGTTTACTCCCTGTGGTTTTCTCCTAGGAGTTTTATGGCTTGGGGTCTTATACTTAAATCTTTAATACATTTTGAATTT
Source organism: Rhinolophus sinicus (assembly GCF_036562045.2). Classification (NCBI taxonomy): domain Eukaryota; kingdom Metazoa; phylum Chordata; class Mammalia; order Chiroptera; family Rhinolophidae; genus Rhinolophus; species Rhinolophus sinicus. Next base: position 108,901,617 of record NC_133751.1, on the reverse strand, counting down.
ATTCTTGTATATGGTGTAAGAAAGTGGTCTGGTTTCATTGGTTTGCATGTATCTGTCCAGTTTTCCCAACACCATTTATTGAACAGTCTGTTTTTACCCCATTTTATATTCTTGCCTCCTTTGTCATAGATTAATTGACCATATAGGGATGGATTTACTTCTGGGCTCTCTATTCTGTTCATTGATATATGTGTCTGTTTTTATGCTAGTACCTGCTGTTTTGGCTATTATAGTTTTGTAGTACAGTTTGATAATCAGGTAGTATGACACCTCCAACTTTGTTTTTCTTTCTCAAGTTTGCTGTGGCTATTTTGTTTCTTTTGTGGTTCCATATGAATTTCAGAATTATTTGTTCTTATTCTGTGAAAAAAAATGCCACTGGCATTTTGGTAGGGATTGCATTAAATCTGTAGATTGCTTTGGGTAGTCTGGGCATTTTTATAATATTAATTCTTTCTACTATGAGCACAGTATATCCTTCTACTTATTAGTATCTTTAGTTTCATTTTTTTTTCTAATCTGCTGTTTAAGCTTTCTGTTGAAATTTTTAATTTTTTTCCAGTGGGATGGAGATTAAGTTTTTAAAAATATTTTCTCACAGAAATATAACATTATTTATAACATTCCAGAACTTTTCCCTTACTCCTTGCAATCTCTAATCTCTTCTTCATGCTTCCCCTTTCTAGCGAACTCCACTCACCTCTAACACCTGGAAACCACTGATCTTTTTCCATCTTTATAGTTTTCCCTTTTCTAGAATATCATATAAATGGAATCATACAGTAGTAACCTTTTATAGCATGTCTTCTAGAAACAAATTATCTCCTAGTTTGTTTTTTTCATATGCAAAAGTGGAATGTCTTCATTCCACCTTTAGCTCTGAAGTATATTTTCACTAGATTTAGAATTCTGGGTGGAAAGTTATTTTCTTTCTCAGCTCTGTAAAAATTTTGTTCTACTCTATTATAGCCTCCACAGTTTCTGATGAGGAATCCAGTTATTTGAATTGTTGTTCTCCTAGGAGTAATGCATCATTTTTCTCTGGCTACTTTCAAACATTGATGATGTGTCTGGGTATGTGTTTCTTTGAGTTTATCCTGACGGGACTGATTGAGTTTATTGACTCTCTAATTTTATGCCTTTTGTCAAAATTGAGAGACCTTCAGACATTATTTCCTCAAATATCTTTTTACAAATATCTTTTCTCCTCACCTGCTGGGACTCTGATGATACAAATAGCCTTTTTGCTATTGTCCCATGGGTTCCTAAGTGTCTGTTTACTTTTTAATTTTCAATCTTTTTTTTCCTACGTGTTCAGATTACATACTTTCTATTGATCTAGCTTCGAATTTACTTATCTTTCCTCTGCCATCTCCATCTTGGTTTTAGACCACCCAGTAAATGTTTTATATCAGTTTTTATATTGTTTAGTTCTAAAATTTCTATTTGTTTCTGCATTATAATTTCTATTCACTGAGACTGACTACCTTCCAGTAGTTTCCAGAGTTTGTTGTACTTCTTGGGACATGATTATAATAGTGGTCGTAAAGTCTATATATGATAATTCTAATGTTTGAGTCATTTCAGAGTTGGTGTCTTTTGGTTGTCTCTCCCCTTGATAATTGGTCAACATTCCCAGTTCTTTGTATATCAAGTAATTTTGGATTGTGTCTTAGACATTTTGAATATTATGTTATGAGACTCTTGAGTCTTGTTTAAATCCTATAAAGAATGTTGGCTTTTTTGTTTTATTAGGCAATAGGCTCAGTTAGGGTCAAGCTGCAAGTTCCAAATCACACTCTGTGTACTGTGATTTTAAAGTCAGTTCAGTTTTCAAAGATTTTTTTAGTGATATTCAAATCTGTCCAGCATGTACACTACTCAGGTACCACTACTCTGAGTCCTGTGCATTGGTATGCCCTGTAGTTTGGTTCTCAAAACCACTGGTATGCTGCTTAAGGTAAGATCCATATATGAACAGTTCAGAAATAAGCCCATGAGCTTACATATAAGTTTGTGGAATCCTTTTTGTTTCCTCCCCTTTCCACACTCTTCATCTCCAAAGGAGTCCCCTTTGTGATCTGCTGGTTCGAAAGGTGGAGGTTTGGTGTTCCCCCTCTAACATGCCCTTACTGAGACTGTGTCAGCCTCTGAGGACAAGTGGTGGAAAGACATAGAGAGACAAAGCTATTATGAGGATTTTCCACACACTCTTTACATCACAGTTCCTATAGTCAAAGAGGATTCCCTTCTCTCAGATTTTTAGGTGCCTGCTCAGATGCTGTCACTGCCACCAGATCACAGCTTTGGAAATTGAACTTGCCTGAGGACAGAGCCAGGAGAAAAAATCAACAGGGAATTTCCCCTCATTCTCTCTGTTCCATAGGAGTCCCCTATGGAACAGAAAGAGACTGTTTCTTTTTGAGCTCTCTCTCCATGCGTGATATACAATTCTGGGATTCAGGCTTCCTTTGAGTTCAGTCAGTGACATATGGGAGGAAAATGAAACCCAGGAAACTCAATGAGTTTGGTCTCCTTCACCAATCCACCCATTACCTTTTACTTTTCAGAGTCCTCTAATAGCTGCTTCATGCATTCAGTCTAGGGTTTTTAGTTGCATTTGTTGGGAGATGCAAGGTGTGCTTTTACTCCATTTATACAAATTTGAAAGTCCCTCTTGCTATTTTTTTTTCTTTTTTAATTATTGTTTTCTAGATGTTCTTTATATTCTGGATGCAAGTCCCTTGTCAGGTATATATGTACTGTACAATTTACTGCCAGTCTGGGGCTTAAATTTAATTTTCTCAGTAGTGTCTTTGATAAAGTCTGTGTTATCAACTTTTTCTGTTATGACTAATGCTTTTTGTGTCTTGTCAGATAAATCTTGCCCCCCCCCCAAGTTCATGAAGATACTTTCTTATGTTTTTGTCTTACAGATGCATAACTTTAGCTTTTATGTTTAGGTCTATGATTCATCTAGAATTAATTGTGCTTTTGACCAAGGAAATGGTATATTTCTCTATATAGATTTTCTTTCATTTCTGTCTGCATTATTTCAGTTATCAGTATATAGGTTTCATACATCTTCCACTTAATTTCCCCTTAGGCATTTTAGGTTTCGTGCTATTGTAGGTGATGTTTAAATTTTTTCATTTTTAAATTATTTGTTGCTAGTAAATAGAATTCCAATAGGATAATTAAAAATATTTTAAGACCTAACAAATGTATTTGTTTTATGTAACTGATCACTCTAATATCTTATGCCTTTGTGCATCTGATTTTGCTAGTAGTACTTTTCCCCTTAGGTGTTTTGTGATTTTTACTGTGCTCTCACCCTCAATCAAACTTTCTCTGTGGGAATTCTTTGAGGCCTAGGTTGAAAGTGGATTTTTTCAGAAATGTCTCTTAATTACTTCTTCCAGGTACCTGGGAGTGCTACCAACCCAGGTGTGTTTAAAAATAAATTTTCAGCATCAGTGTAAATTTGATGCTGAATTTGGAATATGAATTTGGACCACAAACTTGTGTAACAGTTAACTTAAAACATGCAAGATTCCTGGTTTTCTGCCTCAACACAGCTCTGCCCTCCTTTCCATTTCATTTTCCATGCCCTCTTAAACCCTAAACCTCTGAGTCTTCTTCCTCTTGTCACAGTTTTCTACTTGGATACTTAATATGCTAAAGGTGAGCCTGTGCCAACTGCCCCCCAAAATGTATGTGTAGAAAATATGGTTTACTTCCATCCACCTTTTCTTTGCCTAGCCTTCGGGATAAGAGCTAGAAATATAGATATGAAAAAGACATATGGCCTGTCTTCGTGGCACTCACTGTTTGGGAGGAAGAAATAGTGAATAATACTTATTGAGCCCTTTTCTTATGCCAGCCACCATTTGGGTGCTTTCACATATGTCACCCAGTCCTGGGTTGGAATGACCTTGCGGAGCAGCCTCTCTCATCAGTATTTTGTGGATGAGGAAACCCAAGGGATACAGCTGTTATTTGAGCCTCCTCTACTGGGAGCCTTCCGTTAGAGGGGAGATAGAGTGACTGCCACTGCAGCCCAGTGCCCTGATATCTCTTTGCTCTCTCATAGAGGCTCTGCACTCCTGTGTACTGCAGGTACCAGTTCCATAAGACTCCGGTTCACCAGACTGAGGGGAAGCCTCATGGAAGCCATGTCTCCTTCCAGGACATTAATGTCATCTTCCTTGGGGCAATTCACCCCAGTGACCTGAGGGAATACCTGGAGGGCCCTCCCATGGTGGTGGAAGTTCATGACCGGGACCACAAGTCAGAGGATTATTCCCAGAAGCCCACCCTGTTTGGGGAGGACCCTCTGGATTCATACCTCAACTTCCAGGCCCTCATCTCTCTCAAAACGACAGAGAACAATCCCTTTGAATCCCAGAACAAGATGTGGGACCCTTATGGGGTCGCTCAGGTCAGTTTTTCTGATCTCCTGCTCGGCCACAAGTACTTGAACCTGGTTGTCCCCATCCACAGCTGTGAGCCCAAACCCATTCAACATGGCCAGGTCAGCAGCAGCAGGAAGGTTGGAGGGTTTCAGGTCCCTGCCAATGGCCTCCATCATGGCCCAATGCCCACGGGCAACTACCTAGATGCCAACTCCCTGCTCAAGCTGCGAGTGGACATTGCAGTGCCACTGCAAACCAGGGCAGAAGCCCCTGATCCAGACCTCACAAGGACCCAGTTTGGCTGCATCATTTTTGTATTTGACTCCAAGGAGATGTTCCTCCTATACAGTCTGCTACAGGATATCACCATGATCAATGCCAAGGCCCTTGAGCTGGACTCCTACCCTATCAAGAACATCCAACAGATCCTGTCAGCCTTTAAGATGCGGGTGAATATCCAGGAAAGGCAGGACCTGGATGTTCTCACTGGCTTCCACCTGCTGGATGGGAAGATCCACCTCCTCATTCTGGAAGGCTTGGCTGACCAAGGTTTGAAGCAGCTGTGGGAGAGCCACCAAAGCCGGTAGGTGGTTTATTTTGCATTTCATGTAAAAGTGATGGCACCTGTATACTGAGCGAAGAGCTCTTTAAAGCCAAGCTGAGGTTGTTTCTTCATCTGTGAAAGGGATATATTGATTCATTTCTTCTTGGGATTTAGTATAAGGCCCTTTATAGGACTCAGTAATTGGATTTTATAACAGGAAGAATTGGTTGCCTTTAGTTGAAGGGAAGATTTTAGGGGTATATAGAAGAGAAGGCAGTTGAGGACAATGAGTCCTGCCTTCAGACTTCTGAGGAGCCTACTTGGCTAACAGTGAGCAGACTGCTCTGTGCGGCCCTGAGGTGGACATCACGAGGACATAGATTTCAAACTCCCCAGTTAATACATATCTGATTCTTTTTAATCTAGAGGGTCTGTCTGGGCTACAGAAAGTTCCCCTTCCCTTGAGGCCTTCAGGAGGGGCTTTGTAGAGGCAATTAAAGTGTTTGATTCTGGACTGAAGCAATGGCCCCTCTTGGTTCTTCTATTCTTTAGTTTTGGTGACATGGTTGTTCTCTTTTCTTTCATGATCTGCAAGTATCCTAGTTTGTGTAAATAGGCCCTCCCTCCTTTAGTCTGCAGGCCTTCTGACTGTCCTCAGAGCTCAGATGCCCCAGGACCCAGATGTTAACAGCAGGGAGTCTGGAACTTGAGTCTATCCACCTAGAAGGAGAGTGCAGCCCTGTGGGGGCCTGTCTTGATGTGCTGATGGGCCAAAAGGCATTGGAAAGAAGCTGGCCTTATGGCTGGTTATCTGCCCAAGAGAACTGAAAACATATGTCTACCCAAAAACGTGTACATGAATGTTCATAGCAGCATTATTTATAGTAGTAAAAAAGTTGAAACAACCCAAGTCCCAAGTGTCCACCAACCAATGAACAAAATGTGATATATCCATACAATGCAATAATATCCAGCCTTAAAAAAGGAAGGAAGGAAAAAAGGAATACACATACTTCAGCATAGATGAACCTTGAAAACATGCTAAGTAAAAGAAGCCAGACGTAAAAGACCACATACTCGTATTATATGATTCCATTATGTGAATTGTCTCAAATAGTTAAATCCATAGAGACAGAAGTAGATCAGTGATTGCCAAGGTCTTAGGGGAAGCATGAGGGAGAAGTGAGGAGTGACTGCTAATGGGTACAGTTTTTTTCTTGGGTGATGAAAATGTTCTAGAATTAGAATTGTTATTGTTGTACAAAATTGTGAGCCACTGAACTGTACACTTTAAAAGAGTGAAGTTTATGATGTAAAGAAATTCACCTTGCAAAAGAGAAGTCTGGCTTTTGCCCTTGTCTTCTGAGAGGTAATCAGTATTATACCTTATAGGAGAGTCTTTGTTTAGGTTTGGGGCTGACCACACCAGATATTATGGTGGGAGCAGTCTCACCTGATCGTCATAGGATGAAGGTTGGCTGTGCCAGAAAGACCAATAGTATGATTTAGGGTGGGAGCTTGGGTCATGCAGTGTATATTGACCTGGAAACTGAAGTTGCCATATGGGCAATCAAACAATTAATCAGTCATGCCTCTGTAACGGAGCCCCAATAAAAACTCGGAGCACGAAACCTCGAGGGATCTACTCTGCATATTGTCACTCATCAAAGTCATAATGTCAACACATCCCAACTCCATGATGAAAAGCCAATGGAAGCTTTAGTTTGGAATCATCCTGGACTCTGCCCTATGTATCTCTTCCTTTGGCTGATTTTTTTTATTAGTTTCAGATGTACAAAACAATGTAATAATCAGACATTTACACCCCTCACAAAGTGATAACCCCCCAAGTCTACTACCCCTCTGACATCTTATATAGCTCTTACAATTCCATTGACTCTATTCCCTATGCTGTACTCCACATCCTGTGACTATATATATATATATATATATATATATATATATATATATATATACACACACATATATATATACATATGTATATATTTTAAATTATAGTTGACATTCATTGTTATTCAGCTTCAGCCTCAGGTGTACAGTGCAGTGATCAGGCATCTACATCATCCGTAATAAGACAAGTGTCCATCTGACACCCTACTAAATCTTTACAATATAATTGATTATATTCCCCAAACTGTCTTTTGTATCCCTATAGCAATCTAGTGGTTACAAGTTTGTGCTTTCTAATCCCTTTATTTTCTCCCTCATCCCCAGCCCCCTCCCATCTAGCAACCTTGACTTTTACTCTATATCTCTGAGACTGTTTCTGATTAGTTTGTGTATGTTTTCTATTCTTTAGATTCTATTCTATTCTATTCTATTAGATTCCACATATAAGTGAGGTCATATGTTATTTGTCTTTCTCCGTCTAACTTATTTCACTTAGCATAATGTTCTTTAGGTCCATCCATATCGTTGCAAATCATAAGATTTCATTCTTCTTTCTGGCTGCGTAATACTCCATTGTATAAATGGACCACAATTTCTTAATCCAGTCATCTACCGATGGGCATTTCGGTTGTTTCCATGTCTTGGCTGTTGTGTATAGTGTTGCAATAAACAACGGGGTGCATAAACTTTTTTGAATTCGAGTTTTGGATTTCTCCGGATAGATTCCTAGGAGTGGAATTGCTGGGTCATAAGGTAGTTCCATTTTCAGTTTTTTCAGATACCTCCATACTGTTTTCCATAGTGGCTGCACCAATCTGCAATCCCACCGACAGTGAACAAGTGTACCCTTTTCTCCACATCCGCGCCAGCACTTGTTGTTTGTTGACTTATTGATGGCAGCCATTTTGACTGGGGTGAGGTGGTATCTCATTGTGGTTTTTATTTGCATTTATCTAATGATTAGTGAGGTTGAGCATTTTTTCACGTCTGTTTGCCATCTGTATGTCCTTTTTAGAAAAATGTCTCTTCATGTTCTCTGCCCATTTTTTAATTGGGTTGTTTGTTTTTTTGGAGTTGAACTGAGTGAGTTATTCATAAATGTGGGATATGAACCCCTTATCGGATGTATCATTGGCAAATATATTTGTTCTCCCATTCAGTAGGACCCCTTTTTGTTTTATTGATGGTTTCCTTTGCTGTGAAAAAACTTTTTAGTTTGATGTAATCCCTCATGTTTATTTTATCCTCCCTTGCCCGAGGGGATATGTCAGTAAAAATCTTACTCCGAGTAATGTCTGTAAAGTTTCTTCCTATATTTTCTTCTAGGAATTTTATGGTTTCAGATCTTACATTTAAGTCTTTAATCCATTATGAATTTATTCTTGTATATGGTGTGAGGAAGTGGTCCATCTTCATTATTTTGCATGTGTCTATCCAGGTTTCCCAGCACCATTTATTGAATAGACTCTCTTTACCCCACCATAAATTCTTGCTTTCATTGTCGTAGATTAAATGATCATATAGGAATGGATTTATTTCTAGGCTCTCTATTCAGTTGGTGTATACAACTGCAACTGATTTCTGAATGTTAATTTTAAATCCTACTACATTACTAAATTTATTTATCAGTTGTAATAGTTTTTTGGTGGAGTGTTTGGGATTCTACATATATAGTATTGTGTCATCTGCATATAATGACAGTTTTACTTCCTTCTTTCCAATTTAGATGACTTTTATTTCTTTTTCTTGTCTGATTGCTTTGGCTAGAACTTCCAGAACTATGTTGAATAAAAGTGAAAGTGGACAACCTTGTCTTGTTCCTGATCTTAAGGGGAATGGTTTTAGCTTTTCCCCACTGAGTATGATGTTACCTGTTGGTTTATCATATATGGGCTTTATTATGTTGAGATATGGTCCTTCTATTCCCACTTTCTTGAGTTTTTATCATAAATGGCTGCTGGATTTTGTCAAATGTTTTTTCTGCATCTATTGATATGACCACATGATTTTTATTTTTCATTTTTTTAATGTGTATCACATTAATTGATTTGCAGATATCGAACCAACCTTGTATACCAGGAATGAATCCCACTTGATCATGGTGTATGATCTTTTTAATGTATTGTTGAATTCTGTTTGCTAATATTTTGTTGAGGATTTTTGCATCTATAATCATTAGAAATATCAGCCTATTGGTTTCTTTTTTTTTTTTTTTTTTTTGTAATGTCTTTGTCTGATTTTGGGATAAAGGTGATAGTGGCCTTGTAAAAACAGTTTTGGGAGCCTTCCCTCCTTCTGGATTTTTTGGAAGAGTTTGAGTAGAAGAGGTGATAATTCATTTTTGAATGTTTAGTAAAATTCACCTGTGAAGCCATCTGGTCCAGGGATATTGTTTGTTGGGAGCTTTTTGATTACTGATTTAATTTCTTTTTTTTAATTAAAATTTATTGAGGTGAAAATTGTAAGTAAAGTTACATAGATTTCAAGGGTACAATTCTGTAATACATCATCTATATATTACATTGTGTGTTCACCATCCAGAGCCATTTCTCTTTCTATCACCATATATTGGATCGCCTTTACACTCACCTACCACCTTCTCCCCGCTTACCCTCTGGTAACCACTAAACTGTTGTCTGTCTCTATGAATTTTTGTTTCTTCATTTGTTTGTCTTGTTCTTTTGTTTTCAGTTTTATATACCACGTTTCAGTGAAATCATATGGTTCTTGACTTTTTTGTCTGATTTATTTCACTAAGCATAATAATCTCAAGATCCATCCATGTTGTTGCAAATGGTACTATTTCATCTTTTCGTATTTCAGAATCATATTCCATTTTGTATATATACCACAACTTCTTTATCCATTCATCTATCGAAGGACAATTTGGTTGTTTCCATGTGTTGGCCATTGTAAATAAAGCTGCAGTGAACATTGGAACACGTGTATCTTTACAGATAAACGTTTTCAGATTTTTTGGGTAGATACCTAGAAGAGGGATTGCTAGATCATATGGTAATTCTATTCTTGATTTTTTGAGGAACCTCCACACTGCCTTCCATAGTGGCTACACCAACATGCATTCCCACCAACAGTGTATGAGGGTTCCTTTTTCTACACAGCCTCTCCAACACTTATTATTTGTCTTGTTGATGATAGCCATTCTAACTAGTGTGAGGTGATATCTCATTGTAGTTTTCATTTGCTTTTCTCTGATGATTAGTGATGTGAACATTTTTTTCATATGTCTATTGAACATTTGTATGCCTTCTTTGGAGAAGTGTCTAATCAGGTCCTCTGCCCATTTTTTAATTAGATTGTTTGTTTTTTGTTGTTGTATGAGTTCTTTATATATTTTGGATATTAGCCCCTTATCACAGAGATCGTTTGCAAAAATCTTCTACCTTTTGGTTGCTTGCCTCTTCATTTTGTCGATGTTTTCTTTTGCTGTGCAGAAGCTTCTCAGTTTGATATTGTCCCATTCATTTATTTTAGCTTTTACTTCCCTTTCCTTTGGGGTCAAATTCATAAAATGCTTTTTGAACCCAAGGTCCATAAGTTTAATACCTATGTTTTCTTCTATGCCATTTATTGTTTCAGGTCTTATGTTTTGTTCTTTATCCATTTTGTGTTAATTTTGGTACATGGTGACAGATAGCAGTTTAGTTTCATTCTTTTGCACATGGCTTTTCAATTCTCCCAGCACCATTTATTGAAGAGGCTGTCTTTTCTCCATTGTATGTTTTTGGCTTCTTTGTCAATAGTTATCAGTCTATATTTATGTGGGTTTACTCTGGTTGTCAATTCTATTCCACTGTTCTGTGTCTGTTTTTCTGCCAATACCATTAGTGTTAATTATTGTTGCCCTGTAGTACAAGCTAAAGTCAGGGAGAGTGATAACTCCAGCATTGTACTTTTTTTCTTAGGATTGCTTTGGCGTTTTGGGGTCTTTTGTGGTTCCATACAAATCTGATGATTTTTTTGTTCTATTTCTTTAAAAAATGCTTTTGGGATTTTGATAGGGATTGCATTAAATCTGTATATTGCTTTAGGTAACAAGGCCCTTTGAACTGTGTTGATTCTTCCAATCCATGGACATGGAGTGTCTTTCTATTTCTTTGTGACTCTTCAATTTCTTTTTTAAATGTCTTATAGTTTTCAGTATATAAGTCATTCACATATTTTGGTTAAGTTTATTCCTAAGTAGGTCATAAAAATGGATGTGTGAGGTGAGCCTCTGTAAATCTTCCCTGGAATTTACAACGAATCGAACAACTATAACTCCACAAAGGACTCCCTGCACAGCAGACAGGCAAGACGAAGAGGCCCACTACAGACTGAAATCACCTACAGGTGGGAGATTCGCGCGAGTGGGGGGAGGAGGAAAGGGAGAAGTGCGCCAACAGAGCCGCGTGGGTGCAGAACGCAGACCTAGCTCAATGCTCCAAACTCCCTGCATCCCAGAACTACCACAACCACAGCTGAGAAAGAGGGAAGAACTCGGACTCATAGGGCTCTGTTTATGGCCCACAGGGCTGAGGGGACAGCATATAACACGGCTGAACCCAATGCTCATGGCAGAAACCTCGGAGCAAAGACTGAGGGAAGAAGGCTGAAAATGGTGGTTTAAGCCCTCACTACCAAGCAGAGAACGGAAACCTTAGGCACTGAGACTAGCCGCCCCCTCTCTACCCTCCCAGAGCTCGCTGCATGCCCACCTGCCTGGTGCTAGAAGAAGAAAAGTGGCAATGTCAGATCAAAAGAACAGAATATTTCCAGTGCTGAGGACTGTAGTCCTCAGACATGGACTCACAGACCAACTAGTTCTGGAAAAGGGGAGGGAGCTATGGAAGGAGGACTGGCTGTGGTGGTGGTCGCCACCATTGCTCTGGGCCACTTCTCACAACCCACCCTGCCCCAGTCCAATCTATCTGGGCGGATCCCTGCAGGAGTAAACAGAGCTGCTGAAGCACACAAGCTCTGAATCTTGGGCAGGAAGAGCATTAAACTTCAGAAGTTCTCCACATCCCCCCATGAAGGTGGTGCTGTGTGACCAAGGCCAACTGTTTAAAAAGGAGAAGTCCGCCTTCCACAGAATACCCCCATTGTGTGAGAAGCCAGAATAGTGCAGAAAAATATAAAACTACAGTGTGAGAGAGAATAAAAGGCTGAATTTGGAGAGAAAATGAAACATTCTACCAACACCTAGAGAGCAAAAGAAAGACCACTTTCTATCAACCCATTGCAGAACCTACTCCTGTACATGTCGAGGAAGAGAAATAATAAATCACTAATGGTCATGAATAACCAAGGCAACCAGACAGCTCAGTAAGAAAATGAAAAATATCCAGAAGATGAACATAAAGACATGGAAATATGTGACTTAAATGACAGAGAATTCAAGATTGCAGTTCTGAAAAAACTAAACGAGATGCAAGAAAACACAGAAAGGCAGTTTAATGAACTCAGAAACACAATCAAAGAACAACATGGACATTTTACCAAAGAGATTGAAATTTTATTTTATTTTTTTTTAATTTTATTAAATTTATTGGGGTGACAATTGTTAGTAAAATTACACAGATTTCAGATTTCAGGTGTACAATTCTGTATTACATCATCTATAAATCCCATTGTGTGTTCATCACCCAGAGTCAGTTCTCCTTCCATCACCATATATTCGATCCCCCTTACCCTCATCTCCCACCCCCCACCCCCCACCCCCCTTACCCTCTGGCAACCAAATGGAATTTCTGGAGATTAAGAACTCAATAGAAGAAATTAAGAATGAAATAACCAGCTTAGGTAGTAGAGTTGACCAGATGGAGGAAAGAATCAGTGACATCGAAGATAGAAGTCTGAAAATGACACAGATGGAGGAAGAAAGAGACTTGAAACTTAAAAGAAATGAAAGAACTTTACAAGATCTTTCTGACTCCATCACAAAGAGCAATATAAGAATAATGGGTATACCAGAAGGGGAAGAGAGAAGGGAACAGAGAGTATATTCAAAGAAGTAGTCCATGAGAAATTCCCAAACTTGTGGAAAGAACTGGATCCTCTAATCCAAGAAGCAAATAGAACACTTAATTATCTCAACCCTAACACACCTTCTCCAAGGCACATTGTATTGAAGCTGTCAAAAATCAATGACAAAGAAAGAATCCTCAAGGCAGTGAGGGAAAAGAAGACTGTAACCTACAAAGGAAAGACCATTAGATTATTATCAGATTTTTTCAGCAGAAACTCTACAAGCCAGGAGGGAGTGGAACCAAATATTCAAACTATTGAAAGAGAGAAATTATGAACCAAGAATAATATATCCAGCAAAAATATCCTGTAGATATGAAGGGGAATAAAGACTTTCCAGACCTAAAAAAAGCTAAGGGAATTTTCTAGCACTCGACCTGTACTACAAGAAATACTAAAAGAGGCTATTCGACCACCATCAACAGGGACAATTGTGGCAACCAAACATAAAAACAGAGAGAGTAAAGGCCTGAATCAGAATATGGGAATGGAGAAAATAGGCAGGCTGAAGAAAATGGAATACTCTAAATATCAAACTTTCTTTATCAATAATGACCCTAAATGTAAATGGACTGAACTCACCAATAAAAAGGCACAGAGTAGCAGATTCGATCAAAAAACTAATCCCAACCACATGCTGTCTCCAAGAGACTCATCCCAGCTACAAGGACAAACATAGACTCAAAGTGAAAGGGTGGAAATTGACACTCCTAGCAAATGGTATCCAGAGAAAATCAGCTGTAGCCATACTGATATCAGATGAAACAGGCTTCAGGGTGAAAAAGGTAACAAGAGACAAAGTAGGACATTTCATAATGGTAAAGGGGACTATACAACAAGAAGACATAATAGTCATCAATATTTATGCCCCCAATCAGGGAGCACCAAAATATACCAAGCAACTACTAAAAGAACTAAAGGGAGAAACTGACCAAAACACAATTATAGTAGGGGCCTAAATACATCATTGACAGCTATGGATAGATCATCCAAACAGAAAACAAATAACGAAATAGCAGCCCTAAATGACACATTAGATGAAATGGACACAAATGACATTTATAGAGCACTTCATCCTAAAACATGAGACTATACATTTTTTTCTAGTGTACATGGAACATTCTCAAAGATAGACAATATATTGGGAATTAAAACTAGCCTCACCAAATTTAAGAAGATTAAAATCATACCAAGCATATTCTCTGATCACAAGTCTTTGAAATTAGATATCAACTGAAAAAAGAAAGCAGGAAAAACCACAAATACATGGAGATTAAACAACATACTTTTAAAGACAACCAGGTCAAAGAAGAAATAAGAGTAGAGATCAAAAGACACATAGAAACAAATGAGAATGAAAATACATCCTACCAAAATTTTTGGGATGCAGCGAAGGCAGTTTTAAGAGGGAAATTTATATCATTACAGGCCTATCTCAAGAAATAAGAAAAATCCCAAATACATAACCTCATGTTACACCTTAAAGAACTAGAAAAAGAAGAACAAGTAAAACCCAAGGTCAGCAGAAGAAAGGAAATAACAAAAATTAGAGCAGAACTAAATGAAATAGAGAACAAAAAGACAATAGAAAAATTAATATAGCAAAGAGCTGGTTCGTCGAAAAGATTAATAAAATTGACAGACCCTTGGCTAGACTCATTAGAAAAAAAGAGAGAAGATACTAATAAAATCAGAAATGAAAGAGGGAAATTTATCACGGATGCCACAGAAATACAAAGGATCATCCAAGAATACAATGAAGGACTATATGCCACAAGAGTCAATAACCTAGAAGAAATGGACAAGTTCTTAGAAACATATAGCCCTCCTAGGCTGAACCATGAAGAAGTGGAAAATCTAAAAGATCGATCACCAGTAACGTAATTGAATCAGTCATCCAAAACCCACCCGAAGCAAAAGTCTGGGACCAGATGGCTTCACTAGTGAAGTCTACCAAATCTTCAAAGAGGATCTAATACCAATCCTGCTTAAACTCTTCCAATACATTGAAGAAAACACAGTACTTCCTAACTCATTTTATGAGGCCAACTTTACCCTGACACCAAAACCTGGTAAGGACAACACAAAAAAAGAAAACTGCTGATCAATATCTCTGATGAATACGGATGCAAAAATCCTAAACAAAATTTTAGCAAATCGAATACAACAATGTATTACAAAGGTTACTCATCACGACCAAGTGGGGTTCATCCCAGGGGCACAAGGATAGTTCAACATATGCAAATCCATCAAAGTGACACATCACATAAACAAAATAAAGGACAAAAATCATATGATTTTATCAAGTGATACAGAAAAAGCATTTGACAATATGCAACATCCTTTTATGATTAAAACACTTAATAAAATAGGTATAGAAGGAAAATACCTTAACATAATAAAGGCCATACATGACAAACCCTCAGCTAATCTCATCATTAACAGTGAAAAACTGAAGCCCTTTTCTCTATGTTCAGGAACACGACAGGGCTGTCCCCTATCACCTCTGCTTTTCAACATAGTATTGGAAGTCCTCGCCAGAGCAATCGGACAAGACAAAGAAATAAGACATTCAAATTGGGAATGAAGAAGTCAAATTGTGACTCTTTGCAGATGACATGATGCTATATGTAGAAAACCCTGAAGACTCCATCCAAAAGCTATTAGAAACAATCAACGAATATAGTAAAGTTGCCGGCTACAAAATCTACATACAAAAGTCCATTGCATTCCAATATACTAACAATGAAATCTCAGAAAAAGAAGTAAAAAAAAAAAAAAAAAAAAAAATTTGTTTTACAATTGCAGCAAAAAGAATAAAATACCTAGGAATAAACTTAACCAAGGATGTGAAAGATTTATATGCTGAAAACTATAAGACATTTTTTAAAGAAATTGATGAAGACACAAAGAAATGGAAAGGCATTCCATGCTCATCAATTGGAAGAATCAACATAGTTAAAATGGCCATATTACCCAAAGCAATATACAGATTCAATGCAATCCCCATCAAAATCTCAATGGCATTTTTTAAAGAAATAGAACAAAAAAAAGCATCAGATTTGTTTGTAACCACAAAAGACCCTGAATAGCCAAAGCAATCTTAAGAAAAAAGAACAATGCTGGAGGTATCCACTCCTTGACTTTAGCTTGTACTACAGGACAACAATAATCAAAACAACATGGTATTGGCAGAAAAACAGCAACATAGACCAATGGAATAGAGTTGAGAACCCAGAAATAAAACCACATAAATATGGAGAGACAATTTTTGACAAAGAAGCAAAAAGCATACAATGGTGAAAAGACAGCATCTTCAATAAATGGTGCTGGCAGAATTGGAAAGCATGTTGCAAAAGAATGAAACTGGACTGCTGTCTGTCACCATGTACCAAAATTAATTCAAAATGGATCAAAGACTTAAGCATAAGACCTGAAACAATAAACTGCATAGAAGAAAACATAGGTACTAAACTTATGGACATTGAGTTCAAAGAGCATTTTATGAATTTGTCTCCTAAGGCAATGGAAGTAAAAGCTGAAATGAATGAATGGGACTATATCCAACTCTAAAAGCTTCTGCACAGCAAAAGAAACCATTGACAAAATAAAGAGGCCACCAACTGAATGGGAGAAGATTTTTGCAAACAGTGTTCTGATAAGGGGCTAATATCAAAATATACAAGGAACTCATGCAACTCAACAAGAAATAGGCAAACAACCCAATTGAAAAATGGGCAGACAACTTGAGACATTTCTCCAAAAAGGACATACAAATGGCAAATAGACATAAGAAAAAATGCTCAACATCGCTAATCATCAGAGAAATGCAAATAAAAACCACAGTGAGATATCATCTCACCCAAGTTAGAATGGCTATCATCAACAAGACAAATAGTAACAAGTGTTGGAGAGGCTGTGGAGAAAAAGGAACCCTCATACACTGTGGTAGGAATGCAGACTGGTGCAGCCGCTATGGAAGGCAGTGTGGAGGTTCCTCAAAAAATTATGAATAGAATTGCCATATGACCCAGCAATCCCTCTCCTGGGTGTCTACCCACAAAATCTGAAAATATTTGTTCATAAAGACACGTGTGCTCCAATGTTCATTGCAGCTTTATTTACGGTGGCCAAGACATGGAAACAACCAAAATAGCCTTCGATAGATGAATGGATAAAGAAGTTGTGGTATATATACACAATGGAATACTATTCGGTGGTAAGAAAAGATGATATAGGAACATTTGTGACAACATGGATGGATCTTGAGAGTGTAATGCTGAGCGAAATAAGTCAGACAGAAAAAGCAGAGAACCATATGATTTCACTGATATGTGGTATATGAACCAAAAAAAAAAAACACAAGCAAATGAGAAACAAAAATTCATAGACTCATAGACACAGACAATAGTTTAGTGGTTACCAGAGGATAAGGGGGGAGAGGGGTGATAGATGAGGGTAAAGGGGTCAAATATATGGTGATGGAAGGAGAACTGACACTGGGTGGTGAACACACAATGTGATTTATAGGGGATATAATACAGAATTGTACACCTGAAATCTATGTAACTTTACTAACAATTGTCACCCCAATAAACTTTAATTTGGGTCGTTTTGTTTTCATTTTGTTTGTCTCGAGGTGTCTTTTGATTTCTTCCTTGATTTCATTGTTGACCAATTCATTATTTAGTAACATGTTATTCAGCCTCCATGTACTTGTGTGTTTTCCAGTTGTTTTTTTTATTTTTTGTTTTTGTTTTTCTTGTAATTGATTTCTAATTTCATGGCATTGGTCAGAGAAGATGCTTGAAATGATTTCAGTTTTCTTAAATTTATTGACACTTGTTTTGTGGCCTAATATGTGGTCTATCTTGGAAAATGTTCCATGTGCACTCGAGAAGAATGTGCAGTCTGCTGCTTTGTTGTGAAATGCTCTAAAAATGTCGATTAAATCCAACTAGTCTACTTTGTCATTTAAGGTCACTGTTTCTATATTGATTTTCTGTCTGGAGGATCTGTCCCTTTTTGTCAGTGATGTGTTGAAGTCCCCTACTATGATAGCATTACTGTTGATGTCTGTCTTTATGTCGGTCAATATCTGTTTTTATATATATAGGTGCTCCTACATTGGAGGCATTACATTAGGTGTTTACTAGGGTTATGTCCAATTGTTGGATCGATCCCTTTATTATTGTGTAGTGCCCTTTTTGTCATTTATTATATTCTTCATTTTAAAGTCTATTCTGTCAGCTATAAGTATTGCTACTTCAGTTTTTTTCTCATTTCAACTTGCATGAAATATCTTATTCCATCTCTTTACTTTCAGCCTGTGTGTGTCTTTTGAGCTGAGGTGAGTCTCTTGTATACAGCACATGCAAGGGTCTTGTTTTCTTTTTTTTTTTTTTAATTTTTTTTTAAATTTAATTTTTTAAAATTTATTGGGGTAACAATTGTTAGTAAAATTACATAGATTTCAGGTGTACAATTCTGTATTACACCATCTATAAATCACATTGTGTGTTCACCACCCAGCGTCAGTTCTCTTTCCATCACAATATATTTGATACCCTTTACCCTCATCTACCACCCGTCTCCCCCCATACCCTCGGGTAACACTTAAGCTATTGTCTGTGTCTGTAAGTTTTTGTTTCTTCAATTGTTTCTCTTGCTCTTTTGTTGTTTTCAGTTTTATAGCCAACATATCAGTGAAATCATATGGTTCTTGTTTTTTCTGTCTGACTTATTTCGCTTAACATAATAATATGAAGATCCATCCATGTTGTCACAAATGGTACTATTTCATCTTTTCTTATGGCAGAATAGCATTCCATTGCATATATATATACTCCATTTTCTTTATCAAATCATATATTGAAGAATTGGAAAATTTAAATAGACTGATCAACATTAAGGAAATTGAATCAGTTATCTGAAACTTTCTCAAAAGCAAAAGTCCGGGATCAGATGGCTTCCAAAAATTGAAGAAGAGACAATACTCCCTAAGTCATTTTATGAGGCCAACATAACCCTGATACCAAAACCTGGTAAGGATAACACACTAAAAAGAAAAGTATAGACCAATATCTCTGATGAATTCAGATGCAAAAATCCTAAGCAAAATTCTAGCAAATCGAATGCAACAATGCATTAAAAAGATTATACATCACGACCAAGTGGGGTTCATCCCAGGGGAAAAAGAATGGCTCAACAAACACACATTGATCAATGTCACATGCCACATTAAAAAATAAAGGATAAAAATCATGTAATTAGAACGAAAAAAGCATTTGACAAGATACAACATCCATTTATGATTAAAGCACTTAATAAAATGGGTATAGAAGAAAAATACCTTAACATAATAAAGAGTATATATGACAAACCCTCAGCTAATCTCATAATTAATGGTGAAAAACTGAAGCCCTTTGCTCTACGTTCAGGAACATGACAGGGCTGACCCCTATCACCTCTTCTTTTCAACATAGTATTGGAAGTCCTCGCCAGAGCAATCAGGCAAGAGAGAAATAAAAAGGATCCAAATTGGGAATGAAGAAGTTAAATTGTCACTCTTTACAGATGACATGATGCTATATATAGAAAACCCTAAAGACTCCACCAAAAAGCTATTAGACACAATCAACGAATACAGTAAAGTTGCTGGCTACAAAATCAATGTACAAAAGTCCACTGCATTCCTATATACTAACAATGAATTCTCAGAAAAAGAAATAAGAAATAAGAATTATTTTTGCAATTGCAACAAAAAGAATAAAATACCTAGGAATAAACTTAACCAAGGATGTGAAAGACCTATATACTGAAAACTATAAGACATTTTTAGAAGACATTGAAGACACAAAGAAATGGAAAGACATTCCATGCTCATGGATTGGAAGAATCAACATAGTCAAAACAGCCATATTATCCAAAGCAATATACAGATTCAATGCAATCCCCATCAAAATTCCAATGGCATTTTTAAAAGAAATAGAACAAAAAATTGTCAGATTTGTATGGAACCACAAAAGACCCCGAACAGCCAGAGCAATCCTAACAAAGAAGAACAATACTGGAGGTATCACACTCCCTGACTTTAGCTTGTTCTACAGGGCTACAATAATCAAAACAGCATGTTATTGGCAGAAAAACAGTCACATAGACCAATGGAATAGAATTGAGAACCCAGAAATAAAACCACATAAATATGGACAGACAATTTTTGACAAAGAAGCCAAAAACATACAATGGAGAAAAGACAGCCTCTTCAACAAATGGTGCTGGGAGAATTGGATAGCCACATGCTAAAGAATGACTCTAGACTGCTATCTGTCACCGTGTACCAAAATTAACTCAAAACGAATCAAAGACCTAAACATAAGAACTGAAACAATAAACCGCATGGAAGAAAACATAAGTACTAAAATTATGGGCCTTGGGTTCAAAGAGCATTCTATGAATTTGACTCCAAAGGCAATGGAAGTAAAAGCTAAAATAAATGAATGGAAGTATATCAAACTGAAAAGCTTCTGCACAGCAAAAGAAACCATCGACAAAATAAAGAGGCAACCACCCAATGGCTCCCATTGTTTATTTTGCAAACAATGCCTCCAATAAAGGGCTAATATCCAAAATATATAAGGAACTCATACAACTCATTAACAACAACAAAAAAAAGTAAGACAAAACAATCCAAATAAAAAATTGGCAGACGACCTGAAGAGACATTTCTCTAAAGAGGACATACAAATGGCCAATAGACATATTAAACAATACTCAACATGACTAATCATCAGAGACATGCAAATAAAAACCACAATGACATATCACCTCACCCCAGTCAGAATGGCTTTCATCAACAAGACAAGCAGTAACAAGTGTTGGAGAGGCTGTGGAGAAAAAGGAACCCTCATACACTGTTGGTGGGAATGCAGACTGGTGCAGCCTCTGTGGAAGGCAGTGTGGAGGTTCCTTTAAAAATTCACAGTCAGGCAGTGTAATACCTCCAGCGTTGTTCTTTTTTCTTAGGATTGCTTTTGCTATTTGGGGTCTTTTGTGATTTCATCCAAATCTGATGATATTTTTATTCTGTTTCTTGAAAATGTGCCATTGGGATTTTGATGGGGATTGCATTAAATCTGTATATTGCTTTGGCTATTTTAACTTTGTTGATTCTTCTAATCCATGAATATGGAACATCTTTCCACTTCTTTGTGTCTTCTTCAATTTTTTTCAGCAATGTCTTGTAGTTTTTAGTGTATATGTCCTTCACATTCTTTGTTAATTTATTCCTAGGCATTTTATTGTTTTTGTTGCAATTGCACATGGAATTTTTTTTTTCATTTCTGAAATTCTTTGTTAATATTTAGGGATGCAATGGATTTTTGTACATTGATTTTGTATCTTGCTACTTCATGTCTTTATTGCTTCTAATACTTTTTTGGTGGAGTCTTTAGGGTTCTCGATATAAAAAATCATGTCATCTGCAAAAACTGACAATTTGATATCTTGTATTCGGGTATTTTTTATTTCTTTCTCTTGCCTGATTGCTCTGGTGAGGACTTCCAACACTATGTTGAATAACAGTGGTGAGAGGGAGCATCTTTGTTTTTCTCCTGATCTTAGATGGAAAGCTTTGAGTTTTTCACCATTAAGTATGATATTAGCTTAGGGTTTTTCATATATAGCCTTTATTATGTTGATGTACTTTCCTTCTATATGCATTTTATTAAATGTTCTAATCATAAATGGATGTTTGTCTTGTCAAATGCTTCTTCTGCATCTATTGATATGATCATATGTTTTTAATCTTTTGTTTATGTGATGTATCACATTGGTTGATTTGCATATGTTGAACCATCCTGTGCTCCAGGGATGAACCCCACTTGATTACAATGTATAGTACTAAATATGCCAGTATTTTGTTTAGAGTTATTGCATCTGTATTCACCAGAGATATTGGTCTGTAGTGTTCCTTTTTGTGTTATCTTTAACAAGTTTTGGTATCAGGCTAATGTTGACCTCATAAAATGAGTTAGGAAGTGTTGCCTCTTCTTCAATTTTTTGGAAGAGTTTGAGAAGAGCACGTATTGAATCATCTTTGAATGTTTGGTAGATTTCACTAGTGAAACCATCTGGTCCCAGACTTTTGCATTTTGGGAGGCTTTTGATGATCATTTCAATTTCCTTGCTGTTGATCGGTCTATTTATATTTTCCAGTTCTTTGTGATTCAGTCCAAGAAGGCTATATGTTTCTAAGAACTTGTCCATTTCTTCTAGGTTATTGAAATTGGTGGCATATAGTCCTTCATCATATTTCATCTGATTCTTTGTATTTCTTTGGAATCCATTTCTGATTTTGTTTGTCTTTTCTCTTTTTTCCTTAGTGATTCCAGGGGTTTCTGAATTTTACTCATCTTCAAAGAATCAGCTCTTTGTTGCATTAACTTTTTCTATTGTCTTTTTGGTCTCTATTTCTTTTAATTCTGCTCTAAATTTTATTATTTCCTTCCTTCTGCTGACTTTGGGCTTTATTTGCTCTTTTTCTAGTACTTTAAGGTGTAATGTTAGGTTGTTTTTTTGGGATTTGTTTTTGGTTTGTGTCATGAGATTGGCCTGTAATTATGAAAACTTCCCTCTTATTACTGCTTTTGCAGCATCCCAGCTGTTTTGATATGATGCATTTTTATTCTCATTTGTTTCTATGTGTCTTTTGATCTCTTCTTGTATTTCTTCTTTGCCCCAGTGATTCTTTAGTAGAATGTTGTTTAATCTCCACATACTTGTGGGTTTTCCCACTTGATTTTGCATTTGATTTCCAATTTCAAAGCGTGATCAGAGACTATGCTTGGTATGATTTCAATTTTCTTAGATTTGCTAAGGCTAGATTTTTTTGTTTTTTTTTTATTCCAACATATAGTCTATCCTTGAAAATGTTCCATGAAATGTACATTAGAAAAGAATGTATGGTCTGGTGTTCTAGGATAAAGTGCTGTATAAATGTCTGTCCATAGCTATCAATGGGGTATTTAGGTCACCTGCTTTTATTGTGTTTTTGTCAGTTTCCCCCTTTAGTTCTGATAGTAGTTGCTTTATATATTATGGTACTTTCTGATTGGGGGTGTATATGTAAATAAATGTTATGTCTTTTTGATGTATTGTTCCCTTTGTTGTTATGTAATGTCCATCTTTGTCTCTTGCTACCCTTTTTTTTATCCTGAAATCTTTTTCATCAGATATAAGTTTGGCTACACCCACTTTTCTCTGAATGCCATTTGCTTGAAGGATTTTTTCCCCCTGCCCTTTCACTTTGAGTCCATATTTGTCTTTGCAGCTGAGATGTGTCTCCTGAAGGGAGTTTTGGATAGGTTTTGGTTTTGATCCAATCTGCTACTCTGTGCCTTTTTATTGGTGAGTTCAGTCCATTTACATTTAAGGTCATTATTGATGTATGAGGATTTCCTATAGCCATTTTATCTTGTTTTCTGGTAGTTCAGTGTCTCCGTTGTTTCTTTGCTTTTGTGTTTCTGTCTGTTATTTTAGTTTGGTGATATTCAATTATTTTTCTTCTGTTACTTCTTTTTTTATGTTATGTATCTCAGTTGTGGATTTTTTTTGAGAGGTATCATTAAGTTAATGTAAAAGAAAGTTTCATGTATACAGTAGTCCTTTTTCTTCTGCATGCATCTTATCTCCATTTTCCTTTGCAAATTCAAAACTTCACCTCCTCCCCTTTATGTTTTTGTTGTCACAAATTATCCCTATTTATGCTGTTTATTTATTTATTTATTTATTTATTTATTTATGAGTTCCCTATTTATTTATGGGTTCATTTCTGAGTTACAGTAGCTATAGTCATCGTTTTCTCTCTTTTTAAAAATATTTTGCCTCCTTTAACATTTATGTTATATTTAAGTACACAGCGCTTGTTCTGAACAAGGGTTGCAGTTTTCTGCTTCTGTCTGTCAGTCATCTTACTCATATTTTTGTATCCTGTTGTCTTTTTGTTTCAGGTAGAATAACCCCTTCAGTATTTCCTGTAAGGCAGGCCTTGTGAAAAATTCCCTCAGCCTCTGCATGTCTGGAAAGGTCTTTATTCCTCCTTCATATCTAAAAGATAACTTTGGTGGATATATTATATTTGGCTGGTATTTTCTCTCTTTCAATCATTTAAATATTTGATTACACTCTCTCCTAGTTTGTACAGTTTCTGCTGAAAATTCCAATGATAATCTAATGGGTTTTCATTTATAGATTACCATCTTCTTAACCCTGTCTGACTTGAGAATACTTTGTCATTAAATTTTGACACTTTTAAATATAATGTGCCTTGGAGAAGGCCTCTTTAGATTGAGATAATTAGGTGTTCTGTTTGCTCTTGGATTTGGGGATCCAGTTCTTTCATAGGTAGGAAATTCTCATTGATTATTTGTTTGAAAAGACTCTCTGTTCCCTTCTCCTTATCTTCTCCTTTCAGTATACCCATTATTGCTCTTTCAGAAGGAGTCAGATAGTTCTTGTAGACGTCTTTCATTTTGTTGTTTTTAAATCTCAAGTCTTTCTCTTCTTCCATCTGCATCATTTCCAGATTTCTGTCTTCAGTATCACTAATTCTTTCCTCCATCTGGTCGGCTTTGTTTCCTAAGATCACTATTTCATTCTTCATGCCTTTTATTGAGTTCTTCAGCTCCAGAATTTCTATTTGGTTACTTTTTAAAATTTCATTCTCTTTGATAAAGTTTGCTTTTGTTCATTAATTTTATTTCTGAGTTCATTAAACTACCTGAGTCTTCTTGCACCTCATTGAGTTTTTTCAGAACTGCAATCTTAAATTTTCTGTCAGTTAAGTCCAATATTTCCATGTGTTTAAATTTATTCTCTGGAGATTTTTCATTTTCTTTCAGAACTGCCTCAAACCTTAGTTGTTCATGGTATTTGATGGATTATTTCTCAGTCTAGGCATATCAGAGTGAGCTCTGCAGCTGGTTAATAAGAGGTCATTTTTTTTTCCAATAGTTGACACTGGAGCATTTTATTTGGTCTGGTACAACTCTGCTGAGAGGTGAAAAATGTCTTGTATTCCCTGAGGAGGTGGGTGTCTCCTCTGTGACCAGGTCACCTCAATCTCAGGGCACCACCCTCATGGGCAAATGTGGTGGGTGACGGGATTCTGAACCCCTGAAATCACAGAGCTGCTCCTACAGCTGCAGTGCTGTGCTATTTGAGGAGTCCCTGGTACCCTGCTGAGACCAGCTGTGATGTGTGTGGGTGGGGTGGGCTGGGAGAGGCCACTGGTGTGTTTGTAGCTTTGTGTCCTAGTAATGGCGACCGCCAGACCTCAGCTGCCTCTCTTTGTCCATACTTGTCCCGGGGATTAGCCACAGTATGTGTCTGCCCCTCAGGAACTCTCTCTCCAGTGCTCAGGGCTGCAGATATTCTCCTTTATAACCTGACTCTCACTGTTAGTTTTTTCTGGGGCCTGCTGCTAGCTCTGGGAGGGTACAGGAGGGCAAGCTCTGTGAGGCTGGAGGAGGCAGCCAGGCTCCATGGCTTTGATTTCTGCCTGGCGGTGAGGGCTGCTAGACCATGGCTATCACACTTACGTATACAGGCTCTGCCCCGAGGTCTCTGTGCTGATCCCTGGGTTCAGCAGTATTATACGCCGATTCCCTCAGGCAGGAAGGCTCGGGGCCACAGAGAGTCCTCCTGCAGCCTGGATGCTCCTGTCCCGGAACACAGAGTTAGCTCTGAGCTGTGTCCATAGCCCACATCTCAGCACTTCCCCTTTCCCTCCTCCCCTGTTCTCCCCATTCACCCACCTTCAGATGTTTCAATACACAGATCTTTCAGACGTGTATGTGTGTTGCACAGGGAATCCTGTATTGAATTTTAGCTGTTTGAGTTGTTGTAACTTCAATGAGAGAGATCAAAGGGACCCTTCATGCTGCCATGCTTCTTACACCACCACCCCCTCAACCTTTTAAACAAAAGCTCTGCCAGCCAGAGCAAAACCACAAAGTATATCAAGAGTCTGCAGAGCAGGGTTAAAGCCTGTCCTATGGCCTTGTCTTGCAGAATGACCAAATCAGAATATGGGAAATGCAAAGTCCTCTACAACTCCCAGCTGCTGTTCCAACACCGCCACTATGCAGACCTGGGGACCATCCTGTACCACGTGCACCTCTTCCAGCCGCTGTCACAGCTCATGAAGCACACGTCACTCTATGTGCGCAATGCTGTACCACAGGAGGCCTTCCAGGCCCTGACCAGGTGTGCACCGTAGCCTGCTGCAGGACGGGAGCTGCCACTATGCCTGTGGTGGCCTCCACGGGCAGCACAGTGACCCTTTGAGGTGTAGTTTTTAATTTTCTTGCCCGAAGAAGCCTAGGCAGGAGTGGGTGCAATTCCAAGGGACCCCGAGCCTACATCCTTCCCACTATTTCACATTCTTTCTGGAGAGATTGAGAAAGATATTGGTGAAATAAAGACAGTTTATTTGAACACAGGTCACCTGAACATATCTGCTGTACTTGGGGAATATCCAAGAATAGCCTTATGAATGAAAAAACTAGTTAAAACCCATTTTCCAGTGAGTTATGGGGAAACAGTGAGGACTGAGACTGCCAGGCCCACCAGGCCAACAACAGTTTTTCTCACTCAACCAAGTGTTTTGTTTTCTACCTGCTCATCCCCTAAGCCCTGTTCCACCCTCCCTCCTTATTCCTCAGAAAGCCCATCTCCAAAGATCTTGATCTTTCACTACTTGCACCCCTTTCCCTGAGCTTTTCCTTCTGTGCCAATCCTGGTGACCTCCCTGGCCCTCAGTAGTGGGCATTCTCACCCTGGGCAGCTGTGTGCTCCTCCTGCTGGGTCATACTATTCCTGTTTGGCTTCAGAGTTCCTGCATTCATGGACAGAATGCCACTTTGCAGTGCTTGCTCCAGGTGGAGGGCTAAGTGGAGACTGACAAAGAAGAGTGTAGTGGGTACATGAGACCATAGCTAGTTTGTGCCCAGATCAGTGAAGCAATAAAGAAAGGACCATGGCAGTTTTTTCAGGAGGTCAGGAAAGTCTGACCTTGAGAAGCAACAAGTGAACCAAGGAAAAATGGCGGCGTGAGGTGAGCCTCTGTAAAGCTCCCCTGGAATTTACAACGAATCGAACAACAAAAACTCCAAAAAGGACTCCCTGCACAGCAGACAGGCAAGACGAAGAGGCCAACTACCGAAATCACCTACAGGTGGGAGATTCACGCTAGCGGGGGAAGAGGGAAGGGAGAAGTGCGGAGACAGGGCCGCTCTGGCACAGGACGCAGACCTCGCTCAGTGCACCGAGCGCGCTGCTTCCCGGAACTACCGCAGCTGCAGGAGAGGGAAGAACTCGGACTGCTAGGGCTCCGCTTATGACCCACAGGGCTGACAGGGCAGCATATAACACGGCTGAACCCAATGCTCACGGCAGAGACCTCGGAGAAAAGACTGAGGGAAAAAGGCTGAAAACGGTGGTTTAAGCCCTCACTGCCGAGCCGAGGACGGAGCCTTAGGCACTGAGACTAGCCGCCCCCTCCCTCCCCTCCCAGAGCTCGCCCCGCCCCCACCTGCCTGGTGCTAGAAGCAGAAGAGTAGCAGTGTCAGATCAAAAGAACCGAATATTTGCTGTTCTGAGAACTGTGGACCGCAGACACAGATTCGCAGCCCAACTAGTTCCAGCAAAGGGGAGGGAGCTGTGGAAGCAGGACCGGCTGTGGTGGTGGTCGCCGCCATTGCTCTGGGCCACCTCTCACAACTCACCCCGTCCCTGGCCCTACCTATCTGGGCGGATCCCTGCAGGAGTAAATAGAACTGCTGAAACATACGGGCTCTGAATCTGGAGCTGGAAGAGCTTTGGAACATCAAAAGTTCTCCACATACCCACTGGGACACTGAGCCCTGTGACCTAGGAGAACTATTAACAGAGGAGAAGCCTGTCACCCAAGGAATCCCCCCCCCCATTCTGTGAGAAGCTGGAATAGTGCAGAGAAAACATAGCACTACCATGTGGGAGAAGAAAAATAACTGCAGTCGGAGAAAAAAATAAAACATTCTACCAACAAGTACTGGAAACCAAAAGAAAGACCGCTTCCTATCAACCTGTTGCAGAAGCCACTCCTGTAGATGTCTAGGAAGAGAAATACTAAACCGGTAATTGCCATGAATAACCAAGGCAACAAGACAGCTCAGAAAGAAAGTGAAAAATCTCCAGAAAAGGCACTTAAATATACAGAAATATGTGACTTAAATGACAGAAAATTCAAGATTGCAGTTCTGAAAAAACTCAATGAGATGCAAGAAAACACAGATAGGTAGTTAAATGAACTCAGAAACACAATCAAAGAACAGCATGAGCATTTTACGAAAGAGATTGAAATCTTAAAAAAGAACCAAATAGAATTTCTGGAGATTAAGAACTCAATAGAAGAAATTAAGAATGAAATAACCAGCTTAGGTAGTAGAGTTGACCAGATGGAGGAAAGAATCAGTGACATCGAAGATAGAAACCTGGAAATGACACAGATGGAAGAAGAGAGAGACTTGAGACTTAAAAGAAATGAAAGAACTCTACAAGAACTTTCTGACTCCATCAGAAAGAGCAATATAAGAATAATGGGCATACCAGAAGGAGAAGAAAGAGAGAAGGGAACAGAGAATATATTCAAACAAATTGTCGATGAGAACTTCCCAAATTTGTGGACAGAACTGGACCCTCGAATCCAAGAAGCAAATAGAACACCTAGTTACCTCAATCCCAACAGGCCTTCTCCAAGGCACATTGTATTGAAGCTGTCTAAAATCAACGACAAAGAAAGAATCCTCAAGGCAGCCAGGGAAAAGAAGACGGTAACTTACAAAGGAAAGCCCATTAGATTATCATCAGATTTTTCAGCAGAAACTCTACAAGCCAGGAGAGAGTGGAACCAAATATTCAAACTATTGAAAGAGAGAAATTATGAGCCAAGAATAATATATCCAGCAAAGATATCCTTTAGATATGAAGGAGGAATAAAGATCTTTCCAGACATACAGAAACTGAGGGAATTTTCTAATATACAACCTGCACTACAAGAAATACTAAAGGAGGAAATTCGACCACCATCTACAGAGACAATTTGTGGCAACCAAAACATAAGAAAGGGGGAGAGTAACGGCCTGTGCCGGAATATGGGGAAGGAGAAAGTAAGCGTGCTGAAGAAAATGGAATACTCTAAATATCAAAGTCTGTTTTACATAAACTTAAGGGTATCCACTCAAAAAACAAATTCAGAACTGAAATATATACTGTAATAAAAGAAGAAACAGTGGGAAACATCATAGAATACCACCACAGAGCAATAATAGACAACAACAGAAAGGCAAAGAAACAATGGAGACACAGCCTTACCAGAAAACTAAAGATAGAATGACAGGAAATCCTCACATATCAATAATCACCCTAAATGTAAATGGACTGAACTCACCAATAAAAAGGCACAGAGTAGCAGATTGGATCAAAAAACTAAACCCAACCATATGCTGTCTCCAAGAGACACATCTCAGCTACAAGGACAAGCATAGACTCAAAGTGAAAGGGTGGAAATTGACACTCCAAGCAAATGGTACCCAGAGAAAATCAGGTGTAGCCATAATGATATCAGATGAAACAGACTTCAAGGTGAAAAAGATAACAAGAGACAAAGATGGACATTTCATAATGGTGAAGGGGACTATACAACAAGAAGACATAACAGTCATCAATATTTATGCCCCCAATCAGGGAGCACCGAAATATACCAAGCAACTACTAACAGAACTAAAGGGAGAAATTGACCAAAACACAATTATACTAGGGGACTTAAATACATCATTGACAGCTATGGATAGATCATCCAAACAGAAAATAAATAACGAAATAGTAGCCCTAAATGACACATTAGATGAAATGGACATAATTGACATTTATAGAGCACTTCATCCTAAAACATCAGACTATACATTCTTTTCTAGTGTACATGGAACATTCTCAAGGATAGACCATATATTGGGACATAAAATCAGTCTCAACAAATTTAAGAAGATTGAAATCATACCATGCATATTCTCTGATCACAAGGCTTTGAAATTGGATATCAACTGTAAAAAGAAAGCGGAAAAACACAAATACATGGAGATTAAACAACATACTTTTAAAGAAGGACTGGGTCAAAGAAGAAATTAGAGGAGAGATCAAAAGATACATAGAAACAAATGACAATGAAAATACATCCTACCAAAATTTTGGGATGCAGCGAAAGCAGTTTTAAGAGGGAAATTTATCTCATTACAGGCCTATCTCAAGAAACAAGAAAACTCCCAAATAAATAACCTCATGTTACACCTTAAAGAACTAGAAAAAGAAGAACAAGTAAAACCCAAGGTCAGCAGAAGAAAGGAAATAACAAAAATTAGAGCAGAACTAAATGAAATAGAGAACAAAAAGACAATAGAAAAAATTAATGTGACAAAGAGCTGGTTCTTTGAAAAGATTAACAAAATTGACAAACCCTTGGCTAGACTTACTAAGATAAAAAGAGAGAAGACACTGATTAACAAAATCAGAAATGAAAGAGGGAAGTTATCACGGACACCACAGAAATACAAAGGATCATCCAAGAATACTATGAAGGACTATATGCCACCAAATTCAACAACCTAGAAGAAATGGACAAGTTCTTAGAAACATATAGCCTTCCAAGGCTGAACCATGAAGAACTGGAAAATCTAAACAGACCGATCACCAGTAACTAAATTGAAACAGTCATCCAAAACCTTCCCAAAAGCAAAAGTCCAGCACCAGATGGCTTCACTAGTGAATTCTACCAAACCTTCAAAGAGGATCTAATACCAATCCTGCTCAAACTCTTCCAAAAAATTGAAGAACAGACAGTACTCCCTAACTCATTTTATGAGGCCAACATTACCCTGATACCAAAACCTGGTAAGGACAGCACAAAAAAAGAAAACTACAGACCAATATCTCTGATGAATACAGATGCAAAAATCCTAAATAAAATTCTAGCAAATCGAATACAACAATGCATTAAAAAGATTATTCATCACGACCAAGTGGGGTTCATCCCCGGGGCACAAGGATGGTTCAACATACGCAAATCCATCAATGTGATACATCACATAAACAAAATAAAGGACAAAAATCATATGATTATATCAATTGATGCAGAAAAAGCATTTGACAAGATACAACATCCATTTATGATTAAAACACTTAATAAAATGGGTATAGAAGGAAAATACCTTAACATAATAAAGGCCATATATGACAAGCCCTCTGCTAATCTCATAATTAATGGTGAAAAACTGAAGCCCTTTGCTCTACGTTCAGGAACATGACAGGGCTGCCCCTATCACCTCTGCTTTTCAACATAGTGTTGGAAGTCCTTGCCAGAGCAATAAGGCAAGAGAAAGAAATAAAAGGCATCCAAATTGGGAATGAAGAAGTTAAATTATCACTCTTTGCAGATGACATGATGCTATATATAGAAAACCCTAAAGACTCCACCAAACAATCCAGAAACAATCAACGAATACAGTAAAGTTGCTGGCTACAAAATCAACGCACAAAAGTCCATTGCTTTCCTATATACTAACAATGAAATCATAAAAAGGAATACAAAAAACAATTCCTTTTGCAATTGCAACAAAAAGAATAAAATACCTAGGAATAAACTTAACCAAGGATGTGAAAGACCTATATGCTGAAAACTATAAGATATTTTTGAAAGAAATTGAAGAAGACACAGAGAAATGGAAAGACATTCCGTGCTCATGGATTGGAAGAATCAACATACTTAGAATGGCCATATTACCCAAAGCAATATACAGGTTCAATGCAATCCCCATCAAAATCCCAATGGCATTTTTTAAAGAAATAGAACAAAAAATCATCAGATTTGTTTGGAACCACAAAAGACCCCGAATAGCCAAAGCAATCTTAAGAAAAAAGAACAATAATGGAGGTATCACACTTCCTGACTTTGGCTTGTACTACAGGGCTACAATAATCAAAACAGCATGGTATTGGCAGAAAAGCAGACACATAGACCAATGGAATAAAATTGAGAACCCAGAAATCAAACCACATAAATATGGACAGATAATTTTTGACAAAGAAGCTAAAAACATACAATGAAGGAAAGACAGCCTCTTCAATAAATGGTGCTGGGAGAATTGGATAGGCACGTGCAAAAGAATGAAACTGGACTGCTGTTCGTCACCATGTACCATAGTCAATTCAAAATGGTACATGGTGACAAAGACTTAAGCATAAGACCTGACACAATAAACTGCATAGAAGAAAACATAGGTACTAAACTTATGGACCTTGGGTTCAAAGAGCATTTTATGAATTTGACTCCAAAGGCAATGGAAGTAAAAGCTAAAATAAACGAATGGGACTATATGAAACTTAAAAGCTTCTGCACAGCAAAAGAAACCATCGACAAAATAAAGAGGCCACCAACTGAATGGGAGAAGATTTTTGCAAATAGTGCCTCCGATAAGGGGCTAATATCCAGAATATACAAGGAACTCATGCAACTCAACAACAAAAAAACAAACAACCCAATTGAAAAATGGGCAGAGGACCTGAAGAGACATTTCTCCAAAGAAGACATACAAATGGCAAATAGACATATGAAAAATGCTCAACATCACTAATCATCAGAGAAATGCAAATAAAAACCACAATGAGTTATCACCTCACCCCAGTCAGAATGGCTATCATCAACAAGACAAATAGTCACAAGTGTTGGAGAGGCTGTGGAGAAAAAGGAACCCTCATCCACTGTTGGTGGGAATGCAGACTGGTACAGCCCTTATGGAAGGCAGTGTGGAGGTTCCTCAAAAAATTACGAATAGAATTACAATATGACCCAGCAATTCCTCTCCTGGGTATCTACCCAAAAAACCTGAAAACGTTTATACATAAAGACACGTGTGCTCCAATGTTCATTGCAGCTTTGTTTACAGTGGCCAAGACATGGAAACTACCAAAATGTCCTTCGATAGATGAATGGATAAAGAAGTTGTGGTATATATACACAATGGAATACTATTACGGCGGTAAGAAAAGATGATATAGGAACATTTGTGACAACATGGATGGATCTTGAGAGTGTAATGCTGAGCGAAATAAGTCAGGCTGAAAAAGCAGAGAACCATGTGATTTCACTGATATGTGGTATATAAACCAAAAACAACAAAAGAACAAGACAAACAAATGGGAAACAAAAACTCATAAACACAGACAATAGTTTGGTGGTTGCCAGAGGGTAAGTGGTTGGGGGGTGGGTGATGAGGGTAAGGGGTATCAAATATATGGTGATGGAAGGAGAACTGACTCTGGGTGGTGAACACACAATGGAATTTATAGATGATGTAATACAGAATTGTACACCTGAAATCTATGTAATTTTACTAACAATTGTTACCCCAATAAATTTAAAAAATAAATTAAAAAATGAAAAGAGAAGCAACAAGCAGACATTCACCAGGTGGACAATTCACTCACTGTCAGTTTGGGGCAGGGGGTGCGAACCATCTCTTTATGTTTCAGAGCTAGCAATAGGTCTGGCCAAGAGTTGGCCCTCTGCCTGTGCTCGCTGAATGTATTAATAAAGGAGAGGATGGAGGGAGGAGCAGGAGAGACAGGGAGAGAGCACAGGGAACAGAGGAAAAAAATCAGCGAGGGCTCAGAAGGCTTCCCTTTATTCCCCAACCCTCCACCCAAGGGGCTGGGCAAGTGTATACAGGATAACCCCAAAATAACAGCCAAAGCTGCAAGTCAGGAAGCGGCACAGCAGGAGGCTCCTGTTGGGCAGGTGCTGGAGCATTGGAGTATCCAGAGCCTTGGTGATCAACTGGGGGAGCGTGGACCCTACCCTGCCTGGTGGGTGATAGGGCGTAGCTGGGGGGTTCTGTTAGGAGATGGGAAGACACTGCTATTTGTTAAGTGCTCACTGCTTCCTAGTTAGTTACATCCATTATGGCTTTATTCCCGTCTGAAAAGTCAGGAAACAGAAGCTCAGAGAGGCCAAATGGTGCGCCAGGTAACTCAATTAGTGACAAGCAGAGCCCAATCAATCATCCTCAGGCATTACCTCATGCCAGACCTCAGAAACAGCAGAGACAGTGAGCAGCAAAACATAGCTCCCACCTGTATTCCCAAGAGCACTGGCATGAATCAAGTGCCTGCTGCAAGCCAGGCCCAGGGACGGTGCAGTGAGGGGGAGTCCTCGGGGTGGGGGGTGTTCTTTGCTCAGTCCTTGAGCTTTACTAAGACATGAGGCTGTGTGCACAGTGCGCTCCTCCTGGGGAACAAACTCTGAGGTCAACACCCTTAACAGTCAGTTGGCTGGGGCTGCTCTCTGGTGATTGGTGATTGGTGTGGAATAAGGCCACAGTAGCAGAAAAATAATCAGAACAAAAGCTTAGAAGTCTTTACCTTGTGGTGCTGGCAGGAGAGAGAACAGGAGGCATTCCCCCTTGTGAGCCAGCTGACTGGAATCTAAGTTCCTCATGGACAAGCTCTGTGACCTGGGATGAGCGAATCAACCTGAGTTTTTATTTTCCCTTGTAAAATGGGGATGACCTATCTTGCAAGGTAGGTGAGGCTGAGGAGAGTGGCCCTTTGTTTTCCAGGATCTACTGCATCTGCCATCACAGCATCAAGCTCAGGGAGGTGATCACAAGAGATCTGCTGCCTTCCTCCACCATGATCAAAGACCTGAGCCAAGAGTTTGGGTTGCCCATTTCACAAGAAGAACTCACAGACAGAAAATTTTCGGCCACGTCACCTCTTTCTGCCCCCAATCTTGAGGACTTCCGAGGTCGGAATCCCACCCTCACTTATGAAATCCTTGCCCACCAAGAGAAGTATCTGCAGTGGCAGGACACTGTGATGCTGAAGAACAAGGGCCAGAAGCACAGTCTGATCCAGGTGGGCATTCTCTCCTCTCCAGGAGCAGAGGTTCCAGGCTTTTGCCCCACCTGGGCTTTGCAGTCACCTGCTGGGAGATATCAGGCAGATGGCCAGTTTCTGAGCAGGGCATCTCCCCTAGCCTGTATCTCTCCTGCCCTGGGATCGTAGGCAGGTGGGTACGTAGTGCTGGATGCAGGGCAGAACCATTTCAGAAGTTCTCACTCCATATCCTGGCATACCCTGTACTTCCTGAAAGGTGAAAAGGAATGTTCCTAGGTGTATTACTTTTACCCTGGCCCCAGCATTCATATTTGAGGAAGAACTATCGTGTGTGTGTGTGTGTGTGTGTCCATAATATCTTGCTTAAGTGGCATCAGGCATGGGTGTTGTGAAATGTCCAAGCAACACAGGACATAACTACTAAATCAGTATGAGAAAATGTAAGAGGAAGAGAGTAGGAAACTGAGAAGCTGGTGAGGTAACCAATGAAGAGACTGTGTTTTTCTATTAGTTTTCAGTTTTTTAAGAGAACCACTTCTTGGATTTATCAATCTGCTTTTTCTGTTTTTCTAATTCATTAACTTCAGCTTTTAATTTTTATGACATTTAAAAACACATTTTCTCCTTTTTTCTAGCTTCTTAAGTTGAATTTCATTCATTTTCATTCTTTCTTGCTTAGTAAGAAAGGCTATGCATTTTCCTCTGTATATATCCTCGGCCATATTCTGTAAAGTGTCATATGTATTGTATGTTCTGGTTGTTATTTGCCTTAAGTTTCTTTTAAATTACAAAGCAAGACCTAGGTTCATGCCTATAAAAGTTTCAAGTAGTATTGGGGGTATTAGCAGTCTTTCCTTACCCCTTTATCCCACCTTCCCAATGCACTTACATATGTGCACACAAAAGTACATGAATATATCATATTAATTTATGGAATATGCAGGTTTATTCATGTCATTTAACAAGGGGTCTTGAATATCTTACAATAATATAGCTGTACATAATTTTATAAAACATTTGCATAATTTATTGAATATCCCCCTTTCTCCTATATTTTGTTGAAATCACTTGGAAGTATTGTTCCAGATTTTCAGAAAATTATGTTTCTATTGTCTCATGTATTGCTACTTTAAAATGGCTTTAAATATCTTGTCCAAAATTAATCATTGAAATCCACCTTTAATTTTTTTCTATTTTTACACTAAGATGTAATTAACATACTATAAATCCAATCATTGTAAGTGTATATAAATTAACAGTTTTAAAGTAAATTTACAGAATTTTGCAACCATCACAATCCAGTTTTAGAACATTTCCATTCCCACAAAAATTTTCCTTATGCCTATTTACTGTCAATTTGCTCCCACTTCCAGCCCCAAGTAACCACTGATTGCGTTTTGTTTGTACAGATTTGCCTTTTTGAACATTTCATGTAAAATGAAATTATACAATATGTGACTATGGTGTCTGGCTTCTTTCACTGAGCATAATGTTTCTGAGCTTCATCCGTGTTGCAGAATGTATCAGTAGTTTTTTGTTTCTGTTTTTTAATTGCTGAATAGTGCAGATGTTCCTTGACTTATGATGGGGTTACATCCCAATAAACCCATCATAAATTGAAAATATAAGTTGAAATGCATTTAAAACACCTAACCTACCAAACTTAGCCTAGCCTACCTTAAATGTGCTTAGAAGACAATATCCAAAACAAGCTGGCAACACAATACACTGTAGAGTATCTGTTGCTTACCCCTGTGATCGTGTAGGGTGGCCAGGAGCTGTGGCTCACTGCCGCTGCCCAGCATCAGGAGAGTATTATACTGCCTATTGCTAGGCCAGAAAAAGATCAACGTGTATCACTTTCACACCATTGTAAAGTCAAGAAATCATAAGTCGAAACATTGTAAGTCAAAGACCATCTGTATTCCATTGATTGAAGGTACCCACTTTGTATATTCATTCACCACTTAGTGGAATTTGTATTGTTTCTGGTTTGTAGCTATTATGAATATTACTGCTAAAAACATTTGCATACAGATCATTGTATAAAAATGTGTTTTCACTTCTCTTGGGTAGAAACCCAGAAGTAGAATTGGGAGTCATGGTAAATTTATGTTTAATATTTCTTTTTAAATTGTCAAGCAGTTTTACAATGTATTGTACCATTTACACCACCACCAGCAGCAGCAATGCATAAGGATTCCAGTTTCTCCACATCCTCACAAACGTTTGTTATTGTCAGTCTTTTTGAATACAGTGATTCCAGTGTGTGTGTGTAATCATATCCCATTGTGGTTTTAATTTGTATTTTATAATCACTAATGATGTTGGATATCTTTTAATGTGCTTATTAGCAATTTATACATCATTGGTGGAATATCTGTTCATATATTTTACCTTTTTTAACAAATCAGTTTGTCTTCTTATTGTTAGATTTGTAAGAGTTCTTTATAGATTCTGGATATAATTGCTGAATCAGAAATATGATTTTCAAATATTTTTCTCTGTATCTATATGGTTTGCCTTTTTATTTTCTTAATGGTGTAAAGCAAAACTTGACGTGTGAAAGTTTTTAATTTTGATAAATTCCAATTTATCAATTTTTTATTTTTATTGATCATGCTTTTGGGGTCATAGCTAAGAACTCTGCTTAACTCAAGGTCACAAAGATTTTCTTCTATGCCTTTTTCTAAATTTATAGTTTTAGCTTATTTTGGCCAAATATTTTTGTGTATTATGTATGGTAGGGTGTCTAAATTCATCTCTTTGCATGTGTATATCTTATTGTTACAGCACCATTTTTCAAAAAGACTAGCTATTCCCCCATTGAATAGCCATGGCTATTGTCAAGAATCAGTTGACCATAAATTCAAGAGTTTATTTCTGGGCTTTGTTATATTCCATTAACTTATATGCCTGTCCTAATGCCATCTGTATATTGTCTTGATTACTGTAGCTTTATAGACAGTTTTGGAGTTACATTGTATAAGTCATTTATGTTCTTTTTCAAAATTATTATGATCCTTTGCATTTTCAGATAAATTTTAGGATCAGAATGCCAGTTTCTACCAAAAAAAAAAAAAAAAAAGCCTGTGGGATTTTCATGAGGATTACTGAATCTATAGATCAATTTGGGAGAGGACTGCCATCTTAATTTTGAAGCTGCTAATTCATTAACACTTAATGTCTCTGCTTTTACTTAGGTCTTCTTTAATTTTCCTCAGTAATTTCTGTAGCTGTTGTGTACAAGTCTTACACTTTGTGAAATTAATAAATTATGAACTGAGTTATTTTCTTTAATTTTTGAATTGCTTGTTGCCACAATATAGAAATACGATTGAGTTTTGTATATTGACTTCGTATCCTGAAACCTTTTGCAATTGGATCATGGCATCCATGGATAAATATCATTTTACTTCCTCCGTTCCAATCTGGATACCCTTCCTCGCTTCCTTCCTTCCTGTATTAGTCTTCTCAGATTGCCATACAAAATACCACAAGTTGGGTGGCTTACCCATCAGAAATTATTTTTTCTTATGGTTCTGGAGGATGGGAAATCCAAGATCAATGTGCTAGTGAAGTGAATTTCATTCTGAGGCCTCTTAGCTTATAGACGGCTGTGTTCAATTGACCTCTTCTTTGTGGGCAGGTGTGGGGAGAAAGTGAGCTCTCTGGAAGCTAATGTAAGGGCATTGATCCTACTGGATCAGGACCCCACTCTTATGACCTCATTTAACCTTAATTACTTCCTTACTCTACATACAGCCACACTGGGGGTTAGGGATTCAACATATGATTTGTGTGTGGAGGGGAGAGGGGGACACAAACGGTCAATCCATTACTCTTCACTGCTCTCCCCCACTTTTTATTGCCTAGAACTTGTAGTATAAATTACAGTGTGGAATAGGTGTGGTGAGAGCAGGCATGCTTGCCTTATTTCTGACCTTGAGGGGAAAGCATTCAGTCCTTTACCATTAAGTTGGATATTAAGTGCAGGTTTTGGATGCAGTTTATCAGGTCAAGGAAGTTCCCTTATAGTCTTAGTGTGTTGAGAGCTTTTATCATAAATAAATATTGGATTTTTGTCAAATGCTTTTTTTAAAAAAGATTTTATTGGGGGAGGGGAACAGGCCTTTATTGGAGAACAGTGTGTACTTCCAGGCCTTTTTTCCAAGTCAAGTTGTTATCCTTTCAGCTTAGTTGTGGAGGGCGCAGCTCATCTTCAGGTCCAGTTCCCGTTTCTAGTTGCAGGGGGCGCAGCCCACCATCCCTTGCGGGAGTCAAACCCACAACCTTGTGGTTGAGAGGACGCATTCCAACCAACTGAGCCATCCAGAGCTCAGTGGCAGTTCAGCTCAAGGTGCCGTGTTCAATCTTAGTTGCAGGGGGCAGAGCCCACCATCCCTTGTGGGACTTGAGGAATTGAACTGGCAGCCTTGTGGTTGAGAGCCCACTGGCCCATGTGGGAATCGAACCGGCAGCCTTCAGAGTTAGGAGCATGGAACTCTAACCGCCTAAGCCACCGGGCCGGCCCCTTTCAAATGCTTTTTTCCCCTGCATACATATATTGAGGTGGTTCTTGTCCTTTATTAACATGGTGTATTACGTTATTTGATGTTTAGATGTTAAAACCTTGCATTCCTGGAATACATCTCACTTGGTCATGGTATATAATTATTTATCTATGTGCGGCTGAATTTGGTTTGCTAATATTTGGTATTTTTCTTGGGATATCTTTGTCTGACTTTGGTATCAGGGTAATATTGCCCCAGGAAGTGTTTCTTCCTCTTCTATTTTCTGGAAATTTGTGAAATGTTAGTATTCATTTTCTCAATATTTGGTTGAACCAAGCATCTAAGCCTGAGCTTTCTTGGTGGGGAAATTTTAAATGGCTAATTTTATCTCTGTACTTGTTATAAGTCTATTCAGATATCTATTTCTTAAAACCGATTTGGTAATCTGTGTCTTTCTAGGAATTTGTCCATCTAAGTTATATAGTTTATTGGCATATCATTATTCATAGTCTTCTCTTGTAATCCTTTTAATTTCTGTGAAATCAGTAGAATATCTCCTCTGTCATTCCTGATTTTACAAATTTGTATCAAGTCTCTTTTTTTTTCTTGATGAGTCTAGCTAACATTTGTCGGTGTTGGTCGTCTTTTCAAATAATCAGTTTTGGAATTCATTTTCTCTGTTTTTCTATTTTCTATTTCATTTATTTCCACTCTAAACTATAATTTTCTTCTGCTTATTTTGGATTCAATTTGTGCCTCTAGTTTCTGAAGGAATAAAGTGGAGGTTTTGACTTGAGATCTTTTTTTCATATATCTATTTACAGCTACAAATTTCCCCCTAAGCTCTGCTTTAGATGCATCCCATAAACTTCATATGTTATATTTTAGTTTTCATTCACCACAAAATATTTTATAATTTCCACTGTGGTTTTTAGAAGTGTGTTGTTTTGTATACACATATTTGGAGCCATCTCAAATGTCTTTTTGTTAATTTTTTAATTTAATTTTGTTGTGACTGGAGAACATACTTCATATGATTTCTATCCTATGAAATTTATTGCAATTTGTTTTATGGCCTGGTATATGCTCCATCCTGAGGTTTGAAAGGAATATGTATTTTTCTGACATTGGGAGGAGTGTTATATAAATGGAGGGTCAAGTTGGTTAATACTGTTCAAGTCTTCTGTCATGACTGATTTTCTTTCCAGTTGTCCTATCAATTGAAAATGAGGTATTGAAGTCTCTGTACATTAATGGTTGAATTGTCTGTTTCTCCTTTCAATTCTGTCAATTTTGCTTATTGTATTTTGGTGCCTTGTTAAGTATTTTGTGCTTATAATTGTTATGTCTTCCTGATGAATTGACCCTTTAAACATTATGAAATATCCCTCTTTGTTTCTACTAACATTTCTCATCTTAAAGACCATTTTGTCATTTGATAATGTACGCACCCAGCTGCCTCCTGGATTGTGTACATGTGTTTTTTTTCCACCCTTTGATTTTCAAATTATTTGTGCCTTTGCATCTAAAATGTGTCTTCTAGCATATAGTTGGATCTTGTCTTTTTTTTTAATCAGTCTGACAATCTGTGCCGTTGTCAATTTATGTATAATTTTGATAGGGTTAGATTTATGTCTTCTGTTTTCTATTTTTTCTGTATATCTCATGTTGATTTTGTTCCTGTTTCTCCTTTACTGCCTCCTTTTGTGTTGAGTAGATATTTTCAGTGTACCATTTTAATTCCTTTGTTTACCTTTAAAATTACCTTTGTTTACCTTTAAAATTCCTTAAATTTACCGTTAACAATTATTTCTTAATTGTTTCTCTAGAATTCTTCTGTAATATGCATCTTATTTTTATCACAGTCTACTTCAGATTATTACTAACTTTAGTTGGGTAAAATGTAGAAAATGTTTTACAATATTGTTCCATTTTCTCCCCCTCCTATATGCTATTAATGTCCTCTTATATCTATATATACATATATGTGCAATAAACCCCAAAATATACTGTTATAATTATTTTATGTAATCATGTCTTTTAAATTAAAAGTTAAGAGAAGAAAGGAAAAATGTATTTATATAATCTTTTCTATTTACCCACATATTTTTCTTTTCCAGTGATATTTCTTTAGGAGATTCTAGTTATCAATTGGTGTTATTTCTTCTCAGCTCTAAGGACCTCCTTTAGTATAACTGTTAAGGCAGGTCACTACCAACAAATTCTGTCTTTAACTGAGAGTATCTTTATTTTACATTCATTTTTGAAAGATACTTTTTGCTGGATATAGAATTCTTGGTATTCACCAACAATTTTTTTTTCAGCACTTTGAAAATATAATTATACTGTATTCTGGTCTCTGTTGTTTCTGATATTTAGCCATTAATCATATTGTTGTTCCCTGTACATAAGTTATTGTTTTCTTACTGTTTCCAAGATTTTCTTACTGTCTTTTCTTTCAACTGTTTGATTCTAATATGTCCAAGTGGGGATCTTCTATATTTCTTCCACTTATGGCTCATTGAGATTCTCTAGATCGATAGATTAATGTTTCTGGTCTTTATTTCCTCAAATACCCTTTTCTGCTCCTTTCTCTCCGCCCGCCCACCTCTCCATCCCCACCCTCACCCCGCTTCTGAGACTTCCAGTATGTACATGTTGGTTTACTTAATAGTGTTTCACAGGTCTGGAGGCTCTATTAATTTTTTTTTAATTCTGTTTCTGTACTTCAGATTGGATAATCTCTATTGATCTATGTTCAAGTTCAGATTCTTTGCAGCTCGATTCTGCTGTTGTGTCCTTATAGTGAATTTTTCACTTCAGTTACTGCATTTTATAACTGCAGAATTTTCATTTAGCTCTTTTTGAAAATATTTTTTCATTCAGATTGTCTGTTTCTTGACTTGCTTAAATTTTTCAAGTTTTTGTTTCTTTTTTTTTAAAATAATAACTGCTTTGAAGTCTTTGTTAAGTCAACCAGCTGGACCCACTCGGTTTCCACTGACTGCTTTATTTTTTGAATAAGGTTTAAACTTTCCTATTGTTTTGCATGTCTCGTAATTTTTAAGGAGACATCTAAATATATTGCAACAACTCTGGATTATTTTGCCCACTGTGGTGCTGGTGGTGGTGGTTATTTAGTCATTTGCCTGCAGTTTACTACGTCTGCGGAACCTGTCTCCTCAAGGGTATATGATTGCTATTAACTGTATGGTGTATTTTTTTTAAGCCTGGCTTTGTTGGGGTCACCCCTGTGTCTGCTTCAGTCAGTGATCAGCCGATAATTGGTCAGATGCTGTGCTCAAACACCTTGAGCCAGAAAACTTCCAATATTTATCAGTGGGGCTGTGTATGGGCAGGGGAATGCATTCGAAGTGTGCTCTTTTACTTTCCACTGGGCCCTCTCACACCTCCTTTGCGTGAGCAGACAGGCAGTCAGGAAGGGATGTGTGAAGAGCTTATCAAGGTCCTCTGTGACTGTCTCATTTCCCGTGTCTTCCTGTTCAATCCTCATTAATTTGCCAGCATGTTGCTTGCTCCATGGAGGACTGCGACCTCAGGCTCAGAGCAGCTGGCCTTTTCTGTTTGTTTGCTGCTGACATTGCTGTTGCTACTTATAATTAACCATGCATATGGGGTTTTTAAAGACCCATTCCCAAGCCGGTGAGCTTCCTCTCAAGTGAGCAGAGCAGCTGCTGATTTTCATGAGTGACCCCACCCTAGAACAGCTGCTCTGATAGTACTGGATGGCAGGAATGACACTTACTCCTACTGTTCTTACCTGAGATTCAGT
The DNA here is from genome assembly GCF_036562045.2 of Rhinolophus sinicus. Lineage (NCBI taxonomy): Eukaryota > Metazoa > Chordata > Mammalia > Chiroptera > Rhinolophidae > Rhinolophus > Rhinolophus sinicus. The sequence continues at coordinate 108,858,423 of NC_133751.1, read as the reverse complement.
AGATTATGAATAAACACTTCTCTTTTGTATGCTTTTGGTCAATTTCCATTGGTTGTCTTTGACAATTTTTTCCAGTTTTATAATTGCTTTTGAGGAGAGGATTGAGCTCCTTGCTCCACCACACTAGAGTCTGCTGGCCAGCCAGCCACAAATTTTACTTATATCTGTGTTTGCTACTATTTGGGGGTTGTGTCTACTTTATCCTTGCTTTACTATTTTTCTCTTTCAGAAACTTTTTGTGGATAATAAACTTTCAGGGTGCCTGCAGTTCCAAGGTCGTCATTCTATCTTTGCATCTGAATAGCAAATGAGCTATTTTTAGGATTATATATTCAAATCCCTACCCGCGCACACACACACACACTCCACCGTCACAACACCAAATCTATTGCTTTCTAAAATCAAGACTTAGCAGATAAGACGGATGTCCTTCTGATTCTTTCTCCTTTTTGACTAAACTGTGACTCCTTCTAGAGTCTTTTAAACCTCTTTCTTAATCATTGGTATTCATATCGAGGTGTCCATGTGGGGACCTTTTTGTTTTCACTGAAACTTAAAGAGCCTTCCTCCCTGATTTTTTCCCTCTTAATTTGTACGTACGTGTTGACTTTATACACAGAGTTCTGCTCTAGCTTCCATATCACTAGTTTGATTTTCCTCTGTGACCACAGTTTTATAATTTTAAATTGTACTGGTCATGTTTTTACTTTCCAAAAATTATCATAAGTTCCTGTTTTAATGAATAATATAGTTTTGTTTTATTAATACTTTTATTAAACATACACATTAGAGCATACGTGGAAGTACTGGTAAAAATAAAAACCCGGGGCCGGCCCGGTGGCTCAGGCGGTTAGAGCTCCGTGCTCCTAACTCCGAAGGCTGCTGGTTCGATTCCCTCATGGGCCAGTGGGCTCTCAACCACAAGGTTGCCAGTTCAATTCATCGAGTCCCGCAAGGGATGGTGGGCTCCACCCCCTGCAACTAGCAACGGCAACTGGACCTGGAGCTGAGCTGCGCCCTCCACAACCAAGACTGAAAAGACAACTTGAAGCTGAACGGCACCCTCCACAACTAAGATTGAAAGGACAACAACTTGACTTGGAATAAAAAGTCCTGGAAATACACACTGTTCCCCAATAAAGTCCTGTTCCCCTTCCCCAATAAAATCTTTAAAAATAAATAAAAAATAAAACCCCAATATCTTACACCCACTATCCAGCTTAAGAAATCAAACATTTTCAATATTTTAATACTTTTATAGTACCCTTACCCTTCTCTTACCCTTTATCCCAGAAGTTACCACCATCCTGAATTTTATCTTTCACTTGCTTTTCTCTTAGTTTACTGCTTATGCATATATTCATAAACATTTTGTTTAGATTTGCATATCTTTGAATGTTATAAAATGGAATGATAGTGTATATAATTTTCTACAGTTTTAATTTTTCCTCAGTATTAATGAGATTTAACCATGTTTATGTGTCTAGGTGTAGGGATATACCACAGCTTACTGATGGGCATTTATATTGTTTGTTTTCCTCTTTAAACAATATAATTGCAAACATATTAACATATTTCCTAAAAATATATATGCCAGATATATACCTAGGATTAGAATTACTTAGTGGTACTTCCACTTGCCAGGATAATAGTTTATTTTCTAAAATGTTTATACAAATATATGCCTACCAACTGTGCATGATTTCCCATTATTCTACTTCCATGCATACATATTACAGTAAGACTTAGCTTTTCACTCTTAATGGTGTCTTTTAATAGATAAGTTATTTTAAATTTTGTAAATTTTCCATTTCTTCCGTTATGACTTAAATTTTTCTTTGTACTTCATTTAAGAAGTCTTTTTCTACCCCTAAGTCATAAAACTATTGTTTTCTTCTGAAAAATTAAAAATTTTGTTCATTAAAATAAATTTTAATCCATCAGGAATTTATTTTTTGTATGAGGGTAGGAATCTAATTTCATGTCTTCCATATGCTCAATGGTACCAGCAACTTTGCTTAAAAGCCCATCCCTTCCCCAGTGATCTATACTGCCAAACTTTCGTATCAAGTTGCCATTTATGCATGGGTCTGTTTATGGATGATTGGGATCTTTACTGAAATTGCATTTATGTATATATTATTCTCTTCAAAGAACCAATGTTAGCTGTTGTTTTGATTTCCATATTGTACATGTATCTTCTATTTCATTCATTTCGGCATATTCCTTCTTTTTATTTTCTTTAGATTTAATTTACTTTTCTTAACTTCTTCAGATTGATGATTAGATAATTGATTTTCAGGCATTCTTCATTTTATTATATTCATTTTGGCTATAAATTTCCTATGAACATTAAATGCATTCCCCAAGTTTTTATACACCATATTTTCAGGACTCAGTTAAAATATTTCTAATTTCCATTTTGATTTCTTCTTTGATACATGAGTCATTTAATAATATATTTAATTTCCAAATACTTTGGGATTATTTAGTTACCCCTATCTTTTTGTTATTGATTTCTACCTTAATTTCACTGTTATCAAAGAATGTATTCTGTATAATTTCTACCCTTTGTTGAGATTTGATTTGTGGTTCAGCATGTCAATTCTGGTAAATGTTCCAGTGTACTTTAAAAAAAACTGTATCCTGTAGTTGTTAATGTAGTGTTATATATATTTCAATTTTGTCAACTTTATTTTTTTTCAAGTCTTCTATATCCTTATCTTTAAATTCTGTTTCTTCTTTCAGTTACTACATGGAGTCTGTTAAAGTTTTCAATTATGATTATGGATTTGTTTCTCCTCTTTTGTATCTGTTTTCGCTTTATATATTTCAAGGCTATTTTATATATACACATATTTAGAACTGTTTTATGCTGTTAATTTGAATCTTTTGTAACTTTGATAGGTCCCTTTTATTATCTCTGGAAATATTTTTTTAGACGTATATGTTACAGTTAGTAAAATACATAAATCTTGAGTGTATATCTTCATTCATTTTTACATGTACACACACATGCACACACACACACACACACACACACCCTGTGAAACCATTACTCAGGTCAGGATGTAGAACAATTCTATCCTGCCAGAAAGTATCCTGCCCCTTCCCAGTTAACTACTATCCTGAATTCTATCACTATATGAGTTTTGCTTGATGTTAAACTTCATATAATGGAATCATACAATATGCATTCTTGCACTGGCATTTTTTAAATATGTATGTTATTACACATATATTTATTGCTGAGTTTTCCATTGTGTGTATGTTGCAATTACTTTATGTATTCTACTAATTTACATTTGTGGGTTTTTTTGTGGGTTTTTTTGGCAGGAGTGTTATTATGGTTAACATTTTTGTACAGCTCCTTTTTGTTTGAACTATATACTCATCCCTCTTGGGCATAGGCCTAATAGTAAAATTACTGGGCCATAAAGTAGGTATATGTTTAACTTTTAACTCCCACATTTCCAAAGTGGATGTACCATTTCATACTGCCACCAGCAGCAAATTTATGGGAGTTCCAGTTGTGCTACAACCTTGTAAACACTAGGATCGGTCAATCTTTATGTACTGGTATTATATTCTTGTTTTAATGTGCCTTTCACTAAATAATAATGTTGAGCACTTTTCACACATTATTTAGATATCCCCTTTTGTGAAGTGCTTCTTCAAATGTGTTTTCCCTCCATTTAAAAGAAATTTTTCCCCCTTTCTTCCGCTCCCCCACCCACTCCAGTTCAAGCTCAGTCTAGTTGTGTAGGGCACAGCTCCCTGGCCCATGCTGGTATTTTGTGCCTTGTGCTCCCCACCGGCTGAGGCAGTCGGTCGCTGGTTGTAGGTTGTCCACTCAGCAGCTCACGGCAGCTCTCACCGGCTGCCAGCCACTCACACTGGCCACCGGCCGGTTCATGGTAACCCATAGCAACACACAGCAGCTCACACCAACCTCCAGCTGCTCACCGCAGTCCAGCTCCAGGGAGAGCTGTTGTTCACAATCTTAGCTGTAGAGGGCGCAGCTCACTGCCCCGTGCGGAAATCAAACCGGTGACCTTGGTGTTAGGAGCCCAGCTTCCAACTACGTGAGCCACTGGGCCCGCCAAAAAAAGAAATTTAGTTGTACTTTTCTTAGTGTTTTTGTTTTGTTTTGTTTTAATGTGGATGAGTTGTCAGTTACATATATTACAAACATCTTTTCCCAATTTGACTTACCTTTTCATACGTGTATTTTTTTGAGAAGTGTTTAATGAGTTCTCATTCATCATTTTTCTCTGGCTAGATTTTTTTGGATATTTTTCCTGACAAAAGTGCTAGCCTGGCAGTTATTTTAACACTTTAAAGATATCAATCCATTGTCTTTCGACTTACATTGTTTCTTCCATTGTTGAAGTCAGCTGTCAGTCTCACTCCCGCTCTTTTGAAGATAATGTGACCTTTACAAAGGCGACCTCTGGTTGCCTTTACAATTTTTCTCCTTTTCTTTGGTTTTCAGCAGTTTTACTATGATCCTATGTGGGTGGGTTTTTTTTTGTTTTTGTTCTTTGTTTGTATTTATCTTTCTATGGGACTATAAAGCTTGTTGAATATGTGGCTTAATATAATTCAATTTTTAAAATTCTAGGCCACTATTTCTCTTCAGATATTACTTCTGTTCTATTCATATTCTCTCTTCCTCTCCTCCTGGGATCCTAATGACAAATAAGATATTTCCACTATGAGTATATCTTATATTGCTTATATATCTCATAAGTTTTATTTTCCATCTTTTGTACGTTTGTGCTTCAATCTGGATATTTTTAACCACTCTCTCTCTCTGACTCATTAATCTTTTCTTCTGTTGTATGTCCAGTCTATTAAACCCATCCAGTGAATTATAATTTTAATGATTGTTTTTTCAATTCTAAGATTACCATTTGATTTTTCTATAAATTCCAGGTATCTGGTTAAGTTCTCCGTCTTTTCACTTACTTATCTCATTAATCATAATTATCTCAATGTTCTTTCCTAATTTCACTATCTGGACTACCTTGGGTCTCTTTCTAAGTTGTCTGCCTTTTCTCTTTATTTTCATCATTTGGTCCTGTTTCCAGGCATGTCTGTTAATTTTTTTAAATTGAGATATAACTGACATATCAGTTTCAGGTAGACTAGGTATGATCACAAAATACAGTGAATGTGTAAATAAAAAAATTTATTACAGTAAAGGACACATTGCCATTAATCCCATTCAAAATACTCCCCCTCGCTTTGAACACACTTATCCCATTGTTCTTGCCACTTTCTGAAGCAGTTCTGGAAGTCCTCTTTCGTGAGTGTCTTTAGTTGCACTGTCATCGTTGCCTCAGTGTCCTGAATCGATTCAAAATGTTTACCTTTCATGGTCATTTTGACTTTAGGGAAGAGACAGAAGTCGCACGGTGTCAGATCCAGTGAACAAGGTGGATGAGGACACATTGTAATGTTTTTGGTTTTGTTTTTCAGTTTCAAGTGTACAAAACAATGTAATGTATTTATTTGACAGAAATTGCCGTACCGGAAGCGATGTCTGCTCACAAAATATGGTGAATGCTGCTGCTGAGTGCCATCTAATGGAAAGGCAGGGATCTTCCATACGGGAAGCAGCGCGTCGAACCTTAGTAACAGTGTGTGACAAGTTTAAACTTGTTTGGTGCAGTCAGTCAGGTGTGAGCTACGGCTGAAAGTGTGTTTTAAAGTGTGCCAAAGTCATCCTCCATCATGAAAATGTCCGTGTCACACATTGCTTCTGGTATGGCAATTTCTTTCAAATAAAAACATTATAGTGTGTCCTCATCCACCTTATTCACTGGATTTAGCACCATGAGACTTCTGGCTCTTCCCTAAAGTCAAACTGATTCAGGACATCAAGGCAGCCACGACAGTGCAACTAAAGACACTCACGAAAGAGGACTCCCAGAACTGCTTCAGAAAGTGGCAAGAATGATGGGATAAGTGTGTTCGAAGTGGGGGAGGGGTGCTTTGAGGGGGATTAATGGCAATGTGTCTTTTACTGTAATAATTTTAAAACATTCACTATATTATTTGATCACACCTTATAACAATGATTCAATATTTGTATATATGTTGAAATGATCACCACAATAAGTCCAGTTAACGTGCACCACCATACATAGCCAATTTTGCTTTGGGGTGTTAATTTTAATTACATGGACACTATGTATGAAAAATTGTAGAGATCTTGATGATATCTTCTTCCAGAGAATTTAATTTTCTTCTAGGAAATAAAAGACAAATTCCCTTAAACAGGTTTATTCCTGGTTTGCCTTTACTTTTAAAGCATAGATTTTCTGAATTCTGAATTGAGAGCCTAGGGTGTTACCATGGTGGCTCTTCCTCCATGGCACACTCTGAAATCCAATTTTTATGTCCCTAGCACAGTGACACTTTCCAAATTATCTGCCTAAAATTTGAGCCTCTTAGCTGCTTTTTCTGTTTGGGTTCTTATCTGCTTCATTCATCTCATTCATGTGCAACTTAAGAATCAGCAAATGCTTTAAGAAAAAACTATGTACAAAAGAAAACATGCATTCAATATATTTCCCTTCTCTCCAGATTATAGGCCCCTCAAATCCTGGCTGCCTTAATTGCTCTCCAATGATATCAAACAGATAGTCTGTTTCTCTCTGCAATCCTGTCAGCTGTTGCTTAATAAAATTTGAAACTATAGTTGGGTGCACAAGATATTCTTGATAGTTATTTCTTCTTTTCTAAATATATAAATCCCTTTTGCCTCATCAACAGATTTTTATCTCGAGTTATGTAGTTAGATATTAAGAATGCTACTCCAGCTATTTTGTCTTGTCTTTCTGGTCCATTTTTGCCTAGTTTATATTCTTCCTCCTTTTAATTTCAAATCTGTATCTTTTCATCTAAAGCATTTTTTATAGACAGCATATTGTTAGCTTAAAAAAATCCAAGATTCTTTAATTGGCAAACTTTGGCTAGGTTTTCTTCCACTGACTTAAAAGTTATACATTCTTTGTTTCTAAGGTAGTTATCCTAAAGACCATATTTATTTTTATATATTCCTATTGAATTCTGAAACTTCTAATTTGTATTAATTTACTTTATAAGACAAATAGCACTCATAATAACCCTTTTATCTCTTTTCCTACTTATATCCCACCATCCATTTCCTATATCTCTAGAATTTCAGTTCTAGGTTCTTATGATATTTTCCTGGTCCTTTTCAGACGAGAAAACTTCACTAGGATACTGGACACCATCAGTTGCTAACTTTGTCCAAATATTCCTGGAATTTTCTCCTACATTTTGAATTTTCTTCCAAGTGTATTTTCAAAGGAAGGTCTTTTGTAAACATACGAAAGCTTTGTAAACCTGAGACTATGCCCTCACAAATTAAATGAACATTTTGCCTGGATATAAAATTTTAGGTTCAAGTTCTTTACCTTCTTGTTTACAGTATGGCTGTTGTGGAATCTGATGTTAATCCAACTCTTTCCTTCATAGGTGGCCTGCTCTTTTCCTCTGGAAGTTTTTAGGATTTATTTTTGTGTTTGTTGTTTTAAATCTCACTAATAGTGTCCAAGCTTGGAATTTTCCTTATGCATTCTGATATTCATTATTACTACAAACTTTCCTATTCTCACTTTCCCCTGCCTTTTGGGATTTTTTAGGTGTTTCTACTTCTAAACTCAGGTTTTCTAATTTTATCTTTTTATACATGGCTGCCTCTTGGGAGCATATCTCAAGCTGATTATAATTATTATTATTATTATTATTTCAGTTCACTGACTCATTCCCCAGCTGTTAACACTGCTACAGTACATCTCGTTCACTTTTGTCCTTTATTTCTACTATGTTTTTATACCCAATATTTTTCTTTGGTCTTACTTCTGCCTCATATTTCTAATATATCCACTTATATCTTTTAAGAATGGTTATTACATTTATCTTAAATTTTTATCCCACCTCTTCCAATAATTCAGCTTCAGGTTTTCAGTTTGTGGTCTTTCTTTAATATCGGATATACTTCTCAGGCATCTAGGTACTTTAGCTGTGAGTCCTCATTCCCTCGATCCCTCGCCAGGTCAGCTCCAGGGCAGAGAACCCCAGGCATCAGAATAACTGCTGACCACTGTTTTTACTTCACCAAGTAATCTCTTCTGGTCAGAAATTCAACTTTAAACTCTAAGGAAGAAGTATCATGGAAGGAGGTATAATCCACTAGCTGTAGGGTTTGGAAGGAACAGGAAGACTGACTAATTCGGACCAACTTTCCCAGAGGACAACCAGAAACACTGGACAAAATATGAAATATTCTAATTGGAACCACGTGTGGGCCATGCCAGTATTCAACAGTCGATACCTGTATTGCAGCCATGCCCCAGTGCTGAATACGAGCAGGTGGTTGATGGTGCTTGGTCTTATGTGGGTAATGACTGCTGTCTCTTGTTTCAGAAAAATATCACAGGAGCCCGCCAGGTTAGCAAAAAGCCTCCAAAGCCTGTGGTGAAGGTGATCAGAATTTCAGCCCCTACCCGAGATGCTGTCCATAACTACAGCATTCAGACCCTGAATTCTATGGCACTTGCCAAGAAGGAGCTGTACCGAGAGATGGCCAAGGTGAGTGAGAGGCACAGAGTGGGAAACAGTCAAATGTTTATACTCCAGACAGGGTAACAGCAGTTGGCTAATCCCATGAGCGCTTTCCAGTCTGACCATCCTGCCTGGAGGTCAGCAGATCTCCAGTATGTGGATGAGAGCCAACCAGCTAGGCGGGGTGGACAGGAGAGCCGGTGCTGTGAGAGAGGTGCTGCTCCCACACTGAACATGAATCCTCCACGTGCAGGGGTGAGCCAAGGTCCTCCACACACGCTCAGATGCTCCTAGACTAGAACACAGGCTCCTCCCCTCTAGGGAGTGTTTTGTGGTTGCTTATGAGTAGCTGTCACCCCGAAGAAAAGGCCTCGGCCGAGGCTTCAGGCGCACGGTGACTTTAGGAAAGGTCTTATTCTGTCAAAGGGGACAACCATGTAACCTTCCCAGGGCTGCTGCACAGTTCGTTCACCTGAGTGCAGCCGTTTATGTTGTCAGAAACTATCACTGTGCCCTCAGCTGTTGCTCACACCTACGTGGGAACCTGAGGCTCAGTCAGCCCTTCCCAAGTCTGCCACCACCCTTCTATACACGTTTATCCCTCATTTCCAGGAGCCAAGGAAGAGATTCACATACGCACAGAATTACCTCTCAGCTATGGCAGAGCCTCAGGATTCTGGGGAAGAGCAGAAAAAAGCCAAGAAGAAATGCTGCCAAGCCTGGCTCACAGCCAACGGATTCCAAGTGACAGGTCTCCATAGTCGCACTGAAAGTGACCACCACCTCAGGCTGCTGCCCACCAGCACCCCCACAGAACTCACTGAGGTCCATGGGGAGGAGCAGGGCTCGGGTGGGGTGTCTCTAGGGACCTTCCCCCTAACTTCCTGTGCCCCGTTTAGGGATGGAAGGAGAACACGCTGTTTGCTAACATGCTAGGGCCTGTGCTGGATCGAGGGCGGTGGAGCTGGCACCTGCGCCACCGGGACTTTGACCTGTACAGGAAGCCACCACATTTCCTCGAACTGCCTGCTCCTCTAGCACTGAAGCCCGTATCAGGTAACAGACGAGGCCTTTGCAAAGCTGAGCCTCCGGGTGCTGTGGACAGGCAGGAACTCTATGCTGTTTCAGATATCCATTTAGTTTCATATCCCATAATTGGAAGTCAAGCTTCAGAATGGGTCTGGTATCTAATTGAAAGCTGGACTGGAACTCAGGAGACCCGAATTCTAGCTGCAGCAGTTAATACTAACTTGTTGGGTGACTTTGGGCAGGTCCCTTCATTGCTCTGGGCCTTAACTACAAGGTTTCTTAACTATAAAGTGGGAAGGTGGAAAACAGATCTAAGGGCTTTCTGAGCTTCAACAGTATTCCTCATGACTGGTCTCTGAAAGCCCAGGCAACAGCTGGGGGCAGAAGCTCCAGGCTTCACTGGGGCCTTCCAACTCCCTTGGAGCTCAAGACACTGCCATCTCCCTCTGTCGGGGAGACTGGGGTCTTGATACATCAGTTCCTCTGGGTCCTCTTTTCTTTCTCACCCTTTGTTAATGAAGGACCTCAAAATCATTTATAGGTTGATGAGAACCCAAATTGATGGGTTAACAGAACTAGAACCTTTGTTAGGGAGAATGAGATGGGCTTATCTGGCAACAAGGTTTGCCAGTCTTTTCCCAGAAAACAGGATAAATAGGATGGATTTCTTCCCTCCCCGACTCCCAAGGGCAGCAGGTGACAGCTCCATGTAACAGGAGGGAGTGCTGAAAGCTATTGAGATTTCTCTCTGTCCTCACTTGAACACTGCTGCCTCCCTTCAGGATAGGCCCCAGGTTCAGGGGCTGTGTGAAGACCTCCTCCTACGTTTAGTGTGCCCTGGGCTCAGAGTCACTGCTGTGCTACAGCCCAGGAATGAACACCAGGCTTCCTCACTGGCCTGAGTGCTCTGGTGGGCTCGACTGCAGGTCTTCCCAGCACACGTTCCCTGGGCATCTCAAGTAGCCCGTGCATGTTGCTGAAAACATGTAACAAGTACATACAGGGGCCTCCCCTCCTCACAACATGTTTAAGAAAAGAAAAAGGGAGAACCGAACTGGTGGCTCCAGCGTTTTAAACTCAACTGGAAGGAGAAAACCTGCTGTTGACACAGGAGTTGCATGCCACCAGGCCTAGAATGAAGCCCCCTTTCATGAGTGTTGCCCAGAGAGGGCAGGGTCTGCACGCTTCCCGAGCCTTCCCCGCAGAGGCGCTCTGTGCACCTTCGTTCTCCCGTACCGTCTGAAATGATATGTACTCTCCATTTTGTGCAAAATGCCTCCTTGCCAATAAAATACTTTAAGAACTCTGAGTTTCATTGGAAAGTTATTTCCAAAGTCATTATTTGTAAACTTTCACCTTTAGAAGATTAGCTTCGAAAATCCTGGCAGAATGTTCAGGCAACCCCATTAAGCCGGCTCAGTAGTATTCCCACTCTTCTTTCTGCCTATTTCTCTCATCACAGCAGAGTGCGACTTACACTGAGAGGGAAAGGAGAGTCTGGCTTCCTCCCCCCGCTCAAGGCAACATCTACAATGGGCTTTTTTAGTGGGGAGCCCCACACCACCCAGGAAACAGACCAAATCCTGACACTTACCAGTGTGCACATGCTGGGACCGTGTACATCTAGCAGGTAACAGCAGAAGGGAGCCTGGAGAAATGCAGTGGCCTGCCAGTGCCACCTAAAGTGGCCTGTCAGTGCCACCTTTTTCCCCTCACTTCAAGAGTGGAGGCCAATCCCTGCAAAGAAAGCTGAGAGAAAGCCCAGGTGGGAATAGCATGTGTGGTCATATACCAGGCACTGTGGTTTTCCACCCATTACCTGAGAAGGATCAAAGACAGGGCTCGTCACCCCCACAGCCCACACTGGGCACCTGCTCCACAGCTTTCAGGGCCTTTTTCTTGCAAGGTGAGGACAAAAGGGACTAGAAGGGAGTGCTCAGGGCCACACTGTCACCCATTAAAGGCTGGTTCTGAGGAAAAAGCGTGACTGGTACAGCAAAGAAGGGTAAACACAAACTGTGACATTTAATATTCTTTTTTTCAATGGTTCCTGGTACATGTTCTAAGTGCATTTTGCTCCTGGTCTGGATGAACATGTGTGCAGCTTTCAAACTGTTGTTTGGAGAATGTGTGGCCCAGTAGAAATGGCTATCCCTGCCTGAACGAGGTTGCATAGCCCCAGGCCATGGGGTGGTAGCACAGGCCCCAGTCTCCACAGTGAAGTGTCCTAACTAGCAGCATGTCCTCAAATCGCAGGTCTCAGCAATTCCATTCTCTCTCTGTCCCCAATCAGAACATGGGATCACGTTATGCAGCAATGTCCACAGGTCAAAGCCTAGAAAAGCTTCCTCAGCCGGGAGAAAGACCTTCAGGTGAAGACTGGGAAGAAATGGTTCAAGTTGGAGTAACTCCAAGTTCTACACCTTCTGGGAAAAGAGTGTGAGTCGTCTAGCAAGGGATTGTGGCCCGGGGGCTGGCGGCAGCAGGGACCTCCGTCTCTGTGCTTCAGGATGTCTGGTCTAGAGGGTGGGCACAGATGTACGCTCGCCTCTCTAGGACCTGCTGGGACACTTTCTTGATCTGTTCATCTAGATTTTCTGGAGAATCTGGGAGAAAAAGAGACAATACATGATCTTTCTGCACCGTGATAATAGAAATATTGCTGGAGCATTTTTTCCCCAACAAAGTCAGCCCGTGGGTGACCCTCCCAACCCTCCGAACCCCCAGGAAGGGATTCTGGGCTGCAGATAGACGCTTCATTCTGAGTAACAAAGGACTCATCTAGTTAATCCCTAAAAACTCCAGATCTGTGGGAGTAGGAGAAGGCCCTTGTTCACTAGAAGACCCCTCTGTAATTCAAGCCTGCTGAAGGAGAAGCTGTTTCCTTACTGTGGAGACAGCATGGTCTGCACCCGGGGAGGGTGCCTGGAAGCACCAGAGCCAGAACTACACAGAATTATGTGACCGGCTCCACCATCTCTTGGCAACAGGGGACACATGACATGAAGCCCTGAGGTCAGCGGGACTGTAAGAGCCGGAGATGAACTTGAGCTGCACACTCTGAGACACAGCCATATGGCTGTGGGAGACAAACCAAGCAACAGGAGCAAAGCCCCACATGGCCCATGGCCACAGCAGGGACACTGCAGTAAGGGAGCTCCAGACCCGCTGCAGTGCAGGGATGGAGGGCAGGTACAAGGGCATTGGGCACCTCTCAGGGCACGTGCCAGCACTAGGGCTGTCAGAGCCCCCACCTGTAGGTGCGTGCCCCCGCCTGGCCGGCCTCGCACAGGCCTGACCCAGCCCTCATTCATGGCGGACGTTTGTGAGCAGCCAGCAGGCCCTGGGAGCCGGACAGGGTCAAGAAACAACGTCAACAATGACCTGGAACCGACCCTCTCCTGCCTCCCCCAAACCACCATACTCACACTTGTCCAGCTGAGACAGGGTGAAGAGATTCTGGGAATAAGCTTCCGTGCAGAAGATGTTGGCCAACAGAACCTGCAGAGTCAAGTCAGACAGAACCCTGGGACCCCTTCCCGGAGGTCTGACCTCTGAGCTGCAAAGAACTTGGGCAGCTTGGCTGGGGTTAAGAGTCCTGGCTCAGAAGTCACACAATCTTAGGTTCTAATTCCAGCCCTGAGCCAAATGAGCTCTTTCCCAAGGGCAAGTTACTCAATATCTCTGAGCCTTAGTTTCCTCCCTTGCTAGAGGGATCATGACTCCTGTGGCCGCGGGACAATGCACGTAAAGACGGACATGGAGCAGGCACTCAGTGACTGCACCCATCTCCTCCAGCAGGGTGAGGAGGGCAGAGAGGGTGAGGGTGCTGGCCTTGGGACCCTGTCACTCACCCACCCTCTTCTCTCAGGTAGGAAGAAGAAAGGGAGTGGCCCTGTATCCTAAGCAGCACAGACCCTCCCATTGGAGCTGGCAGTGTCCACCACAGGCCACAGCCAACGTGACAAACCTGCCAGCATGTACATCAGCTGCTACATGGACCCTGCACTTCACTCACTCTAGGTCACAACTGGGTGCTAGGCCCTTGCCTAGCCCCTCCCACCTGAGACTCACTCCCCACCTGGGTCATGCCACCCAATGAATGACTCCTTCCCCCAGCTACTAGGTCTCATTAAAGTACAGTAGGACAAAGCCAGCAGGAGGCTGCCTGTGTGTGGGCAGGGCAGGGGAGGGGAGGGCAAGGCAGGGCAGGGGAGGGCAGGGAAGGACAGGGGAGGGCAGGACAGGGGAGGGCCGCGGAGGGCAGGGAAGGGAAAGGCAGAATAGAGGAGGGCAGGGCAGGAGAGAGCAGGGCAGGGGAGGGCAGGGCAGGGAAGGACAGGGGAGGGCCGTGGAGGGCAGGGGAGGGCAGGGAAGGGAAGGGCAGGGCAGGCGAGGGGAGAGCTGGGCAGGGCAGGGGAGGGCAGGGAAGGGAAAGGAAGGACAGAGGAGGGCTGGGCAGGGGAGAGCAGGGCAGGGGAAGGCAGAGCAGGGCAGGGGAGGGCTGGACAGAGAAGGGCAGGGCAGGGAAGAGCAGGGCAGGGGACGTAACAGTAGGGCAGGGCAGGGGAGGGCTGGCTCACCTCATGGTCATGGTTCCGGAGCCCTACTCGCATGGAGCGGCTGGCCCGAGACAGCACAGCCGTCATGCCGTACAAGTTGATGAGGATATTGGCCACCCGCTTCAAAACCATCTGCTCCTCCACGATGGTCTGGGAACACAGAAGCCTCTGTCCCGACACGCACAGCCCCTCCCTGGGCACATCTTCACCCATCCCCTGGCCTCACATCTTCGGGGAGGGGGCAATAAATATTGCCTTTTTCTGCGGAAGTGGGAGGTGGGCTCATGGCCACCTTCTATTTCGCCTTCACGGTCTAGATTTGGGCTGGGGTCAAGGCAAGACCAGGTCCCAGGAACCAGGCTGAGAAATGAGGCCAGTGCATCTCCAGCAGCCAGAGCCTCACAGATCAGGTCCCGAGATTCAGGCCCCAGTGGGGCTGCCCCTTCTCAATGAAGGGAGAGTCTCTTCACCTGGAAGGTGCTCAGCAGCAGGGGCTCCCAAACAGCTAGCTGAGTGGTCCCTGGGACAGGCAGCCACAGTCTGCCCTGCCTCCCCACCCCTCCACGGTAACTACGATTTCCCAAAGATGAACACTTGGTGAGATACCATCTCACAGATGCTGGCCCACCTCCCTGATGCCCAGTAGGAGGGCCTGCCATCCCGAGGGCTGCAGGGGGCTGCGTACCTTGCCAAAGCGGAGCAGCAATGTCTCCACAGTGCGGCCGAAGTAATAAACGTTCTCCTCGAGCTTTCTCGCACTGTCCTGGAAGGCCAGAGGAAAGGAGTCAGCTCAGCACCTCACCCATGGTGACCTTCCTGTCCCACCAGCACGGGGCATGGCAGGGGCTGCAGGGCCCAGGCCACGATATCATGCTGGGCCGTTCTCCATTGTGACGGGGTGGAGACAAGGGACATCAGCTGGGAGGACTGGCTGGTCCTCCCCAGTGCCCCTGGTCACGTCCCTTCTGGGAAGGAGATATTGCACAGGCTACACCTTCCGGGCTCACTCACCGCAACACTGGGGTGCACCGCTCCGAGCTTCCCCGTCAGCCCCAGGTCCACAGTGCGGCCCAGCGAGTCCCGAAGCCTCCGGCCGATGGTCTCGAGCACAGTGGTCACGTTGCCCCGTTTAAGCTCACTGCAGAAAGCCCATGGCCCCCTAGCCCAAGGCCCTTCTGCTTCTCCCAGCAACATGATCACCCCTCAGTATTCCAGAACTCTAGGGCATCCGCTCCCTCTCCTTGACTATGCAAAACCGTACAGGGCCAACCCAACGCCTACGTGCCCCGCCCCCAGCCTGGGCGAGCTGGACACCTGGCTGCGGGCTCAACCCTTCTGCACTGTCAGAGAGCAGCCAGAGTATCCTCTGAGGTGCTCCCTCCACAAGTTGCTCAGTCACATCCAGCTTCCAGGTGGTTCTCTCCCAGTGAGCCATCTGTAAAACGCTCTGAGCCCATCCTGGGCTCCAGCACTCATTTCTATGGCCCCAGGGTGGGGGTCATGGGGAGCAAGAGAAGAAATAAACTGGTCTCTGTTGGTCTTGAAGCCTGGCAACTATTTCAGGGGTACCTCTCATTCCCCAGCTTATGAAAATAGCTCCCTGTGACGTGAGAAACAGGAGCTGTCAGGGGACTGACCACAAGGCAGGCATGGAGGGCTTCCCTGAGCACTGGCTCCTCCTGTCACTTTCAGGTGAAGGCCACGCTCTGAAGTCTGGCTTTCAAGGCCCCATACTCACTCAGCAGGGTTCCTGCCCCCTTCCCTCCCTCAGCCAGCCAGACAGTGAGCTTAGGGACACTGCTCCACCCACCTCTTGCCACCCCAGGGGGAACCTGAGGAGCAGAGTGGGCACGGCACCTACTTGATCCTGGCAGTCAGGATGCGGCCGGCATGCTGCAGGCCTGTAAGGGCGATGTACATCCGCAGGATCTCGTTGGTCCCCTGTGGCCAGCAGTACAGAGGTCAGAGGCTGTGCACAGGCAGCCCCAGCAGTGCTGCACGTGTAACTGGGTGGCTGTGGCACTGCTGCTCACCCGCACTGTGGAAGCCGCTGTCAGCAGGGCTGTGATCTTCTATAGCTTCCACTGCCCTCAGAGTCAGCTCCAAGGTCCTCTGCAATCTGCCTTGTGTCCCCTTCCATCCACCCCTCATCTACTCCACGACCTGCCCCAGACCCACCCAGCAGGAATGGCTGCTTCTTCCAAAAAGACTTGCTTGTTCTACCTCCATTCACCTACCCTGTTTCCCCAAAAATAAGACCTAGTCAGACAATCTGCTCTAATGCGTCTTTTGGAGCAAAAATTAATATAAGACCCTGTCTTATATAAGACCCGGTATTTATTATTATATTATATTATATTATATTATATTATATTATATTATATTATATTATATTATATTATATTATTACCTGGTCTTATAATAAAATAAGACTGGATCTTATAATAAAAGAAGACCGGATCTTATATTAATTTTTGCTCCAAAAGATGCATTAGAGCTGATTGTCTGGCTAGGTCTTATTTTCGGGGAAACACAGTAGTTAGTGCCGGCAAGTAAGGTCCCGTCTGGGCCTGGTATGTCTTATTTCCCTGCCCTCGGCCCAAAGTGCCCTCCCCTAAGCCTGGTCAAAGTCCTTTCTGCCCCCAAGGGCCAGGTGCACGTGAGATGTCACCCCCTCAGGAGAGGTGCACCTCTGTCCCTCACACCTTGGGATTCTGGCTTCCTCCTGGTCAGTCAGGCTGCGCAGTCAAGCCCACTGATACCCCAAAGGTGAGATGGTGTCTGCAGTGTCTCTGGGGCCCCAACCCTCCTTTCCTCCCTGCCCTGGGTCTCTCCTGGCACACATTCAATGAGCTGACTCTAGGCTTGTGAACTTAGGGGGACGGCAATTCGACAGTGAGAATGCCCGGACAGGATGGCCTCAGACATGACCCCGTTAAGCTGTGTCAGTATACTGAGAAAACCCAGACCCAGGGCGAGCATTCGAGGTCAAACCAAGGCCGCCTACAAGATCTCTGCTTGTCCCACCAACTTGGCAAAGACCTGTAGCGAGTTGCCAGGAGGCGGTGGGCTGCGAGGATGTGGTGGGCTCAGCAGAAAGGGTCCTTGGCAATGGGACCCTGAGTGAGCTGCTTCCACTAAGGCCTCTCCGCCTCAGCCTTCTCGTCTAGGCAGGGGTGTGATGAGGGTCCAATGAGAGAACGCACTAGCCAGCGGGGCCCACAGCAGAGGGAAACGGGGCTGGCGGCAGGGCACGCACCTCAAAGATGAGCAGGATACGGCTGTCACGCAGCATGCGCTCGTACGGGTACCCCTTCATGTAGCCTGTGCCCCCCAGGATCTGCAGAGCCTCACTCACGCACTGCCAGGCGCCCTCTGAGCTGAACACCTGCCACGGACCCAAGAGGAAGGTCAGCACAGGCTCGTCGGTGCCAACTCCCTTCCAAAAGGAGGACCTCAGGATGGGGGAGGTGTGGCTGGGCAGGAGTGGGGGACTCAGGATGGAGCTGGGCTTGGCGATGAGGCTAACCCAGGCGAGAGCCTGACTGCCGCTGTCTCCCTGGGTGGCCCCAGGCAGCTTCCTGACCACCTGACCAGCTGTGGCTGAAGAGCTTTCCTCAGCTGTGCTGGGATTACCTTCACCATGGCAGCCTCGACAGAGCAGTCAGGAAACCCTGGCTGGTCCAGCATCCCCGCGGTGAGGTAGGCCATGCTTTCCATTACATAAGCTTTCTGAGCCATTAGGGCAAACTTTTCCTGGAGTATTCAGAAAAAAACACAATCAAGAAACAATTTACATGTGCTGAGGCCCAAATCTGCCAACCAGCAGAGAAGGAGATTAAGTCCAAAGCCTCAATGCACAAGAGAACCCAGCCCCGCACTCTTAAAAGGGAATCACATTAACGAAAGCCTTCTCTCGTCCTCTTCCCCAGTTACCGCACAAGAGGCACAAGAGCAGACAGCAAAAGCACACGTCTAAATGTCCATGGAATAAAATCAACAATGTGCCACCCATACAGAACCCTCAGTACCTGAATTAATCCAAATTCACTGAGGTTCCTGTTGAACTGCTTCCTCGTGCAGGCATATTCAGCAGTCATTTCTGAAGACCAGAGATTTTAAAAAGAACAACTTTCTGGTTGTCCTAGATGATTTCCTAAGGTCACCATTACCTTTCAAACACTCAGACAGGAACTATGTGAAATGGGTCTATGAGAGCAAACTCGCTAAGGACAGAGCCTCCCCTATTGAGCGTCTAGGTCGGAAGAGGGGCTGCCACACCTAGTGCTGTCTACAGTGGTGGACAGGCGTGGAAGCACAGAGTTTGCTGTCAGACACAGGTTTCAGTCTAGCAGTTTTTCTTACCAGCAGGTTGCCCAGGCCAAGCCGCTTCACCTCCCTGAACAAAACCACCAGCCTCACAGAGCTGTTGTGGAGACGACATGGGATACAAGTGGGAGGTGTCTTGCACAACGTAGGGCCACAGAAACACCCTAGGCAGATGTCGGGGCAGGCTCACACTGGCACAGCTGTTCATCACTAAAGCAGGAAAGCGGTCTGCTTTGAAAACTCAGGTCTATGACTTCAAAGTGTATAGTTGTGAACCCATACTGTGTTGTGGCCCAGCTCTGAAGGCACCCAACTGAATGTGGCAGCATGCCACCCAGTTAACTGAACCCTGCCCCAACAGTGTTCTCCAAGCACGTCCATGGTGGGCCTCTAAGGTAAACAGGCACCCACATTCACACACTTCCGGATTTGGGATCTCATCAGGGGTTCTGCATCCTTCAGGGAGAGACTGACCATGAGAGCTCTTACACTGAGGACCTTCCAGATGGGGGAGCACAGAGGGCTTCCGGGCCCTGGGGGCAGTGAGATAAGCCCTGAACTTAGACTCTGACAGGGTCGGCTTTTAGGCTGGGTACTTGGCCTTGGTAAACCACTGACCTCTCTGAGCCTCAGTCTCCTCATCTATAAAATGGAGGTAAGAGCCTAAAACAAAGCCTTCCTGTGCCCACCTCGCCCTGAACCCTGAGGAACTTCCTAAGTACTCGGTGGTTTGCCGGCTTGGGGAACCCCCACCGTCCGCAGCCAGGGCCCCTTGCATTTCCATGCAGCCACTTCCACAAAGCTGACACAGTAATGACATTTTGTGCCCAACAAAAACCCTATTAAGTTCACTGGCAAAGGAAAATCCAAATTTCAGGCATCCTAACAGAATAAACAAGAAGCCGAGGGATCTGTATTGCAAATCTGATCCCATCCTCATCCACTGTGCAGTGTCTCCTGAAAAATGGGGATCGTGTGAGAATCTGGCTCACAGCTGGATGCTCACTAAGAAACTGCCAGCAACGCCCACATCCCCTTTGTGAGCAGGTGAAATAGAGGAGTGCTGAGACATGAACACTGACTCTTTGGAGACAGACCGAGTGCATTCTTGGTCTTAAACTTGAGCGCATCCTGAACTTGAGTAGGGCCGCGTGTCCTGCAGGCTGGCTCAGCACTGGCCTGTCCCACCAGAGAGGTGCAGTCTCCAGGCTGCAGCAGAGGCAGCAGGGCCAGGCTGTGCCGCAAAGGGCTCCTGTCCCCGACTTACCTACCGATCAGTTTCTTGAGCATCCCGGCCACAGCGCTGCCCATGCTGAAGCGCCCACTGTTGAGGATGTTCATAGCCACCTGTGAAGAAGGTGTGGTGGGCAGCATAGTGCAGCTCCCGCTCCCACAGCCCGCCTACCCGCACCAGGCACAGGTGACAGACCACAGCAGTACATATCTACTTGTACCAGAAGGCTTGGAAACAAAAGGCAAGTCTCTGGAGAATTCTGTGCTGGCACCTGGGCAGTGAAGCACCCTGCCAACCCTTACTGAGCAGGAAGAGAGGAGTCCCAGTGCTTCAAAACAAGGTCACTGTCATAGTTATGGCTCTCACAAACTTCCTTGGAGTCACCCCTCCAAAGGGAACAGGACAACCTCGTTCTGAAAGAACAGGTCCATTCTTAGTCCTCAGGGAGGCAGGAGACACTGAGATCTCCTGGGTGCATGTTGCAAACCACTGACTTTCACAACAAGTGCCTCACCACTGAGGAACCGAGGCTCACAGTGGCGACGACTCTCCCAAGGTCACACAGCCAGCATCAGCCTGACATGTAGGCCCATGCTCTCTGCCTGAACCAGCCCCTCACACAGACATGCCATGCTCCTCCTCCACCCAATTCCTGCTATACTCATACTGCTGTCAGCTTCTCTCCCCTTTTCTGGTTTTAACTTCCTACCTAGTACAGAAGGTGAGCAGTCGATGATGAGGGGCAGGCGTACACCTGTGTTCACACACTGCTTCCTGGTACTGACCTATCCAGATTCACGGAGGCGTCCCCTTACAGACCAAAAGGGGCAGAGGCAAACAGCTGACCAGGCAACAGGCGGTCAGTGGTGTGATGTGGACTACAGGGGTTGCGGGGGGGAGGGTACACAAGTCCAGGGGGAAAGGCTGTGTGTGTGTGTGTGTGTGTGTGTGTGTCCTTTGGTGTGGGGAGAGGGGATGCTGGGCAGCGAAGGTGCCCAAGGAGATCCCTGAGCTGGGTCTACGCGGCCATCTGGGGGAGGGAGGGCATCCAGGCCACCAGCACGAGCTTCCTGAAGGACAGCCAGGACGTGCCAAGCCTCTGCTCAAGCACATGGTGCCCAATTAGGAGGCCTCCAAGGCAAGGCTGGGGTCTGTGGACAGAAAGGAGTCTGTGACTCTGGTTTTCCTAAAAGCTCAATTACAAATTCAGTACTGCTTTTCACAGATTGCTTATGTGTGACCTGCATTAATAAAACATACAACTGAATTCGTATTAGTAATTACTTGTTAAACAAGCTGAATGGCAGAATCTCTCAAAACATATCCTGTGGGACTACAGAGATGGAAATAGCTGCTCCAACTATGGGAAGGGCAGGTGTTGGCCCCAATGCCAGTTGGGAGACCGGGTGGACAAGCCAGAACCCATGTAGGTTCAGTCACACCACAGTGCGATGCTCACATCCTCCTGTCTTTAACTTCAGACTTCACGGGTACCAGAATCTGTGGGAACACTGACCAAGGCTAAATTCTCTCCTCTTTATTGCCTCTTCCCAAATGGGCTTTCAAAGGCCAGCTCATAGTTTTATGAACACAATTCACTTCATAGCCCCTTCAGAGTTTATTCTTAACTTCATTTAAAACAACAGAAAAATAAATATGAGGAGAAAAGCACTTGACACTAGGTCTCGTTCCCTGAGCACTGAAGACCTGAAAGGTTTAGCTTTATCTGAAGGGCTCGTGAGCTCAGAATGGTCTTCTTTACCTTGAAGTCCTCTCCTCCTGCCTCTCAGCACTTGCATACTTTATCACCTTCTCTACTGCAAAAGAGCTTCCTTCTATAATTTCCACAACTACAGTCTAATCTCAAATTTCCCAGATGCAAGATGCAATCCGTCTTTCAACAGCCCCTGTCAGCTCTATGCCTCTATGCCTTAAGAGGTCTGACTACAGATAAAATCTTCTGACCACCCCAGAGGAAGAAGCTCTTTTTATCTCACATCAGCCACTCAATTTTCACCTGGCTTTGGATCATTTTGTGATCTCTGGACTCACTCCAGGGTATCACATTTTTCAGTATTTACACTAACTGGCAAACAATCCCACCAATAAAATAAAAAGGCTATTATAAATGTATTTTCTTTTGCATATTAAAACAACAATCATTTTTCCAAACAATTTAAGTCCACTGATGGGAAGGACTAGGCACAGAGGCATCTCCACACTGCTGGGAGGACAGACTCTGGTCCAACTTCCCAGCAGGCAATTTGGCAACATGGATCCAGAACTTAAAAGGCCTTCTGACCTGGTAATTTCACTAGTGGTGTTTAAACTCAGGAAATAATTAGACAAATATGCAAAGGATATATACAAAGATATATGCGATGATGACCAGATGTGGTTCTGAATAGAAAAGAAGTGAAAACGATGTTAAATTCCCAATCCTGGGAACCTGGCAACATTGAATGTGGCATGACCACATGAAGAAATACTATGTATCATTAAACATTGGCACTAAACGTCATTAAACATTGGCAATATGCGTTCACTAGCATGAAAAGATTATTATGTGGACCCCAAGAAGACAGATTCATTTGAGGAATTTATCTGCTGGGATGGACTCCCCATGGTTAACCAAGGATTCAAGTTTTATAAATAATGAGTCTAGTGGTCATTTGCTGACAGGGGTTCCTCATGCACCCTGTACACTGGTTAGAACCTCAGACCAAACTCTGGGCTTCCCACACTATGCCCCACTTGTTTATGCTGTCTGAGTCAACCCCTGCAAGGAAACCCTGGTTTGTCTTTCTACCAACAGACTGAGACCTGCCCTGTCCAACCAGAACTGCACAATGTGGTACATCATTTACATAAAACAGACTTGAGAACTTTCGCTATAAAAGACAGCGTCTCTTTTGGAACATAATTGAGGTTGCCACCTGAATCTGTGTCTCCTTTTTACTCAAATAAACGCTTTTAATTCTTCATTACATTCTAAAATCAATTTTCGTTTGTATACATTAGAATTTATTAATAAATGAAAAAATGCAGGGTGCTAAAAAATGTATACACATTTTAAGAAAGGAAAAAGACTGTATTAAGATTGTAGTACTTAACATATACCAATAACAAAAGATGAATACAAGTCACAGGTATATTTTTGGCACCCCCAGTATATCACGCGCATGCACCGAATATTTAAGTGACACATACTCTTTATAAAGATCTAGAAAGCACCAAAAATGTGAACAGTGAATGCCAACTCTCTTGGGGACACATTTTTTTCTCTCCATCTATATTCTCTAATTTGTATATAACTTCTGGGTCACCTGAATAAACCTATCACTACATGCAGACTGCTTTCTTGTTTGTCCTTCCACCTCTATCACGCTTTTGTTCAACATTCACTGAGCAACCCCTTGACAGGAGTGTTGGCTCATGTTGGCTCACAGCGTTTATCTGATTCTCAAGATAACCAGGAGGTGAGAAATGCATTGCTTTGATCTGAACCCCCGTTTCACAGACAAAAGGGAGAGGGCTCCCAGGGATGAAGACACTTACCCAGGTGATCAAGGGTAAAGTACAACAACAAAAAAGACAAAGAGCCCAATTTAAAAATGGGCCACAGACAATAGTTTAGTGGTTACCAGTGGGTAAAGGGGGAGAGGAATGGTAGAGGGTAAAGGGGTCAAAAATCTGAACACCTGAAATCTATGTAACTTTATTAACAATTGTCACCCCAATAAACATTAATTAAAAAAAATATATTGGTAAAAGGAAAAATAAATAAATAAAAATAAAATAAAAATAAAAATAGGCAAAAGATTTGAAAACACATTTCTCCAAAGATATGCAAATGGCCAATAAAAACATGGAAAGGTGCTCAACGATGGTTATTAGAGAAATGCAAATCAAACCACAAGATACGACTTTACACCCACTAGGATGGTTATAATTTTTATATGGACAATAACAAGTGTTGGTGAGGATATGGAGAAATTGGAACCCTTGTGCACTGATGCTGGGAAGGTAAAGTGGTATAGCTGCTGTGGAAAACAGCCTCGCAGTTCCTCAAACAGTTAAACACAGTCACCATATGACCCAGCAATTTTACCTCTAGATATGTACCCAAAAGAACTGAAAATATATTGTTCACACAAAAACTTGTACATGAGTGTTCATAGCAGCATTACTGATAATGGCCAAGAAGTGGAAACAACACAAATGTCCATCAACTGATGAATGGATAAACAGAATGTGGTATATACAATGGAATATTATTCAGCCATAAAAAGGAATGAAAAGTGCCACAACTTGGATAAACGTTGAAAACATTATGCTCCATGAAAGAAGCCAAACACACGAGGTCACATATAGATTCCATTCATATGAATATGAAGTGTTCAAAATAGGTAAATCCATAAAAACAAAAAGTAAAATAGTAATTGCCATGGGATGGGGGAGGGGAAATGAGAAGGGATGGCATTTTTCTCTAGGGTGATGGAAATGTTCTGGAATTAGACCATGGTGATGGCTGCACAACACAGTGAGTATACTAAAAACTACCAATGTGTACAATTAAAAATGGTGAATTTTGTTATATGAATTATCTGTCCATAAAAAATAATAAATCTGAGTCCAAAGAAAAAATACTTAGAGTGGGGACCCAGGCCCTAAGGTGTGCATTCAGAGCACCTGTGTCTCCCCAGTGCCATGGGCCTGCTCTGTCATGCTGGACAGAGGAATCTGGTCCCTATTCCAGGCAAACACAGCCTCGGAGGTGAAGGGACTTAGTTCTAACCACACACTCCTTCTTCTGTTCCACTCTCTATATTGCTCATTTCCCAACAGAAACCACACGTGGTCACTTTACAGACTGGTGCTGTAAGCAGGGATGGGACAGAAAGCCAGGAGTGATCAAATTGCACCAGGAAACTGTGCAGCGTGCACAGGGGCTGCTGCTGGCAACTCACCTTAAACCCACCTCCGACTTCTCCAAGAACGTTTTCAACTGGCACCCTGGTGTTTTCAAAATGGACTTCACAAGCTGAAACACACACAATCGAAGGCCTTAAATACAAATCAAACTAAATTGCAGGCATGCAATTCGTTCGTTCATTCATTCATTCATTCATTCATTCATTCATTCATTTTACATCTACTGAGAGGACAGTACAGAAAGACAAGGTGTTGGTGGCTCAGGGGTATTGGTTAGAGCGCGAGATCTGGGCAACAAGGCTGCCGGTTCGATTCCCACATGGGCCAGCAAGCTGCGCCCTCCACAACTAGAATGAAGTCAATTAGCTGCCGCTCAGCTCCCGGGTGCCCAGATGGCTCAGTTGGTTGGAGTGTGGGCTCTCAGCCACAAGGTTGCCGGTTCGACTCCTGCAAGGGATGGTGGGCTGTGCCCCCTGCAACTAACAACGGCAACTGGACCTGGAGCTGAGCTGCGCGCTCCACAACTAAGATTGAAAGGACAACAACTTGACTTGGACAAGTCCCAGAAGTACACACTGTTCCCCAATAAAGTCCTGTCCCCCTTCCCCAATAAAATCTTAAAAAAAAAAAAAAAGGACAAGGTTGCGCTCCCCATGGAACTCATACTTTGGTTAGGGAGATAACATAAACAAGATGTTAGAACATTGTGGTTAAGTGCAATGGATGACATAAATACAGCATAGTGACAGAAATGGAGTTTGGAGGGGGGTGGATAATACTATTTTTACTAAGGGTTTACTTTTACTCTTTACTAAGTAAGGGTTTCAGATTTTTCTAAGGTGAAGTTTAAAGGATGAGAAAGAGCCAGAGACAAAGAAGCAAGATGGCACAGCACTTTCTAAGGCACCATGGCAGATGGGAGAATTGGTCCCATTTCACTCTGCTTTAATGCAGCCACACCCTGCACTGTGGGCCTTCGGGGAGAGATTTGACTTTCCCTGCCCACAATGCCAAGTTTGGCCATGTGACTTGCTGTGGCCAGGGGTGTGGCGCTGACCCAACACGAGCAGAGAGGTCTAACTGTGCTGATCCAGTCCAGCTGGGCCCCTTGGGCTCTGATAATCTGCTGTAAGGACATGCCATAGCACATTCAAGAAAACACACGGCAGACCTGAACCCAACCCACGGCACCCACAGACTGTAGGGGAGAAAGAGATGCCAAGTGTTGGGGCAGTTTCTCAGGTGGGTCACGCAACAGCAGATGACTAGCAGACCTCCACGTGAGGACGCACTGGCGTGCTGCAAGAAGCCAGGGCAGTGTGAGAAGAGTCAGCGGACACGCAGCATGGGCAGGGAAAGGCAGGGAAAGAACAGGGCCTCTCTACGGTGTTCTCTGTAACTGTTTCCACGTTATGTTCTATGAAAATGGAAGCTCCCAGCAACTTGCCAGAGAAAATGGAGACTCAGGAAAGGGAAGTCATGGCTCAAGTGACCAAGCAGCGGCCAAACCAAGTGCTGGCAACCAGGGTCTGCTGACCTTCTGTTCTGATGACAGCTGTGTTCAGCCTGGTTGTGAAATACAATGAAATACCCATCTCTGGCCACTGGGTCCCATTTATGGCTTTAGCACATGGGCTGTGAGGCCAGGCCCTTCTACCTGCTCTTGTTCCTTCACAGACTGTGGGGAGGACGCTGCCTCCCCTGTGGACCCCCTCTCGCAGGGTCACTGCACAGTCCTAGTGGACACCACCTACCCAGACCTCATTATGGACAGTGCCCCAAAGTGGGGCCCTGCAACAGCCCTGACCCCTCCTTCTACGTCAGTCACTCTGGCCACCTTTTCCCCACCAGCACACAAAGCCCTTCCTTATCTCAAGGCCTGTGAGCATGTTCCTTCCTGCTGGAACATTCTGAGTAGTGCTCAATAGGCAGCACTGGTAGTAACCTATTCAGTAAAGCAGCAGCGAATTGTCAGCCTCCATGTGGACTGAGCATTTTACAGTAGTTGTAACACTCTCTCCTGTCACCTCCACAAGGAAGGTTCTATTAGCATTCCTTTCTTTTAGGTGAGGAAGCTGAAGAAAAGCAAACTAGCTTGTTCAAAGTCACATAGCTTCTCAGTGCCAAGAGCCAGGTTAGAGCTCGGGGCCCTCTGACCCCCACAGGCTGAGCTGATGTTGTGGCAAATACCACCATCCAGAACACAGGGTCCCCAAAGACGACGTGGCAAACAGAAGTGAGTGTGGAGGTACCAAGGGTGGTATGCAGTCCCCTGCAGCACAGACATTCCACGATCTGAATTAGGAGACCCATGAGGCAGAGTCCTGTGAGGACTCTCTTGCAGCTCTGGGCAAGTTGGAGGCCACTCACAGGATACCAGCCGTCAGTGAACTGAGAGCTGACCAGGGGCTGCAGGCAGGGCTGGGCAGGTAGGAGGCAGAGTGAGGAGGAGGAGGAGGTTCTAGGCAGGTAATACGGGGGGTTCCTCTAACGGAATGTTTACCTAGGACACCCCGCTGTCCTTGTCCTCCCTCACAAGGCTGAGAGCACCACAAGACTCTGGCTGTCTCACTCACCTTGAAATCACCATCACTCGATCCATGGAGAGATGCAGTCAGTGTTTGCTGAATTAATGAGTTACTTTCAAAGAACTCGTCTGCAACGCCATGAATAGTCATTATGGCATTCTTTTTTGTTTTTTTAATTTTTTAATTTAAGTATAGTTGGTATACAATGTTATATTGGTTATATTAGTTTCAGGTGCACAATGTAATGATTCAGCATTTTTATACCTTAAATGTGATCACCCCACTAATTCTACTTGTCTTCTATCACTGTGTAAATTTATAATATTATTGACTAACCCCCACTTCCTTCTGGTAACCATCCTTTTGGTCTCTGTTTCTATTAATCTGGTTTTGTTTTGTTTGTTCATTTTCTTGTTTGTTTTTTTTTAGATTCCACATATAAGTGAAACCATACAGTATTTGTCTTTCTCTGCCTGACTTATTTCACTTAGCATAATACCCTCTAGATCCATCCATTATTGAAAACAGATTTCATTCTTTTTTCATTGCTGAGTAATATTCGTGTGTGTGTGTGTGTGTGTGTGTGTGTGTGTGTACACCTTCTTTATCCATTCATCTATCAATGGATACCTAGGTCATTTCCTTGTAGTATTGGATATTGTAAATAATGCTGCAATGAGCACTGGGGGACATTATAGTCATTCTTCTCAGAACTAGAACAAATAGTCCTAAAATTTATGTTGAATAACAAAAGACCCGAATAGCAATCTTGAGAGAAAGAAAAGCAAAGCTAGAAGTATCAGGCTCCCTGATCTCAAACTATACTACAAGGCTATAGTAATCAAGACAGCATGGTAATGACACAAAAACAGACATATAGGAGGTGTGATAAAAAAAATATAGTGAATGTTTAAATTAAAAAAAAATTATTACAGTAAAAGACACATTGCCATTAATCCCCTTCAAAATACTCCCCCTCGCTTTGAACACACTTGCCACTTTCTGAAGCAGTTTTGGAAGTCCTCTTTCATGAGTGTTGTGGCTGCCTCGATGTCCTGAATCAATTCAAAACATTTACCTTTCATGGTCATTTTGACTTTGGGGAAGAGCCAGAAGTCGCACGGTGCCTGATCCAGTGAATAAGGTGGATGAGGACACACCACAATGTTTTTATTTGACAGAAACTGCCGTACCAGAAGCAATGTGTGATCACAAAATACGGTGAATGCTGCTGCCAAGTGCCGTCCAACAGAAAGGCAGGGATCTTCAATATGGGAAGCAGTGTATCGCAACTTAGTAACAGTGTGTGACAAGTTTCAACTTGTTCAGTGTAGTCGGGTGTGAGCTCCCGTTGAGATAGAGTGTATTTTAAAGTGTGCCGTAAATCATCCTCCATCATGACAATGCTCCGTATCACACATTGCTTCTGGTATACGGAAATTTCTATCAAATGAAAACATACGGTGTGTCCTCATCCACCTCATTCTCCAGATCTGGCACCATGCGACTTCTGGCTCTTCCCCATAGTCAAAATGACCATGACAGGTAAATGTTTTGAATCAATTCAGGACATCGAAGCAGCCACCAACAGGGCAACTAAAGACATTCACGAAAGAGGACTTCCAGAACTGCTTCAGAAAGTGGCAAGAACAATGGGATAAGTGTGTTTGAAGCTAGGGGGAGTATTTTGAAGGGGATTAATGGCAATGTGTCTTTTACTGTAGTATATTTTATTTTAAACATTCACTGTATTGTTTGATCACTCCTTGTAGATCAATGCAACAGAACAGGGAGCCCAGAAATAAACCCATGCCTAAATGGGCAATACCAAGGAGATAAAAATATACACTGGAGTAACAACAGTCTCTTTAAAAAGCGATGTTGGGAAAACCGGACAAATACATGCAAACAAATGAAACTGGACCACTTCTTACACCATATATAAAAATAAACTCAAAATGGGTTAAAGACTTAAATGTTAGACCTAATACCATAAAACTCATAGAAGAAACCATATAAACTATTTGACATAGGTCTGAGTAATATCTTTTTGGATCCATCTCCTTGAGCATGGGAAACAAAAACAACAATAAATAAATAGGACTTCATCAAACTAAAAAGCTTCTGTACAGCAAAGAAAACCATCAATAAAACAAAAAGACAACCTACTGAATAGGGGAATACATTCCCCAATGACATATCCAATCAGGGGTTGATATCCAAAATACATAAGAAACTCATACAACTGAATAACACAAAAATAAACAATCCCATTGAAAAATGGGCAGAGGACATGAAGACATTTCTCCAAAGAGGACAGACATGCAGATGCCAACAAACATGAAAAGATACTCAACATCACTGATCATCATTAAATGCAAATAAAAATCACAACGAGGTATCATCTCATACTTGTCAGAATGGCTGTTATCAATAAGTCAACAAACAAGCGTTGGCGCGGATGTGGAGAAAAGGGAGCCCTCGTGCACTGTTGGTGGGATTGCAAATTAGCGCAGCCACTATGGAAAACAGTATGGAGGTTTCTCAAAAAATTAAAAATGAATATACCATATGAGCCAGTAATTCCACTTCTGGGTATTTATGCAAAGAAAATGAAAACACTAGTTGGGAAAGATATATACGCCCGTGTTCATAGCAGGATTAGTTACAATAGCCATTGTGGCATGCTTAATTTGATTTTGCTAAAATGCTTAAGTGCAATCAAAACTATTTAAACCTCATTTTATATTGACATTTGGATGGGGCTAAAGGGTCTCTTTCTCTCTCTCTCTCTCTCTCTCTCTCTCTCTCTCTCTCACACACACACACACACACACAAACACACACACACACTTACTGTTGGAGCCGCAGATGCCTAACTTATCCTCAGGCTTCCCATTAGTGACTCCACCAAAGTCTCTCTCTACTATGAATGCTGTGATTTTGTCTTTTACTGAGCTGTCAGAATCAACAACCGTGGTCTTAGCAAACACAGTAAAAATATGGGCCAGTCCTCCATTGGTGATCCAGACCTGAGGAAAAAAGCAAAAGAACTATGGAGGAAAATAAACTATCATGAGTGACCTCTGAGCCCCATATTTGCCACAAGACACTCCAGTTGCCCATCAAACTTCAGGCCAGAATGTAAAGCCCTTGGCTTTGGGGTAGCCAAGGCTGCATGAACAGAAGACAGGGCTCAACCCAGTCTCCCCAGAGCAAGGCTATTTCCCAGGGGACACAGGTGACCAGAGGGGTGTGTGTGTGTGTGTGTGTGTGTGTGTGTGTGTGTGTGTATGTGTGTAGCAGTCAATGGTACTAAGACAGCACAGGCTCTAGCACCAAACAATAGGGTTTCCTCAAGAAAGGGGTGTGGGGGCAGAAAGGTGCAAGGAGACGGGGTGGAAGAAAGAGGAGCATGAGGGAAAGGTAAAGACTAAGAGCCTTCTTAACAAATTGCAATGTATGGAATCTATCTGGATCTTAATTCAAGCAAATTGTTTGACAAATAAAAAGGTATGACAATCAGGGAAATCTGAACACTGACTAGATAGTGAGAAATTATTGCCAATTTTTAAAAATGGGATAATGGTACTATTACTTTTTTAAAAATAGTCTTATCTTTTAGAAATATAAGTTGAAACAGTTATGAATGCAATCCAGAACTGGCGATGCTGACAGAGAAACAGGACAAGCCATGAGCTAACAACTGTGGAAGCTGGCTGATCGGTGCACAGAAGTTCACTATACTAAACTTTTGTGTATGTTTCAAATTTTGCATAATAAAAAGTTTAGAAAATAAACACCCAACAGTAGCTCAGGAGGTACTTGGTACTACGCAAGCATACAGACTCCAGAGCCAGAACTCCTTGGCTCCAATCCTGATTCTGCCACTAAGGAGACATAGGACACTGACAAGTCACTGAACCTCTCTGAGCCCCCATTTCTTCTAAAAACTGAAAAGTAGCATCCACCCAAGAGGGGATGATCAAGAGATGCTGTGTACGCCCTCTGCTATCCTTGGTGAGTGTGTGGTGGTGGTGCTCACGACTGAGACGCCAGTGAGGCCAGGAGCTGTACCTTGGAGCCGCTGAGGAGGTAGTACTTCTTGTCTTCACTTAACACGGCCCTGGCCTGGATGGAGGCAGCGTCACTCCCACTGCAGGGACAGAGACAGGCAGTTGAGGACAGTAAAGCTTGGAATCAAGAAGAAGTATTTGGAGGGCCCCAAAATGGAGGTTTTCACTTTAACACAGGAGTTGGCAAACTTTTAAAATAAAAGGCCAGACTATATTCAGCTTTACAAGCAACAGGATGTTTGTCTCAATTCCTCAGTTCTGCCACGGGGGCATGAAGGCAGCCAGTTACTGGAACAAACAGACATGTTCCAGTAACACTTTCTTTACAAAAACAGGTGGCAGGCTGGATTTGGTTGACCCCTGCTTTATCACATCAGATAAAAAAATGGCAGGGAATACTTGGGCTTAAGTTTAAACATGGAAATGTTTGCTGAAAACAGGTTGATTTGAGGTCCTGTGAGGATGAGTTCAGCGCACCCAATTATTACGTGGGGGTAAGCAAAACAGAGTGTGGTCCAAGTAACACACTCACCATCAGAAGCCCTGGGTCCTACGCCAGCCTTATTATGTCTTAGCTGTGTGACCTTGATCTGATCACACAACCTCACTGATCCTCAGTTTCTAATCTGTAAAATGGAGACACTACCAGCTGCCCCACATACTCTGAGAGTGGCTTTGAAGTCTGAAAGCGTATCATGTGTCAGTGTGTTGTAAACCATAAAACAATCATTTAATAGGTGCTGTCAGGTATGTTATTTATAAATCTCACTGGGACAGAGACTAAAAAAAAGTAAAGATAAGAGAACTGGCAAGAAAAGTTGTTGAGTTGACTCCTAGAAGATTTCGGGAAGGGAAGAAGTCAGAATCACTACCCATTCAGGCAAACCCATGACCCTCCTCCCAGTGCACCCTGGAAAGTACATTCCATGACCCCTCCCATCAAGGGGCAGACCTGGCTGGCTCGGTCAGGCAGAAGGCGGCAATGTGCTCTCCAGATGCCAGTTTGGGTAGGTACTTGGCCTTCTGCTCCTCAGTGCCGGCCAAGATGAGCCCCTAAACAAGACATGCACAGGCTGATTTTAGCTGTGGGGAGAAGAGTGTGAAATGTGCTTGCACATGGCTTCTTCTAAAATACTCGCTTCATGCAAGAGTAAACACCCTGGCTCAGAACTGGCAGCCTTCGGTAAAAATGGGGTCTGCTGGAGAGTATAGGAAGCCAGACTGCTAAGGTGCACACCCTAAGGTGCACACTCCGGGGTATCAGACTCAGGGAGTTCCATCGCAGTCCCCTGTTTCCTGGCTAGGTGGCCTTGGGTAAGGAATATCCCCTCTCTGAGCCTCCATCGCCTTCCTCACCTACACACTGAGGGGGAGATTTGGATGACAAAACGCGAAGATGTGGGAATACTAGCGCCACATAAAGAAGGTGCACAGTCAATGTCAGAACTGTCCCACCCCCTTCACAGTGCCAAGTGGGTAGGTCCACTGTTTCCACTGGCTGCGCTTGGGGTGGGGAGAGCGATGCCCACTGCTCACTCAATTCCCTTTCGTTTCTACTTTGAGCAGAAACAAGCCAAGTAAGTGGACTACTACTATGACCTGTGTGCCCCTGGACCTACCCTAAAATGCTCCAAGCCCCATGGGGTGAGGAAGACAAGTGCACCAACAGCAGGGAGGGCGAGCTCTGGCCCGAGTGAGGGAGAAGAGTTCAGGGGTGGGGCTCACTTCCAGCCCACGGTGCAGGCAGGCTCCACAGAGGCAGCAGCGTCAGAACTGGGCCTCCACAGGATGGGTCAGAGGCAACGGGGACAGGAGACTCAAAGGGGAGGAGTGGTGAGGTCTAGGGCGGCTGCTCGCGTGGGGGCTAAGCACGCACGGCACGTTGTGCATGAGGCTCCGCAGAACCAGGCTGCAGGGCCAGCAGCAGCCCTCCTCTAAGACCCTGAGGCAGCAAGCCCGATTCACTTCCTGAAGGTCTTCTGGCATCAGGGGCTGGCTCCAGAAGACCTTCAGGAAGCATCCCATACTTGACCTTGAGGCCGATAGCCTGGTGTGCTGCCAGGGTCACAGCGATTGACCCGTCCAGGCTGACGATTTCCCCTAGCCGCGCATACATGGTGTTGGAGAGGCCTAGGCCACCTGAAGAAGAAACAGACCAGCTTTACTTATGGGCCAGCCACAAATTCCTCCCATTAAAGACAAATACTTTATTGGTCTTTTCTGATTATAAACGTAATGCCAGATCACCATTAGAGAAAAAAATCACCACATAGAAATCTACAAAGAAAACAGTACCCATACACGTTACTAAGAGCATTTTTGTGTATATCCTTTCAGACTTTTTATAGGCATATGAGCATATATAGATATATTTTTAACATAAAAATATAATCTATAATACAAAAATATAAAAATACCTAATCCTATATTAAATTACTGAGTATGTTGTGAATACCTGTCACAGACACAGACCTTTATAAATGAAACATGTCCAGCATCCCATCAGCAGTGCCTAGTGGACCCTAGGACACCGATTCTGGGGTCACTCTTTGCTGCAGTGGACTGTCCTATGCACTGTAGGATGTTTAGCAACGTCCTGGGCCTCCATCCACTAGATTCCAGAAATTCCACCTCCCCCAGAGTTTTGACAACCAAAAATGTCTCCAGACATTGTTAAATGTCTCCTAGGGGACAAAAATCACCCTGGTTGGAAATCACTGTTCTGGAGTAAAAAAGCTCCAAAATTAAAGACACAAAAACTCCACTGAACTTATGTATTTTGCATTTCATCTTCAACTTCCATAGGTGGCTAGCTGGTGGCCTTAGGTGCATCTTGCAAATGATAAAATGAGGCCTCAGGTCATGCAGCCAACATGTAGCAGAACTGGGCCCTGAACTCAGGGTATGTGCTGTCGCAGGCCCTGGAGCCACCACTCTCACACAAAAGGAAGGGCCAAGTCCCAAAGGGATAGCAGTGGTCCTGCCTGGTGTGGA
This sequence comes from Rhinolophus sinicus, assembly GCF_036562045.2. Taxonomy (NCBI): domain Eukaryota; kingdom Metazoa; phylum Chordata; class Mammalia; order Chiroptera; family Rhinolophidae; genus Rhinolophus; species Rhinolophus sinicus. Next base: position 108,824,135 of record NC_133751.1, on the reverse strand, counting down.
GTCCCATGAGCTCAGGGTGGGACCCCGGGAAGGCAGGCTTCTATAGTACAACCACCACCCCTCCCCACTTCTGCTTCAATCAAAACACTTTTACTTATTTCATAGACTGAGGCAGTCAGTTTTGTTTGTTAAAGAAGTAAATTCTGATGCTTTCTCCCCCAAGGAAGTTATCATTAAAATCATGGGGTACAGCCATCACATTGGGAAGGGTGTCAGGCACGTGGAGATTGCAGGTGAAGGAGCCGAGGGGCCACACATCAGCCTGGTTGGCTGCAGGGATCCGGGAGGACATCCAGGCTTGTTGGTGGAAAGGCCTCCGTTTCCCTGAGCGTGGGTTTCCAATCAGTGTTTCGAACGCTCCAGACTGGGAACATTTCCCCAAAACTTCTTGGGCATGAGCATAAAGTTGCTGCTGCCTTAATTCCCCAAGGAAGGATTAAAAAAGAAAGAAAAGCCCCAAATGTGACCATTATCATCTCATGAAAGAAAGAGCATTTTCATACCAAGAAGTGGGACATAAAACAAAAATAAGGGATGGAGAGTTGTGCAATCTTATACCAACATAGGCGCACACATATGAGTATACACACACACACACACACACACACACAATACATGCTGGTATTCAAGACATATAGAAGTAAAAAGATAATGTATCCCGATTTTACACAGAAATTGTTTGAGGGAAAAATTAAGTACCTTTCATCAATCAAGAAGTGATTTTAAAATGATATTGAAGGGGAAACACATACTACTACTAACTTGGCTATCTCTGGCAGCTTTCTCAAGCTATTTCTGTTTTTTCCAAACACTTGTTTTTTCAGATGCCAACAGACCAACTACCACTCTCCAGCTCTACCCCATCTGCTTTCTATCCTAATCTTTGACGTAGCGCATGTGTTATAGCAGACAGTTCTCCTGTTGCCTGTGACTTGTAACACTAAGTCTCAGATGTCTGGGAAGAGTTCAATCTCTCCCAGCCTCACTCAAAGGCTGCAGATTTGTGTTAAGAAGCAGGATGTGGCCGGCCCGGTGGCTCAGGTGGTTGAAGCACCGTGCTCCTAACTCCGAGCTGGCCGGTTCGATTCCCACATGGGCCAGTGAGCTGCGCCCTCTACAACTAAGATTGTGAACAACAGTTCTCCCTGGAGCTGGGCTGCCATGAGCAGCCGGAGGTTGGCGTGAGCTGCTTTGTGCCGCCATGAGTGGCCGGTGGCCAGCGTGAGTGGCCAGCAGCTGCTGTGAGCGGGCCGACTGACAACTGGCAACCGACTGCCTTAGCTTAGGGGAGGCAAGACTCATAATACCATCATGGGCCAGGGAGCTGTGTCCTACACAACTAGACTGAGAAACAACAGCTTGAACTGGAGTGGGTGCGGGAGGCGAAAGAAAGAGGGGGAAAAAAATAGAAGCAGGATGTGTAGCTTCTCCCCACAGCGGTTGTGTGTCCACCACTAGGGGCAGCAACATGACTGATGATTTAGTCTTCTGCAGGAATGGGGTCTTTTTTTTAATACATTTGGAAATATGGGAGGTGTTTCACATGATGACAAGATACACCATTAAGCAATTTAAAAGAAAGTAATAAACATACATATAAACTAAGATTTCACCAGATTAAAATATGCCTCAGAATCAAGGAAATTAGGCATTACACTAGTTTCTCTTAACACGTTGCGTACGGATCACGAGAATCTTCGTTTTTTTCTGAGCGGATTTTTATGAGGGATTTAAACCCCGCCGTACGCAACGTGTTAAATTTTCACTATTCTCAGACTGCACCAGCTCTAGGCTGGGTACAAGTGGGAACTTATTCTACAAACATTGAGGGCCCCCCAACTTGAGGCTATAGGGCAGGGGATGGGATAGGGCAGCCCTAACTTTAGTGTCTAGAAGTGAACCAGGCAGAAAAACAGAACATCAAGACAAACTCCTGCTTCTGTGACTTGCTGTGCAAAATCTAATTTACAATCTGGCTGGGAAAATGCCCAAAATATTAAAAATCTCCAAATGACCAGCTCACAGCCATGAAATATGCCCAGCTCTTACAGCACCACCAACACCTCTCTCCCTTGAACTCCTACCCAACAGCTGGTGGAAGCTGGCCGCAGCCCCCCCAGCAAAGGTGTAGGAGGGGATCAGAGAGATGGGTGCAGGGTCAAGGCTGAGAGCCTGGAGCCACGGCTTTATGTCAAAGGGGCCTGAGAGTCAAAATAGTGTGTGCTCTGTCTTTTTGAAACATTTTCTATTCAGTCTTCTCCCCCCACACACTGCTTGCCTGTCGCCTTAACCCACAGAACTGATTTAACCACCTCCAGATAAGGCAAAAGAAAAACAAGCTGCAGTGATTAGCCAAATATAATCAGGCGGAATTACACTGGGATCCTGTGGGGAGCCATGGTTACAGGAAACTCTGAGCTTTGCAGAATGGCTCGGTTTATGCTACCTGTTTCCTCCCCCTGAGGCAATTGTCTCTGCCTGCACCTGGGGGGATCTTGAGCTTGTAAGCTGCTGAGGAATTTGGTGGGAGCGGCCCATTCCCGGACACAGAAGGCTGATGCCTATCAGGGCAATTGATAAGATAATTACTTGTGAGAGTTTCGGTGAATGTTGTATCCTCTATGTGAAAGTTAAAGAATTTACATTTGTTATGTTAATACATACTTGCACTGCTCAAACTGCTTATATGGGAGCAGTAAAATAAACTTAGGGTCTTCAGGATCACTGAAGTCCGTGATCGCCATCATCATATGTGAGAGTGTCTTTTATTCATTCCCACTCCCCCATTCGGGAACCCATCGACTCGTGGCGGCTGGCCCGCCACACTTGGCGCCCAACGTGGGGCACGAATACGGGGGTAACAGTGAGGAACACCGTGTGGAAAGGGCCCCGGCTCGTATAAGAGCTTATCAATGGATACACGGTGAGTGAGACACGATCCCCTCGGTCGAATGAATGTGTGAATGATTGATAGTTCCACGACTTTTTGTCACGGAGCTTGATTGGGCCCCAATCCAGAAGGGCACCTGATTGTTTCTTTGTTTGAAAGAAGGACCGAGTTAGGGAAAAGAATGGGTCACGCCAGCAGCAAGGACTTGTATGTTAGAGAACTTAAGAAATTGCTTGCCGCCCGTGGCAGTCGGGTGAGCAGAGAACAGTTAGATAAGTTTTTAGAATTTGTAAAAGAAGTTTGTCCGTGGTTTCCAGAAGAAGGAACGGTCAGCCTGGAAACCTGGCAGAAAGTGGGAAAACAATTAAAGGATTTTTACACTGCCCACGGACCTCAGCGGGTCCCTGTGGAAACATTCGGGTTATGGACTTTGATCAAAGACTGCTTAGATCTCAGGCGTAAGGGTTGCAAATTAGAGAAAGTGAAACAAGCCGGCGATGAGGAGGGAGGGGGCGCAAAGTTGTTAGAGGGAGTTCTTAAGGTTAATAAAGAGCCTGTTTATCAGGAAACTCCGGTCGAGCACCGGGAAGATTTAAAACCTCAGGATCAAAAAAAATTAGAAGATGAGACAGCCAAATATGATAGGGACAAAAACCCTCCTTTAGTGGCTGTGGCTCGGGAGGACGAGCAACTTGCAGATACTGCACTTTCTCTTGCAGATCAAATAAAAAAGATTCAGGGACAGTTGATAGAACTTAAAGTTGCTGTAGACAGAGGAAATTGTCCTCGGGGTAAAGATCCCCCCATAGTTGATCCCTCTGCACCACCTCCTGAGGAGTCCTGTAGGTGGGGACCTCCGCTGCAGTCCCCGGTTTGGGACATGCCTACAGAGCCTTCGCCAAGTTATGTTAAGCCAGGATCGGACTCTGTTGTACTATCCCCTCTTCAAATAGCTTGTGAAGAGGCTCACAAGCAAGGGGAATCTACAGAGCAGTTTGGCGTATATCCTATTTTTAAAAGATATGATCAGACAGGACGTAGGGTTAGAGATTGGAGGCCTTTCCAGTGGAAGCAGATAAAAAAATTAAAAGAGGCTTGTGTACAGTATGGACCTATTGCCCCTTTCACCATGGCAATTTTGGATGTTCTGTCTACTAAAGCCACCCCTCCAGAGGATTGGAAGCTTATTGCTCATGCTTGCCCTTCGGGAGGTGATCATCTCTTATGGAGATCTGAGTTTTATGAAAACTACAAATAGAAAGCTAATCAGAACAATTTGAGGCGAGTTCCCATCACTTTTGAGATGTTGGCCGGTGAAGGCATTTATACTGAAATAAGAAACCAAATGGGCTTTGCGGCAGGAGCTTATGCTCAGACTTCTGCCGCTGCAAAGGAAGCCTGGCGTATGCTACCAGACACTTCCCGCAAAGAGAAACATGTATCTCAGATAAGGCAGGGAGCAGATGAGCCTTTTCAAGAATTTGTGTCTCGCCTCAATACAGCCGCGGGGCGGATTTTTGGGCCATCGGCTGCTACTCAGTCTTTTATAATGCAGCTTGCTTATGAAAATGCTAATTCTGCATGCCAAGCTGCTATTAGACCGTTTAAAAAAAAGAAAACATTGTCTGACTATATTCGTTTGTGTTCTGACGTAGGATCCTCTTTTACCCAAGGCATAGCCATAGCGGCAGCTATTCAGGGAAAGCCTATGAAAAAAGTATTGTATCAACAGGCAAGACTCAATTCAGGGAGTCGCCCTGAAATTCACCCATTTTTGTAATTAAGAAAAAATCGGGGAAATGGAGATTGTTGCAGGATTTGAGAAAAGTAAATAAAACTATGGAAGTTATGGGTGCTCTCCAGCCAGGATTACCTCATCCTTCTGCTATTCCAAAGGATACTTATAAAATAGTGCTAGATCTAAAAGATTGCTTTTATAATATACCACTCCATCCCCAAGATTGTAAGAGATTTGCTTTTAGTATTCCTAGTCCAAATTTTCAGGAACCTATGAAAAGATATCAATGGCAAGTTCTCCCCCAAGGCATGGCAAACAGCCCCACTTTATGTCAGAAGTTTGTTAGTGAAGCAATTGATAACACCAGAAAACAGTTTCCTTCTGTGTATATCATTCATTATATGGATGACATCTTATTGGCGTGTAAGAAAGAAGGAATGTTGTTAGCTTGCTTTACAGATATGAAAAAGAACCTTCTAGCCTCAGGTCTTATTATTGCACCTGAGAAAGTACAGAGAAGTGAGCCTTATTCTTACTTGGGATTTCAGTTGTTTGCTCAGTATTTCACTCCACAAAAAATAGAGCTTAGAAAAGATCATCTTAAATCTCTTAATGATTTTCAAAAGCTGTTGGGAGATATTAATTGGCTGCGCCCTTCTTTGGGACTAACTACTGGAGATCTTAAACCACTGTTTGAAATTTTAAAAGGAGATTCTGATCCGACCTCGCCCAGGTCTCTTACTGAGCCTGCACGGAAGGCTCTTTCTAAGGTTGAGGAAGCCATTCAACAACAACATGTTTCTTTTTTAGATTATTCTAAACCTCTATATGTGTATGTTTTAGACACCAAGCATACACCCACAGCAGTGTTGTGGCAAGAAGGGCCACTTAGATGGATACACCTCCATGTGGCTGCACAAAAAAATCTTACACCTTATTATGAATTTGTGGCCAGTTTAATTCAGGAGAGCCGCTTGGAAGCTCAAAAATATTATAAAAAGGAGCCAGATTCTATTGGTATTCCTTTTACAAAAGCACAGATTCAAGGCCTGATGCAGTTTACTAACAGTTTTCCTGCTGCATTTGCCATGATTGAAACTCCTAAAAAACTTAAAACAGATAATGGCTCAGGTTATACCAGCAAAAAATTTGCTCTATTTTGCCAGCAATTTTCGATCAATCATGTTACTGACATTCCTTACAATCCCCAAGGACAAGGGATTGTTGAACGTACTCATGGTACATTAAAAGTTAATTTGCAAAAAATAAAAAAGGGGGAGTTATATCCCCTGACACCTCATAATTATTTGTCTCATCAGCTTGAGCTTAAGGCAAGTCTTAAAACTCTCACCCCTGTGCATTTATGAGGGACGGGTTAGTCAACGACGGGCAAATACTTGGGAGCCGCTTCAACACCTAAGACAGGGCTTGTATGATAAAATATAAGTACCAAAGACGGGTAAGTTGAGGCAGGCGTCCTGGGATGCCTAAGACAGACGCCGTCACCTCGCCATCCTGACTGAATGGATTTTGTTCATATAAAATAAAAAAGGGGGAGATGTGGGGAGCCATGGTTACAGGAAACTCTGAGCTTTGCAGAATGGCTCGGTTTATGCTACCTGTTTCCTCCCCCTGAGGCAATTGTCTCTTCCTGCACCTGGGGGGATCTTGAGCTTGTAAGCTGCTGAGGAATTTGGTGGGAGCGGCCCATTCCCGGACACAGAAGGCTGATGCCTATCAGGGCAATTGATAAGATAATTACTTGTGAGAGTTTCGGTGAATGTTGTATCCTCTATGTGAAAGTTAAAGAATTTACATTTGTTATGTTAATACATACTTGCACGTGCTCAAACTGCTTATATGGGAGCAGTAAAATAAACTTAGGGTCTTCAGGATCACTGAAGTCCGTGATCGCCATCATCATATGTGAGAGTGTCTTTTATTCATTCCCACTCCCCCATTCGGGAACCCATCCACTCGTGGCGGCTGGCCCGTCACAGGATCCTGAGCAGAAAGGCAAGGTCTCTGACGAGGGGGCTAAAAACATCACTATAACACTCCAAGAATTAACGTGCATGGTCCAAAGGACACAGGGCCAAGCTTGCGGTTGCCCAGGGTCAAATCCCCCACTTAGATACACACAGCTTGTGCCCTGCAGCCATATGCCTTCTTCCTTTGTACCCAGTTCAGAAGCCAAACCCAGGAGACCCTGCACACATTGCTCTAGGGGCAACTTCTGTGCCCACCACACCAAAGGGCTGTGCAGGGAGATGACACTGCAATCAGCTATTTCAGCTGTGACACCGCTCCCCTCTGCCACCCACAGAGACCTAGCGAGCAGATACCCTGAAGTGGTCCTTTATCCATTTGAGAGGAAGAAAGTGAAGAACTCAGTAGCTCCTTCTGCCTACAGGCCCCTTAGCCAGTCCACACATACTCACCAGCTGGCCACTCACATTTAGCCCACGATATTTTTATTAATTCCAGTGGTTCTACAGCTTGTTCTTGGACATATGCACTTAAAGGGCACCTTTCCTGAACAGAACCCTTTTTTGGACAAATACAGAGCACTTTCCAAAGAGCCAACCAATGAGGGGGTGGTTTCCTTTACTTACCATATTCTTCTGGGACTTGCATCCCAAAAAGCCCCAGCCTCTTCAGTTTCTCTAATGTTTCCTTTGGGATTTTTCCTTCCTGGTCAATTTTTTGAGAGTCCACTACCAAGAAAAAAAATATTGATTAAATAAAATATAAGCTATGTTTATATAAATACAAGTAAACAGAACAATTTTCATATAGTATAAATCCCAGTGTCCGAAACTTTAAAACTGGAAACTGTATAGTCATGGTTATTCATCAGGTGTTCAATTTTACCTCATTAGACCTAAAAGAATTGTATTTTTAAAAATTACCGATACAGGTTGTGTTGTTTCTTGATCTGGGTGCTATTCACATGGGTGTATTCACTGTGAAAAACAGCAGCAAAATACGAGTGTGCGAACTCATCCTAGAAAAAGTGCTACATACCTCACTGCTGAATATCCCTATGGTCACCTTCAAAGCACTCCCCTTGGGAAGCTATGCACCGATGCCAGCACCTGGTCCACCCTTCAAAGCAATTTTGGAACTCTTTTTCTGGAATGGCCGTCAGAGCTGTCATCATATTACCCTTGATGTCCTGAATGTCATAAAAATATCTGCCTTTATCTTCAGGTAAAGAAGGAAGTCATTGGTGGCCAGATCAGGTGAATAAGGAGGGTGTTCCAATACAGTTTTTTTGTTTACCAGCTAAAAACTCCCTCACAGACAGTGTCCTGTGAGCTGGTGCATTGTCATGATGCAAGAGCCATGAATTGTTGGCGAAAAGTTCAGGTCATCTAACTTTTTCACGCAGCCTTTGCAGTTCTTCCAAATAGTAAACTCAGTTAACTGTTTGTCCAGTTGGTACAAATTCATAATGAATAATCACTCTGATATCAAAAAAGGTTAACAGCATCATTGCAACAAGTTTGCAAACTTAATTGTCAGACCTCGAATAAAGAGAACAACTATATACATAAAAAAACGTTCAACATCATCTCCCATTAGGGAAATGCAAATTAAAATTACAGTGAGCTATCAGCATGGCTAGAAAATAAGCAAACAAACAAAAAACAATGATAACACTAAATCTTGGCAAAAAGGCACAGAAACTAGATAAACTACACATTGTTGGTGGGACTATAAAGCAGTACAGCCACTTTGAAAATAATTTGGTAGTTTCTTAAACAACTAAACACACGAGTACCTTAGGACCCAACAATTGTAATACTGGGTATTTATCCCACAGAAATGAAAACACGTTCACACAAAAACTTGTACACAAATGTACACAGCAGTTTTATTCATGAAAGTCCCCAAAGTGAAAACAACCCAGATATACTTCAACATTAGAATAGTCAACAAACTGTGGTAATCCACAGGTAATCCATGGAATACTACTGAGAAATAAAAAGGAATAAATCATATGGCAACTTGTAGGATAATTGTGCTGAGTGAAAAAAGGCAATCCCAAAAGTTTACATACTATATGGGTCCATTAATACAATATTCTTGAAATAAAAATGAAGAACAGGTTAGTAGTTGCCAGAGGCTGGGGGAGGGGAGGGCAAGAAGGCTATGGATATAAAAGGACAGCATGAAGGGTCCTTGGGATGTAGCTGCTCTGCACCCTGACTGTGGCGGCTGTGACATTAATCTACACATGATAAAACTGGGGAAGTACACACAAATACAAATCAGTACATGTTAAAACTGGTGAGATCTGAATAAGATGGTATTGATATCAATTTCCTGGTTGTGATGCTGCAAAATGCATACTATAAAGTTCTGCACTGGGGGAAACTGGGGGAAGAACACAATTGATCACTGAGTTATTTCTTACAACTACATGTGAATCTACAATTATCTCAACATAAAGGTTTTCAAACAAATAAATGTTATCATATTACACATATATTAAATTTAATGGAAATAACCCTGAGGTTGCTAAGAAATCCCCAATGAAACACCCACATTTGCTGAAGTCCAACTAAACTGATTCTCAACAAAAACTATGAAAGAATGTGAGACATTTTTTTCATCTTGTTTATACATCCTAAATGTCCTTTAATAAATGTGAATTTTACTAATGAAATTAACAAAATGTATATTCTAAAGAAAAATTCCATAAATAGAAACATATACTGAAAAAAGTGGAATTCCACACACTGTAAAAATAATTTTTAAACAATCAATTGTATATCTATACACTAGCAACAATCAGAAACTGAAATTTAAAAAACACAATTTAAAGCAATATCAAAAAAATTTAAATACTTATAGATATGTTTTATAAACCATCAAAAATGTTAAGTGTAATCTGGTAAATCATCAAAAAACTTTTGACAAAAATTGACAACTACACACAAAATGCTGTTGAGAAATTAAATAAGAACCAAATAAATGCAGAGATATACCATAATCATGGATCAGAAGATTCAATATTGTTTTAATCTTAATTCTCCATTAAACCAATTTATAGACTTCTTACAATCCCAACACAAGCAGGTCTTTCTGTTGAATTTGAATTTGAAAAGCTGATGCTAAAATTTATAAGGAAAAGCAAAGGACCTAGGGAAGCCAAAACAACTTTAGCAAATAACAACTATCTGGATTCAAGCCTTATTACAAAGATCAGTAGAAGACAATGTAATAGTTGCATAAAGATAGACAAACAGGTCAACAGAACAAAGGATTCAGAAATAAGCCCACACATCAATGGTCAAATGATTTCTTTCCAATTTTTTATATTGTGCTAAATATACATAACATAAAATCTACTATCTTAACTTTTTTTAAGTATATCCCATGTTTCCCCCAAAATAAGACATAGCCGGACAATCAGCTCTAATGCGTCTTTTGGAGCAAAAATTAATATAAACTTTTGAGCAAAAATTAATATAAGACTCAGTTTTATATTAATTTTTGCTCCAAAAGACGCATTAGAGCTGACTGTCCAGCTAAGTCTTATTTTCGGGGAAACATCGTAATTCACTGGTATTAAGTAAATTCATATTATTGTGCAACCATTCACCACTATCCATCTCCAGAGCTTTTTTTATCTTCCCAAAATGAAACTCTATGCTACCCATTAAACAACAGATTCCCATTTCCACCTTCCTCTAATCCTTGGAAACCACCATCCTACTTTCTGTCTTTATGAATTTGACTACTCTAAGTAACTCATGTAAGTGAAATCACAGTAATTTGTCTTTTTGTGATTGGCTTATTTCACTTAGTCCTCAAGGTTCATTCAAGAACAGGTCAGAACTTTCTTCCTTTCAAAGGTTAATATTCCATTCTTTGTATATACTACCTTATGTTTACCTATTTAATCTGACAACCTATCTGTGTCTTTGGATCTAAAGTAAATCTCCTATAGAATTGCATCATGTTTTTTTTGTTTTTAATCCATTCTGACAGCCTGTCTTTTGATTGAACAGATTAATCCACTTACTTTTAAAATAGTTACTAATGAGAAACTTACTTCTGTTGTTTTGCTATTTGTTTTCTATATGCTTTATAACTTTTTTGTCCTTCATTTCTTGCATTCCTGTCTTCTTTTGTGTTTATTGATTTTTTGCAGTGAAACGTTTAAATTCCTTCTCATTTCCTTTTGCATATCTTTAGCTATTTTTTTATGATTACTACGAGGAGTATATTAACATGCTAAAGTTATAACACTGTAATTTGAGTTTATACCGGCTTAACTTCAATTACAATTCTGTTCCTTTAATGGCTCCATCCTTATCCCTTTCTCTTATTGATGTCACAAAATTACATCTTTACAACATTGTATCCAAACACAGATAATTATTTTACATGCATTATCCTCTTAATAGAATATAAAATGCGGAGTTACAAACCAAAGTTATAATGATACTAGCTTTTAGACTACCATTTTAAATGTATCAGTCTCTTAAATCATGTAGAAAATAAAAAGTAGAGTTACAAACCATTATTACAGTAATACCAACTTTTATAATTGCCCACATATTTACCTTTGTTAAGATCTTTATTTCTTCATACAGGTTCAAGTTACTATCTAGTGTCCTTTCATTTCAACCTGCAGGAATCCCTTTGGCATTTCTTGCAGAGCAGATCTAGTGATAAACTTCCTCAGATTTTATCTGGGAATGTCTTAATTTCTCCTTTACTTTTAAAGGACAGTTTTGCTGAATATAGGAGTCTTGATTTATTTTTCTTTTAGCACTTTGAATATATTGGCCCACTGCATTCTGCCCTCCAAAGTTTCTGATGAGAAATCTGATTATAATCTTATTGACGATCCCTTATTATGTGATGAGTTGCTTCTCTATTGCTTTCAAAATTCTGTCTTTGGGCAGTTTGATTATAATATCTCTTGGTGTGGGTCTCTATCAGTTCACCTACTTGGTGTTTGCTGAGCTTCTTGGATGTTTATATTTATGTCTTTCATTAAATCTGAGATATTTCCATCCATTATTTCTTCAGGTATTCTTTCTGCCCTTTCTCTGTTCATCCATTGGGACTTCCACAACACGTATGTTAGTCTGACTGATGATGTCCCACAGGGCGCTTAAGTTCACTTCAATTTTTTTGTTGTTGTTGTTCCTCAGACTTGATAATTTCCATTGTCCTACCTTCAAGCGAGCTGATTCTTCTACCTTTACAAATCTGCCTTTGAATCTTTCTAGTGATTTTTTTCAGTTATTGTACTTTTAAACTCCAGCACCTCTTTTTTGTTTCTTGTTAGATTATCTCTTTATTGATATTTTCATTTTGTTTATACATCATTTTCTTGACTTTCTCCACATCTTCCCTTAGTTCTTTGAGCATCTTTAAGAACATTTTGAAGTCTTTGTCTAGTAAATCCTCCCATGAGGTCTTTTACAGGAACAGTTTCTGTTGGTTTATTATATTTTTTCTTTGAATTGGCCATACATTTCTGCTTCTTTGTATGCCTTGCGATTTTTTTGGTTGAAAACTGGGCATTTGAATCTAATAAAGTGGTAACTCTGGAAATGAGATTTCCCCCTCTTCTCCAGGATTTGCTGTTTTGTTTTTGCTTTTTTTAAATTGAAATGTACTTGACATATAACATTGTGTAAGCTTACGGTGTACAGCATGTTGATTTGATGCATTTATATGTTGCAATATGACTGCCATTGTAGCCTCAGCTAACATCTCTATCATGTCTCACAATTATCATTTCTTCTTTTGTGGTGGAAATAATTAAGAACTAGTATCTTAGCATGTTTGATATTTACAACACAGCATTGTCTATAATACTGTGCATTAGATTTCCAGGACTTACATATCTACTAGTTGCAAGTTTGTACCCTTAAACAACATCTCTCCTATTCCCTCAGCCTCTAGTCTCTGTTAATCCCCATTGTACTCTATTTTTATGAGTTTGGCTTTTTTAGATTCCACATACGCTGTCTGACAATTAAGTTTGCGAATTTTCCACCATGTGCTTACATTGGCAGCACTGTACAAACAGCTCAGTAAGGTTTCATAACCTTGGTGCATCAGTGTCTCACAGCTGTGTTCATGTCAACCTGTGGCGGCATCTTGTTGAATGGCGTTCATTATTGTTGTTGCGTGTTTTTGTGTGCTGAATTAGAGCAACGAACAAACATTAAATTTCTTCCTAAACTTGGCAAAAGTGGAACTGAAATCAGGGACATATGAGTCCAAATTTATGGGGATAATGCCATGAAGAAAATGGCAGTGTACAAATGGATTAAAAGTTTTTCTGAGGGGAGAGAAAGCATCACTGATGAAGAGAGGTCAGGGTGGCCAGTAACGAGCAGAACTGACGAAAACATTGCAAAAATTTGTCGAATTGTGCATCAAAATCGTTGACTGTGAGAAGCATAGCAGAACAAGTAAACACCGATAAAGAAACAGGCAAATCTTAAATGAAAATCTTGGCATGAGAAAGGTGTGTAGAAAAATGGTCCTGAAGGAGCTCAAAGATGAACAAAAGCAAAGGAGAATCAAAGTTTGCCAAAACCTTTTGGAGATGCAAGATGATGTTTTGGGCTGTGTTATCACTAATGCTGAAACATGGGTGTATGAAAACGACCCTGAAACAAAGTGTCAAAGTGCACAATGGAAGTCAGCCAATTCTCCATGACCAAAGAAGTTCCATCAGTCCAAATGAGAGTCACAACAATGTTGCTAAATTTTTTTATTATCAGAGGGATTATTCATTATGAATTTGCATCAACTGGACAAACAGTTAACCAAGTTTACTATTTGGAAGTGCTGAAAAGGCTGCGTGAAAAAGTTAGATGAAAACAACCTGAACTTTTCGCCAACAATTCATGGCTCTTGCATCACGACAATGCACCAGCTCACACAGCACTGTCTGTGATGGAGTTTTTAACCAGTAAACAAATAACTGTATTGGAACACCCTCCCTACTCACCATTTCTGGCCCCCAATGACTTCTTTACCTGAAGACAAAGGACATATCTAAAGGCAAATATTTTTATGACATTCAGGACATCAAGGGTAATACAACAGCTCTGATGGCCATTCCAGAAAGAGTTCCACAATTGCTTTGAAAGGTGGACTAGGTGTTGGCATTGGTGCATAGCTTCCCAAGGGGAGTACTTCAGAGGTGACCATAGTGATATTCAGCAATGAGGTATGTAGCACTTTTTTTAGAATGAGTTTGCGAACCTGTCAGACCTTGTATAAGTGATATCACAGTTTCTTTCTCTCTCTGACTTATCTCATTTAACATAAGGTCCTCAAGGTCCCTCTATGTTGTTACAAACAGCAGAAATTCCTCCTTTCTCGTGTCTTAATAATATTCCATTGTGTGTGTGTGTGTGTGTGCGCACATATTTTCCATTCATCTGTTGGAAAGGCACTTTCTGTTGACAGGCACTTAGGTTATTTCCATGTCTTGGCTATTATGAATAATGCTGCAATAAACATGAAGTACACATATCTCTTCAATATCCTGTTTTCATTTCCTTTGGGTATATAGGCAGTAGTGGATCTTACAGTAGTTCCATTTTTAATTTTTTGAGAAACCCGTTTTCCATAGTGGCTGCATCAATTTACATTCCCACCAACAGTATATGAGGGTTCTCTTTTCTCATCACTTGTTATGTTTTGTCTTCTTGATGATAATATGCATTCTAACAGAGTGAGGTAATATCTCACTTTGGTTTTAATTTGCATTTCCCTGATGATTCACGATGTTGAGCATCTTTTCATTGTTCCTGTTAGCTATTTGGATATCTTCTTTGGAAAAATGTCTATTTAGTTCCTCTATTTTTTAATCATTTGTTGTTGTTGTTGTTGTTGTTGTTATTGAGTTGTATGAGTTCTTTGTATGTTTTGGATATTAACCCCTTATCTGACATGGTTTGCAAATATTTTCTCCCATTCTGTAAGTTGCCATTTCATTTTGTCAATTGTTTCTTTGCTATGCAGAAGCATTTGGTTTCATGTAGTCCTACATATTGGTTTTGTTTTTCTTGTTTTGTGATTTTGGTGTTGTTGCTTTTTGTTGTTGCTGTTTTTAACTGTTGTGGGCTAAGTCTGTGCTGAGGATCAGCCAAAGGTATAAATTTAAATTCTCAGGCCTTCTCTGAGCCTGCACCTTTCCCTGAGCATGCATGATGACTTTCTAATTCCCCCCATATATGTGGTTGCTTTTGAATGTCCTTGTCTTCAATCTGGTTCACAAAATAGGGAGAAGAAAAATGAAGATGGCTGGGGGGGGGGGGGGGGCCTGTCTTTTAAATCCCCTGGAAGTCATTTCAGCCAGAGAGAGATGGGCTTGGGACAATGCAGAGTAGGTGCAAAGACAGTGGCCTCTACCTCTTTGCACCTCTGTTATCAGAAGCAGCAATCAAAACACAGGTCCCTAATATTTTATGGGCAGAGTCCTTTCGTCCAATCTGGCTCCCACAAGCTATGTGCAAGCTGCTCCAAAAATAAATTCACAACTGCCTGCTTTGGAGCTGAGGCAAGGAATGGGTAGCTGCTAGTGTGCTCAGAGCTTAAATCTATCAAAATAAAAGCACAATTTACTGTCCAAACCTTCTCATGGGAGTTGGAAACCTCTAAAAGATTCCAGATCTCCAAAACAGTTACATCAGACAGATTCTGCCAGTGCAATTGTTGTCTAGGTGGGAAGACAGATTTCTGGTGCGCTTTATTCTGCTAT
This sequence comes from Rhinolophus sinicus, assembly GCF_036562045.2. NCBI lineage: Eukaryota > Metazoa > Chordata > Mammalia > Chiroptera > Rhinolophidae > Rhinolophus > Rhinolophus sinicus. The sequence goes on along the minus strand of NC_133751.1, from coordinate 108,808,748 downwards.
CTTCCCAGAATCCTCTGGTCAGTTGATTTTCTGGCAAAGGTACCAAGTGAATTAAATAGGAAGTGGACAATTTTTACATAAGTGTTGTGGAACAATTGGATAGTCACATGCAAAGAAATCATCCTCAAACTTGACCTCACATCATAAACAAAATTAACTGGGAATAGATTATAAATTTAAAAATTAAGAGTTAAAAATATAAACCTAAGAGAAAATATAGACAAAAAAATCATCACAACCTTGATTTAGCAGATTTCTCATATACAAAAATTATGAACTACGAAAGAAAAGAATTACTTAACATTTAAAACTTTTGCTCTTTAAAAGACACTTAATAAAATGAAAAAGTGAAACAAGTGACTATGAGACAAATTTTTATAAACATCTTGAATCTAGAATATAAAAAGACTTCTTACAACAAAACCAAGTATTTTTAATGCATAAAATATTTGAAAGACACTTCACCAGAAGCAATGTGTGACACGGCATTGTCATGACGGAGGATGAAACAGTTTGCCCATTTCATGTTAATGCGTTGTTCATGATCCATGATTTACGGAACACTTTAAAACACACCTTCTCTCAACCTTAGTTTATACCCGACTGACTGCACCGAACAAGTTGAAACTTGTCACACACTGTTACAAAGGTTTAAGGTGCCACTTCCCATATTGAAGATCCCTGCCTTTCCATTGGATGGCACTTGGCACCATATTTTGTGATCACAATGAAAAGGCTGTGTGTCATACATTACTTCTGGTATGGCAATTTCTGTCAAATAAAAACATTACAATGTGTCCTCATCCACCTTATTCACCAGATCTGGCACCGTGCGACTTCTGGCTCTTCCCCAAAATCAAAATTACCATGAAAGGTAAAAATTTGAATTAATTCAAGACATCAAGGCAGCCACGACAGCACAACTAAAGACACTCACGAAAGAGGACTTCCAGAACTGCTTCAGAAAGTGGCAAGAACAATGGGATAAGTGTGTTCAAAGTGAGGGGGAGTATTTTGAATGGCATTAATGGCAATGTGTCTTTTACTGTAATAAATTTTTTAAATTTAAACATTCACCGTATTTTGTGATCACACCTTGTGTTATCAATAGATACTATTTCCCCATGTTTAATGGTACTGCTTCTAACATAAATATCAAAGCATTGCCCTTATAATGGATATGGTAATGATAAAGAAAATCATACATACCCTCTTCAGTAAAGAATTTTTCTATGGGTCCCACAAATTGATTGATTTCATTAAGTTCATCTTGGCTAACTTCTGGAAATGGGAAAACTTCTTTCTAAAAATGATAAACACTTAATAAAAATTAATTTTTAGGAACTTTGCATAGTGGTGATATCAGTGAAAAGGGACACAGATTTCTTCGAGTCCATATCTGGTAGGCAAGGCATTACTCATTGAAGGAATTAGAAAGCAACTTCCAGAAGGTATTTAAGATACAAGAACGGTATGTTAGACTCCACCACCTAGATACAGCCTCCTCCCCTGTATCTCTAGCAGGTTTATTCCCGATTTTGATCAGTTTTCCTTATCAATAAGTCATGATGATTTTCCCATGAAACAAAGATCCTTGGACTAAACATTTTAAAGCCCTGAGCTCTGTTCCTTGATTTGCAGCTTACTTATTGTGTGGCCAAATCTGTCCACATCTCCATTTTCTCACCAGTAACATGCAGGTAATATTTATTCAAGGTTGTTGTCAGAATCATGGAAGATAATTGGTGTGAAAGCTCATTACTAAAATGTAAAGTTTTACATTTGTTATTTTGTAAGTTCAAAGATGCTGCAGCTGATAGGAACATACTGTGTTTACGAGGTCTGACATCTTGCCAGGTTCCCAGCCAGCTGCATGTTCCAGCCTCTGTCCTCCCTGCTAGATGACATCTGCTACTTGTGCTAAACAAACGAAGTAAGAAGGTCACTGGAGGAGGCCCAGCTGTTGAGCCAGATCAACCTGAATTCAGCCCTGACGCTGCCACTTCTTAGATGTGTGACTTGTGTAAGTCACACAGCCTTTTTCAGTGTCAGTTTCCCTTCTGTTACAGATACCTCAGAAGGTAGCTGTGAGGCTCAAAAGAGGTAATATGCCCTGGAACATAAAGTAACTGTATTTGTGACAAATACTTGCTCTTATCTCCACTTCACAACATGGAAAACAAATTAGCTTCAAATCTCTGTCTCAATCCAATGAGTGGCCAATATTTCTGACTGTCCCAGGATTCCCCACTGGGCCATCACTGTATATTGCCTAAAATCATCCCACTGTATCCTTAGTCCCTCAAGCTTTTGGGGCTCCAGACAGCCCTGCCAGCATGACATGAGTATTTGGATTTGGACTCCCAGCCCTAAGGAGCCCTGTCTTTCCTCATGGCACCTCTCATCAAGTGTCTCCAGACAAGGTGTTCAAAGCAAAGGAGTCCTCAATCTTCCTTCTCTAGCCCTTGAACTCTAATCAGTCACCAAAGACTGTCCACTCTAGTAACATACTCCCAAGTCTGTTTTCTCCTCTCAGGCCCCATGACTAAAGGCTTATAGGTGGGTCCTATCCAAAAGTGATAGCTGACTTAAAAGGAATTCCTGCCTCCATGCCATTTCTGACCCTGTCCTAGACTGTCTAGGAGGAAAATATGCTGAGACTCTAATCACTCTGAAGCCTCTCAGAAAAAAGCCAGCTCCTTAGCTGAAATACAGATGCTCAACCCACTGCTCTGGCCTTCACAAGCCCATGGGTTCACCCAGGCCTTGTGCAATGAGCTATGTTAGAGGAAGATTGTAAGATTATCCTGGTACCAGTGAGCACTCCAGAAAAGAAAAGAGAACAGCCTGGGAACTAGGTGGCACTCAAGCACAACCAAAGGCTCACTGCTGCAGGGAGAGAGATCTCCATGCATGGAAGAACAAATCTCTTCTATCAGTGTTCATAAACTAAACAGGGTGCCTCATGGGTGCTGGGTTTAATTCCCATCAGTGCTTCCAAATTTTTTAAGTAGTAAAACATATTTTTTAGTTAAATCTAGTGCAGACACCAAATACGTAAAACAAATAAAAGTCAAGCTGCTCTGGTTGAGACTGCAGAGGGGGAGAAAAATCACCCAAATGTCTCCTACTCAGCTTCCCACTGGTCCCAGCAGTAGCCCCAGGGACACTCCCATGAATAACGAGGGTCCACCTGAAGGCAGTTTGACAACTACTGGTCTAGATGATCTTGAAGGTCTCTTTCTGTTCTGAAATTCTAGGCATCTCAGAAGCCACGTTCCCGCTCAAACCCCAATAATGCTGTGAGAGATGATGCTGACCTAAACCAGGGCAATAGTGGTGCAGGTGCTTAAAAGCAGTCAGATTCTAAACATAAGGCAGAGAAAACAGGATGTGCTGTCAGATTAGCTGTGGATTATGAGAATAAAAGGCATCAAAAGTAACTCCAGGTATTTGGCCTAAAGAAGTTGAACAGTAGGTTAACCATTTATGATTAAGAAGGCTGGTAGAAGGAACGGGGTTGGGTGGGGAGACCAGGAACTCAGTTTGGGATATGCTAAATTTGAGATACCTATTCACACCTAAGTGAAGCTTTTGTTAGAAAGATAGACATAAAAAGAGTCTGGAGTTCAGGGGAGAAATCTGAGCTGGAGAAATAAATTTGAGACATTAGCATATTGATGGTATTTAAAGCCACAATACTAAATTAGATCATCCAATGTGGGGTTGTAGAAGTCTACAGACTGAGCCCTAAAAAACTCCAGCTCCAACTGGGCTAGTTGAAAATGTTGGCCAATGTTTAGAGGCCAAGGAGCCAAGAAAGAAAAAGTAAAAAATTGAAAAGGATCAGTCAGTAAAGCAGATGGAAAAACTAGGAGAGAATAGTTTTTTAGAAGCCAGAGTGATAAACTGTTAGATGCCAATGATGGGTCAAGTAAGATGAGGACAGAGAACAGATCTCTAGATGTGATGACACAAAGGTCACTACTGACTTTCATGAGAGCATAAGTAGATTGTTCAGGACAAAAGCCTGAATGGTGTGAGTTCAAGATGCAACAGAGAAGGAACAACTGATGATGTAGATGAGAAAGGACAGAATTCCTGGGTCAATGCCCTGAGTAGGTGAGAAGACATGAGGTGTAGTGACACGCTTGGCCTTTTCTGTGAGCAGACGGTTCATCCACATTAAGAGAATGCAGCCCATAGGGCATAGAGTGTAGGAAGGAGCAGCTAAGTGTTACGGTAGATGTTGTCATCTGACTGCATGTGTTTTCTCAGTGAAATAGGAAGCAAAGCTGACAGCTCAGAGTGAGGATGGGGGAGGGAGGTGCCAAAGGTTTGGAAAAAGAGAAGCATGAATGACTTGTCTTCTTTCTTCACTGTGCTGAGGCGGGGCATGAGGTCCCAGGATAGAGCACCACACAGCCTCAGGCTGTGGGGAAAATGGTTTCCTAAACCTTAAAGACAGAGTTTGTATACTTCCTACCAGAGCAAACCACTGTTAGTCTGAGTCTCTGCTTCTGTATCTGTAATGCCTGGCAACCTTAGAGGAATGTTCCAAAGGAAAACCAGGGAATAACTCCTTCAGTGATACACTATCAGCCAACATTTCAGCCAAGCTCAAAGCACTTTACGCAGTTTTTTTCCTTTGGTTTGCAAAGCATCTTTAGGAGGGGGTAAGTACTAGGCACATGGACTAGTAAGTGCTGAAGCCAGCGTTTACTACCTATTCTGCTGCCTTCTGCATCTGCACAATACCTTACAGTCTAAAAAGCATTTCCATACACTATATATTTCATTGGGGCTTTACAACACATCTGTGAGACAGAATACATCACTAGCTCCTTTTTTAAGGCTAAAAGAACTGAGGCTCAGTCACAGAACCAAGGTCAAACCCAAGTCTTCCTACTATAAGAGGATGCTGAATGCTTAATAACCAAGCTGTTACTATTGGGTAAGATCTGGGTTACTACTGGGATGGGGTGGGGAAGGCACCTTGGAGCCAGACTGCAGAGGAACCTGAATGGCAGAGTGAGGTGCTTGGACTCAGCTGTGGCCGCCTGGGGTCTGCTGGAAGCTGACAGAGAAGTGGCACGGTCCGAGTTGTGTTCGGGATTCAGACAGGAAGCCCCACACATCTGGGGGCCAGATCGCTGAGTTGAGGGGTGCATCGCCTGGCCTAGTGTTTCCCAAACTGACTGGACAAGAATTAAATGGAACGCTTGTCAAAACCATAAGTTCTCGGGGCACCCCGCCCTGGAAAGACTCTTTCCTTTCCCTGGAAAAATGTGCATGATCTAATGGGACTCAGGAACCTGGAGTGTTAGCACGCCTGGCCCTCAGGTGTGCGCACACGGGCAAAGCTTGATCCCAGTGTTTCCTGACCAGGGCAAAAGGCAGGCGGCAGGGCCCGCGTGGGCCCAGACGTGGCGTTACCTTCTCGATTCTGCCCAGGAAGAGCTCCTTGGCGAAAGCTCGGCTCGGCCGGCCGGTGCTCAGCCGGCGCGGGCGCACGGCACAGGCCACCAGAGCCCTGCAGGGACGCGCTGCCACAGCCCTTCGCAAGAGCCCGCAGCAACTCATGCTGCCGGAAATCACCGCACTCCGACCGCCACCACCTTCTTCTCTGCGCCTGTCACGTGCACGGCCCGCGCCTCCGGATGACGTCAGCGGCCCGCGCCGCGCCGCGCACGCGCCCGAGCGGCCCCCCAGGCGGCCGGCCGCCCACAGGTCGGAGGGGCGGGCCCGCTGCCGTCTGCGTGGGTTTGCTTTCCTGGCTGGTGGTGCTGGCGGCGAGAAGGGCTTTGTTATTTCTGTGGGCACCAGCGCGAGCCGCGGCCTGGCTGCCTCTTGCCAAGCGGAGCGACAAGGCTGTTGTAAAACTAAAGAAAAGCAAGGGAATGGGGAAATTTCACGACTACCTCTGGAAGGCAACCCACAGTACCGGTAATGTTCCGGTTTTAAAGTCCATGGCGGATTTGTGAGAATTCGTTTTGTTTCGATTATATGTATATAATAAAAAATGTATACACATTTTAAGAAAGGCAAAAAACTAAATTGTAATAATATATAACGATAACAAAAGATGAATATAAGTCACATTTGACTTCTGCAATTACAAGAGGTGCTCAAGTGTCCAGAGACTCCTGATTATGGCGAACTATGAGCGTATGTGTGCATATCATTATCATCCCAGTGGCACCTCGGTTTTCGAACGTCTCCATTGGTGAACATTTTGGTTTATGAACACCGTAAATTTTATGGATCTATGGTATCATTAGATAGTAAAATGCATGCTAAATTTACAGTTTTAGGTGTTGATTTTAAAGGTCTAGAACGGATTAATCTATTTTGCATTACTTTCTATGGGGAAACCGCTCCTTGGTTTTCGAATCTTTCAGAACTCGAGTGGTCTTCCGGAACGGATTACGTTCGAAAACTGAGGTACCGCTCTGTGTGTGTGTGTGTGTGTGTGTGTGTGTGTGTGTGTGTGTGTGTAAAAAGAAAAGTGATGTTCTGCAGGAGAGAGGTTTGTATAAAATCCTGTGAGTTACAACTGTACCTAGGAAACACCAATTTAAAAGGGCAGGCAAAAGAAGAGAAGCTTCAGAGGGAACCGAGAAGGGGTGGGAACAATAATTGGTGGAATAGGTCCAGAAAGTCATTAGGGCCCAGGGAGGAGGAACTGGCATCTCTGAGACACCGCACAGCCCAGCGATGAACCAGGCCAAGTGTGCACTCTCTAGTGGTCTTAGCCTCCTCCAGGAAGATTTTTCTCTCTGCTCACCGCTCATTGTACTTGTGCCCTGACTAGCATTTACCACAGTATTGGGAAATGCTTTTTGCCTTCATTATGGCAACTCCTGGAGAACAGGAGTTGAATGAAATCTCATCTCAATGGTGCTATGCCTGGCCCAATAAAATGTTTACTTGTTTGAGTAAAACCTTGATATAACATCAGGGAAAGAGCTCAGAAACTTTATTGGTTGCAGTGTATTTGCAAGCATCTTCTGCAATTTGTTTTTTATTTTGTCATTTCTTTGACTTGCAAAGGTTTATCGCCTGGTTTCTTCATCAGTGATCAATATTTGTCTATTTCAAAATATAGCTTTACAAGAAGGCATTTTGAAACTGCTGCCTTTGTGAATTAACCTGGGGAGGGGGATGAAACAAAGAAAAGTGATATTGCAAAACCTGGGTTTCAATCTTGAGCTGCTATACATTTTTGCCAAAACAAATGTCAAATCAATCAAGTAATCTGATAATGTGTCAGTTCCTGTTTAGTGTACAGAGGTCTCCCTTAAGTTAAGCAAGAGAGAAATTCAGTGGCACACAGTTTCCAAAACAAACATTAGAAATAAATTAAGGCATAATTTATAAGTACTCAAGTAGTGTGTACAGTGGAAAAAGAGTTTTAGAGTTCTATGCTGGTCTCTAAGTTTAGTTTCCTTTTCTATAAAAATGAGTATAATACCATTTATCTCACAGGATTTTTTGTGAGGATTTAGTAAAATAATCCATATGAAAGCATCTACCACATTAAATGAGCAATGTTTTTCCTTTAGTACTATAAAAATGAAAAATGGCTACACTCTGAGGTTTGTATCTTATACCTGAGTATAAGCCTCTGAGAAATAGGATGCCATTTTTAATTAGTTTACTGTACACATAGAAGTTCCAATCTTCAGAGTTTAAAACATCCTGAGTACAGGCATACCTTGTTTTATTGTGCTTTATTGCGTTTCACAGATACTGCTTTTTTTACATTAAAGGTTTGTGACAACCGTGCACCAAACAAGTCTATCGGTGCCATTTTCCCAACAGCATTTTCTCACTTCATGTCTCTGTATCAAATTTTGGTAATTCTTGTAATATTTCAGACTTTTCTTTATGATTATATTTGCTATGGTCTTATTTAAGAATTGCGTTTCATAAGGCTATTGATGCCATAGATGGTGATTCCTCTGATGGATCTATAAATTAAAAACCTGGAAAGGATTCACCATGCTAAATGCCATTAAAAACATTGTGATTTCACGGGAAAAGGTCAACTATCAACATTAACAGGAGTTTGGAAGAAGTTGATTCCAACCCTCATGAATGGCTTTTAGGGGTTCAAGACTTCAGTGGAGGAAGTAACTGCAGATATGGTAGAAAGAGCACCACATTGTTGTCTTCTTTTTAGAAATTGCTACAGCCACACATATCAGTCAGCAGCCATCAACATTGAGGCAAGCCCACTGACCAGTAAAAAGATTAAACTCACTGAGGACTCAGATAATGGTTAGCATTTTTTTAAGCAATAAAGTATCTTTATTTTTTGTGTTTTTTTTCCTCTTTAAACAATATCTGTTTAATTAAATTAGTAAGTCTGACATCCAAAAAGATAAAACTTCAAAATTCCATCAAAGTTCTCAGTTGACATTATTTTTCATTAAGATATGTACATTATTTTCTTAGACATGTTATTGCATATTTAATAGACTATAGTATAGTGTAAGCATAACTTTATATGCACTGGGAAACCAAAAAAATTGTGTGACTCACTTATTGCAATATCCGCTTTATTGCGGTGGTCTGGAACCAAACCCACAATATCTCCAAGGTCTGCCTGTATCTCTGGATGTCCTTTCTATGAGTCACATTAATACAGCTGATTCCCATACATAACTTACCAGCAAATAATCTGACACTCTTCCTTGGCCATAATACCATATCAGGATGTTTGGTTTTGAGTTACAGGCATATTGTCTGAGTAGAAAACTACTCCTAGATACCCCAGTGTTAAAGCTGCAAAATCGGAAGCCAGTGGAGAAATTGACTTACAGAATTGGAGAAAAAAAAGGGTGAGGGGAGTTGTCTCCTGTTCCAAGGCTATAAGATCAATAATCAGTTATGTGAAATATGAGTCTAGCTAAGGTTTCTGCCTCAAAGCAGTCAGTATCCTAATACAAGGGCACACAAATAAGTTGTACAAATTTTATCACTGGTTTATTTCCTGCTGAGAGAGAAGTTGGCTGACACCTTACTGTCTGGAGATCAAAAATCTGTGTGTACAGAGGTGTCCCTCAAAAAATCCTTTGTCTCGGGGCCGGCCCAGTGGCCCAGGTGGTTAGAGCTCCATGCTCCTAACTCCGAAGGCTGCCGGTTCAATTCCCACATGGGCCAGTGGGCTCTCAACCACAAGGTTGCCAGTTCGATTCCTCGAGTCCCGCAAGGGATGGTGGGCTCCGCCCCCTGCAACTAGAAAATGGCAGCTGGACCTGGGGCTGAGCTGCGCCCTCCACAGCTGGGACTGGGGGGACGGCAACTTGGGGCTGGGTGGCGCCCTCCACGGCTAGGATTGGGGGGACAACGGCTTGACTTGGAGGGGGGGCCTGGAGGTGCACACTGTTCCCCAATAAAGTCCTGTTCCTCTTCCCCAATAAAATCTTTAAAAAAAATTTTTAAAAACTTAAAAAAAAAAAGAATCCTTTGTCTCATACACTACATTATGCTGTCTACTAGTCCTTCCTTTTTGATTTATATGTGTTCCCATTTGGGGTACATTAGTTATTATGGAAACCTGGAAATCACTAGCTTATTGAAAGCTGCAAAGGTAATGGAGTGTGTCAACTGATGGTCATTGATGCCAATTCAATGCCAACAGGAATCCCCAATTTGGAGTATAGTGAAGAAGGAAAACTACTCAGTGCAAATAGTTCAATTGTGATACAGCACAGCTGTGAGAACAGCAGAGGTATGAGACAGCTCAATAGTGTTACAGCTCAATTATGATACAGAATGGCTTTGGAACAGAACATTCTGTTCCACAGAGTTGGCCCTCAGTCAAGACACTTCACTCCAGTCCAGTCCACTCAGCTAGGCTCTGCCATGCCAGTCCACTCCATCGCTTCAGTCCACTCCACTCTGGTGTGGCAAGATGTCTTTGGTGTTTCAACTCCAGCTGGGGAAACAGTCTTCAGTGGAAAGGGAAAATGTGCTCCCCGAGCTAGAGGGGAGCTGAGCTATAGAGACAAGTCCCTGCAACTGTTCCCTGATTGGTCCGGCATCATGTAAATGAGGAGTCGAAATACAGTGTTATTGGTCCAAAAAGCACTGTCCTGATTGGTCCGAGTGGAGCCACTCTGACTGGTTGGTGCTGATGGTGATATAGCTGCACAGCTCTGATTTGACAGGAAAAGCCTCAGTCCTGTTGGTTGAAACACACTTCCAGGAACTCCTTTATAAGGGCTGGCTCAGATGGCAGGACCACAGTGCAGGCAGGCAGTTCAGTGCTGGCTTCTCCCTGAAGTGTCGTTTGCATGAGAGGCCTGTTTAGCAACAGCTGCTATGCTCTGTTTTGTTTTTGTTTTTGTTTTAATTTTTGAGCCCAGTTAGCCACTAGGAGCCTTTCTTGGTAGTATTTTCCTTCTCAGGGTCAACATGTGTTACAAGCCACCTGACCACTCAGGAGCTTAAAAAACAAAGGTTTATTTCTTGCTCATACTGAATGTCCGCTCCAGTTTGACTGGGGGCTCTACTCACCTGAAGTGCAGTTTGTGTGAGAGGCCCCTGTTTAGAAATGGTTGCTAGGCTCTGCTTTTAAATTTCAGACCAGATAGCCACCAGGAGACCTTCTTGGTAGATAACCTTTCTTGGGGTTGACAAGTGTTATGGGTTGAATTATAACCCCCAAAATTCATTTGTAGAAGTCTTAACCCCCAGTACCTCAGAATCTGACCATTTGGAAAGAGAAGTTCCTATTGCATTCCTTTGCAGATGTAATTAGCTAAGTTAGGATGAGGTTATATGGGAGTAGTGTGGACCCCTAATCCAATATGACTGATGCCCTTATAAGAAGGGGAAATTTGGACACAGATATGCGCACAGGAAGAATGCCATGTGAGGCTGAAGACAGAGTTGAGATAATACTTCTAAAAGCTAAGGAACATCAAAGCCAAGAAACCACAAGAAGCTAGGTCTGGAATAGTTTCTCAGAAGAACCAGCCCTGTCAATACTTTGATCTTGGACTTCTAGCCTCAAGAACTAAGGAAATAAATTGTTGTTTAAGCCATCCAATCTGTGGTTCCTTGTTACAGCAGCCCAGCAGACTAATACAGAAAGTGTTGTAATTCTTGGCACACAGTGTTTTCAAAAATAAATAGGGCCTAATTGTGACGACAGAACTGGGGCTATGTCTTAGAACTCATATACCCAGTGCTCCTGCTATGGTTTGGAATCAGCAGTCTTCTAAATGATAGGACTCTTGGCACAGTTAAAATTTTTGGAAATCCCCTTAGACTACACAGCCTGTTGCATAGATAGGAGACAGAGCAAAATGTAGGAAAGACCATGAAAAAGAGTCATGAGGAGAGATCTAGTCCCAGTGTTGCCACTTGTCAGCTATGTGATTCTAGGCAAGTGCCCTCCCCTCTGAGCCTCAACTGTATTATCTATGACTTAGAATAAGTGTTGTAGCAGAGGCAACTAGTAACCAAAAAGTGTGTCCATTCCTTAGTGAGCATTTGTCGGTGAAAACCTCCCCACTCCCCACATCCAGAATAATGTTCTCACCAGCATAATGTGATGGAAATAATATGTGACTTCTGTTCAGTTTTTGAGAAATGAGTGGTAATTCTTTGATGTTTCCTCTTCCACCAGCTGGAAGCAGAGGATGCTGTACTCTAGAGGCTGGCAGTACAAGATGGAAAGAGCCTAGGTCTTTTAATCAACCATATGGATGAAAACCAAACAAAGAATAGGGACACCCGCATTAAACTGTTACATGAGCAAGATACATATTGTATTAAGCCACTGATGTTTGGGGGTTTAATTGTTAAAGCAACCAGTATTAACTAATAAACATTGTTTGTTAAATATTACCTAAACTAATACTACCTTTCAAGTTTCAAAGAAAAAATTACGTAAGTTACAGTATAAATACAAAGAGTCATCTTTACTAGGGGCAGTCAAATTCATCAGGCAGATTAATCGAGCACCTGGCAACCACACTGCTATGTTGGTCAACAGAGATAGTGTTCTCAAAGTGAGTGATAACAGCAGCTAACATTTAATGAGTGCTTTCTGTACTAGGCACTTTATATGTGTTATATCCTCCAAAGAGGCCTGTAAATTCACTGTTTTACAAATGAGAGAACAGTCCTGGTCATGTGATGTACAGCATGATGGTGACCGTAAACAATCCTGTATTGCATATTTGAAAGTTGCTAAAAGAGTGGATCTTAAGAGTTCTCATCACAAGAAAAAGAATTTGTAACTATGTGTGGTGATGTATGGTAACTAGACTTATCTGGGTTATCATTTTGCAATATATACAAATATCAAATCATCATACTATAAACCCGAAACTGACATAATGTTATAGGCCAATCACACCCAATTAAAAAAAACAAAAAACCTCAGGCTCTTGAAAACTTCCCCCAAATATTTCTGGGAGTTCTTGGGGGTGTGTCATATGTGTTTACCATCAGTGCTCACAGTTTAGGTACCCAGTTCCACAATTGGGATCATTTTATCTTTGCTGGCTCTGAAATATGAAAAAAAATGCAATGTTGAAATAAATGTTTAATGTATATTAAGAAAACGGGCTTTTAAGTTTAAACGTGGTTCTAATGATGATAGTCTAAAAACCTTGGGAGAGCTGAAATATCAATGATGACAAAAAACAAGATACCCTAGATTTTATTTTTCCCTATATTTCAAAAGCCAAAATAGCCTAAGATCTAAGTTCTAGAGCATGTAGACCCACTATTCCACTAAGAACAGCACGTAAGATAAAGCAAATGCTGTGTTGAAACCTCCAGAATTCTCAAGGCACATAACTGCTGTAATGTAAGGGCCAGGTAATCACAGAATTCACTGGGGTCTTCTTTATCTGTTTGCACAAAAACCAGGAGAGCCTGAAATCATTTCAAGATGGCCAGCTGGCAGAGTCAGCTTGGGAAAACCTTAACTCATGGGAAACTGCACATAAAGACGATGCAATGCCAGTCCAAGCTAAAGAGACTTAGTGTGGAATATTCCCTTTCAACTAGAACAAATAATTACCTGGAAACATATTTGGGGAACCACAATTCATCACCCTGATGCCTGCATACGCAATCCTGACAGCAATCCGACTGGGTCATTCATTATCAGGAAACTCAGCAGTCAGCTTTTTCCCAGAAAACCCTGAGGCTCTAGCAACAGCATTTGCCTCTCAGTGCTAACATTTCTTTGAAACTAATAACAGTATTTTTTTGTAATCCTCCAAGCCAGTGACTGTGGACTGCAAACCAGATAATGAAGTGCTATGCAGGAAAATTCATTAATGGTTCACCCACTGAATACAGAAGGTAGAGTCAGTTCAGGCCCCCCAAAATGAGTCCCTGCATTTCAAAAAGCTTTCCATGCTCACTCAGCATGAGTTAGAGTTTACAGTTCCCTCACATTACCCTCCTCCTTAAAAAGAAATCTAGCAAAACATTATTTCCTATGCATAGACTCTTTTCCACATTTGTTTATTTATCATTTCTCATTTGAAGTGCATGAAAAACTCTCAGTTGTTCCTGAATGTTGTAAAGGCAGATTATAGGACCCTGAAGATTCGGCATTAAGTCAAAAATTATTGATAATTGCTGTGTCTTTTCCCTTTTAAAGGAAATTACTCCTCTTAATCACGTAACAGAACTTGGCATATGTACTTGAATTCGTTTTTTCCCCAGCTATCATTTATAAGAGAGACAAAGTGAAACTCATCTGAGGAACTAATTTTGTTATTTTTTTCCTGCAATATTTTGTAATTAATAGGTCCCCTCCCCCCAACTTTTCCCCTGAAGATCCAATATTCTCTTGCTGGCCAGATTATACCACATAAATTGTAAGTGCCCAGCACTGCCCTACAAAAAGCTCCCATTTTTGCTTTTTCCTGCAAAAGGCATACAAGAATGGGTTTTCAGGATATCCACCCAAAGATGTCAGAAAGCTGGATTTGGACTCCAGGTCACAATGAAAAGGCCATTTGGGTGCTGTTTACTAAAAAATATTCTCTAGAACGAAGTCTGGTTTCTAGTCAGTGTCTGCCAAATGTGAATGAATAAGTACCTCTCCTACCTGAACACAAAATCCAGTTAAATATGTGAATTGTCAATGTAAGAAATGTCCAAACCTGTAGAGAAGTTTAATTAGTTTATTTGAGCCTAACTGACAACAATTGCCAGGAAGCAAAATCTCAATGGATTAAGAAATTGCTCAGGAGAATGGCAGTTTTGCAGCTTATTTTATATATTAGAATCAAAGGAAGAAACGTAAGGATGGTTGCATGAAATCCATTGGTGGTAGATTAAGGAGGTGGGAGAAAGAAAAGCAGGGAGATCTCTGGGATTGGATAAAAAGTAAAACAGACACAACTTCTTTTACATTGGTGGGTATAGGGTAGTTAATAATTAAAGTTTTACAGCACATACAGGTGGTATTCAGGGAACAAGATAACAATGAAGGGTTCTGTGCCTCCTGCTCTGGTGTGGCGGGTTGTGCTCTGAAAAGTTCAGAAAAAATGGATTACTCTGACATTCCAAGGGTATGTTACCTTAGATGCAAAAAGATAATACACAGGCTCACTTAAGGTAAACATTGGACTTTGTCAAGGAAGCTACAGGCCTAGGATGTGACTGCCAGCCATTATTCCCTTTCACTTAGGAATCTTTATGTTCAGACCATCCTAAGTGGGTAATTTCAGTCTCTGAGTTTCTAGGGCCCGTCATGCAGGCCTCCCATGAGATTGTCAGATTTAGTGTGTGGTCCCTTTTTTGTCTACAGAATCCAGCTTGTGAGATAAAGCAGTATTTGTCATCAACACTTTTTCTGTGGGTAGCAATTTTTTTTTAAGGAAATAAAAACTAGTTGTAAATATACATTATAGCTAGCTATAAAATACATTATCTCTATAAAGGTTTTAAGAATAATGAATTTAGCTTGAGTTCCAGATATGCAAAATGAGATTCAACTGGAGAAGTTAACTACAGAAGGAAGACTAAGGGGTAAAAAAAATCTTTAGACCCAAAGTTGATGCAGTAGTACTTCGACTTTAAAACGTTTCCCTTGTTATAGCTTTGATGCCAGACAAGGCTACAGGATCTAAGGGAATACTATGAACAACAAAATAAAAGGCTAATCAGTTGGTTTATGAACAGCAAGAAATGCTAATACTTTGGGGAGACGTCATCAAAATGGTGGCGTGAGGTGAGCCTCTGTAAATCTCCCATGGAATTTACAACTAACCGAACAACTATAATGCCACAAAGGACTCCCTGCGCAGCAGACATGCAAGACCAAGAGGTCCACTACTGAATTCACCTAAAGATAGGCAAATCACGCAAGAGGGGGATGAGGGAAGGGAGAAGTGTGGAGACGGAGCCACACGGGTGCAGGACGCAGACCTAGCTCAGTGCTCCGAGCTCACTGCTTCCCAGAACTACCGCAGCTGCGGGAGAGGGAAGAACTCGGACTGCTAGGCCTCCGTTTATGGCCCACAGGGCTGAGGGGACAGCACATAACACGGCTGAACCCAACGCTCACGGCACAGACCTAGGAGAAAAGACTGAGGGAAGAAGGCTGAAAACAGTGCTTTCAGCCCTCACTGCCGAGCAGAGAACAAAAGCCTTAGGCTCTGAGACTAGCTGCCCCCTCCCTACCCTCCCAGAGCTCGCCCTGCCCCCACCTGCCCAGTGCTAGAAGTGGAACAGTAGCAGTGTCAGATCAAAAGAACAGAATATTTGCTGTTCTGAGAACTGTGGACCACAGACACAGATTCGCAGCCCAACTAGTTCCGGCAAAGGGGAGGAGCTGTGGAAGCAGGACCGGCTGTGGTGGTGGTCACCATCATTGCTCTGGGCCACCTCTCACAACTCACCCCGCCCCTGACCCCACCTATCTGGGCGGATCCCTGCAGGAGTAAACAGAACTGCTGAAACACACGGGCTCTGAATCTGGTGCAGGAAGAGCTTTGGAACTTCAAAAGCTCTCTGCATACTCACATGGACACTACGCCCTATGACTCAGGCGAACTATTAACAGAGGAGAAGCCATCTCCCAGGTAATCCCTCATTGTGTGAGAAGCTGGAATAGTGCAGAGAAAACATAGCACTACCGTGTGAGAGAGGAAAAAAGGCAGCAGTCGGAGAGAAAATAAAACATTCTACCAACAAGTACTGGAAAACAAAAGAATGACCTCTTCTTATCAACCTGTTGCAGAAGTCACTCCTGTAGATGTCTAGGAAGAGAAATAATAAATCAGCAATTGCCATGAACAACCAAGGCAACAACACAGCCCAGAAAGAAAGTGAAAAGTCTCCAGAAAAGGAACTTAAAGGTATGGAAATATGTGACTTAAATGACAGAGAATTCAAGATTGCAGTTCTGAAAAAACTCAACGAGATGCAAGAAAACACAGAAAGGCAGTTTAATGAACTCAGAAACACAATCAAAGAACAACGTGAGCATTTTACAAAAGAGATGAAATTTTAAAAAAGAACCAAATAGAATTTCTGGAGATTAAGAACTCAATAGAAGAAATTAAGACTGAAATAGCCAGCTTAGGTAGTAGAGTTGACCAGATGGAGGAAAGAATCAGTGACATTGAAGATAGAAATCTGCAAATGACACAGATGGAAGAAGAAAGAGACTTGAGACTTAAAAGAAATGAAGAAACTCTACAAGAACTTTCTGACTCCATCGGAAAGAGCAATATAAGAATAATGGGCATACCAGAAGGAGAAGAAAGAGAGAAGGGAACAGAGAATATATTCAAACAAATAGTCAATAAGAACTTCCCAAACTTGTGGACAGAACAGCGTACTCAAACCAAGAAGCCTACTTACCATAGAACTTACCACGTAGGTGTTCCATAGAACACCTACTTACCTCAATCCCAATGGGACTTCTCTAAGGCACATTGTATTGAAGCTGTCTAAAATCAATGATGAAAAAATCCTCAAGGCAGCCAGGGAAAACAAGACGGTAACCTACAAAGGAAAGCCCATTAGATTATCATCAGATTTTTCAGCAGAAACTCTACAAACCAGGAAGGAGTGGAACCAAATATTCGAACTATTGAAAGAGAGAAATCATGAGCCAAGAATAATATATCCAGCAAAGATATCCTTTAGATATGAAGGAAGAATAAAGACCTTCCCAGACATACAGAAGTTGAGGGATTTTCTAATACACGTCCTGCACTACAAGAAATACTAAAGGAGGCTATTCGACCACCATCAACAGGGACAATTTATGGCAACCAAAACATAAGAAAGGGGAGAGTAAAGGCCTAAACCAGATTATGGGAATGGAGAAAGTAAGCGTGCTGAAGAAAATGGAATACTCTAAATATCAAACTTTTTTTACATAAACTTAATGGTAACCACTCAAAAAAAATCCAGAACTGAAATATATATTGTAATAAAAGAAGACACATAGGGAAGCATCATAGAATACCACCAAACAGAAATAATAGACAACAAAAAGGCAAAGAAACAATGGAGACACAGTCTTACAGGAAAACTAAAGATAGAATGACAGGAAATCCTCACATATCAATAATCACCCTAAATGTATATGGACTGAATTCACCAATAAAAAGGCACAGAGTAGAAGTTTGGATCAAAAAACTAAACCCAACCATATGCTGTCTCCAAGAGACACATCTCAGCTACAAGGACAAGCATAGACTCAAAGTGAAAGGGTGGAAATTGACACTCCAAGCAAATGGTATCCAGAGAAAATCAGGTGTAGCCATAATGATATCAGATGAAAGAGACTTCAGGGTGAAAAAGGTAACAAGAGACAAAGATGGACATTTCATAATGGTAAAGGGGACTATACAACAAGAAGACATAACAGTCATCAATATTTATGCCCCCAATCTGGGAGCACCGAAATATACCAAGTAACTACTAACAGAACTAAAGGGAGAAATTGACCAAAACACTAGGGGACTTAAATGCATCATTGACAGCTATGGATAGATCATCCAAACAGAAAATAAATAATGAAATAGCAGCCCTAAATGACACATTAGATGAAATGGACATAATTGACATACATAGAGCACTTCATCCTAAAACATCAGACTATACATTTTTTTCTAGTGTACATGGAACATTCTCAAGGATAGACCATATATTGGGACATAAAATCAGCCTCAGCAAATTTAAGAAGATTGAAATCATACCAAGCATATTCTCTGATCACAAGCCTTTGAAATTGGATATCAACTGCAAAAAGAAAGCAGGAATAAACATGGAGATTAAACAACATAGTTTTAAAGAACGACTGGGTCAAAGAAGAAATTAGAGGAGAGATCAAAATATACATAGAAATAAATGACAATGAAAATACATCCTACCAAAATTTTTGGGATGCAGCGAAAGCAGTTTTAAGAGGGAAATTTATCTCATTACAGGCCTATCTCAAGAAACAAGAAAAATCCCAAAAAAATAACCTCATGTTACACCTTAAAGAACTAGAAAAAGAAGAACAAATGAAACCCAAGGTCAGAAGAAGAAAGGAAATAACAAAAATTAGAGCAGAACTAAATGAAATAGAGAACAAAAGCACGATAGAAAAAATTAATGTGACAGAGAGCTGGTTCTTTGAAAAGATTAACAAAATTGCCAAACCCTTGGCTAGACTCACTAAGATAAAAAGAGAGACGACACTAATTAACAAAATCAGAATAGAAAAAGGGGAAGTTCTCACGGACATCACAGAAATACAAAGGATCATCCAAGAATACTATGAAGGACTATATGCCACCAAATTCAATAACCTAGAAGAAATGGACAAGTTCTTAGAAACATATAGCCTTCCTAGGCTGAACCATGAAGAACTGGAAAATCTAAATAGATCAATCACCGGTAAGGAAATTGAATCAGTCATCCAAAACCTTCCCAAAAGCAAAAGTCTGGGACCAGATGGCTTCACTAGTGAATTCTATCAAACCTTCATAGAGGATCTATACCAATCCTGCTCAAACTCTTCCAAAAAATTGAAGAGACAGTACTCCCTAAATCATTTTATGAGGCCAACATTACCCTGATACCAAAACCTGGTAAGGACAGCACAAAAAAAGAAAACTACAGACCAATATCTCTGATGAGTACAGATGCAAAAATCCTAAACAAAATTCTAGCAAATCGAATACTACACCTGAAATCTATGTAATTTTACTAACAATTGTCACCCCAATAAATGTAATAAAAAAGAAAAGATTATTCATCACGACAAAGTGAGTTTCATCCCTCGGGCACAAGGATGGTTCAACATCCCCAAATCCATCAATGTGATACATCACATAAACAAAAAAAAGGACAAAAATCATATGATTATATCAATTGATGCAGAAAAAACACTTAACAAGATACAACATCCATTTATGATTAAAACACTGAATAAAATAGGTATAGAAGGAATATACCTTAATATAATAAAGGCCATATATGACAAATCCTCAGCTAATCTCATAATTAATGGTGAAAAACTGAAGCCCTTTGCTCTAGGAACTGAAAACTGAGCCCTTTGCTCTAGGAACATGACAGGGCTGTCCCCTATCACCTCTGTTTTTCAACATAGTGTTGGAAGTCCTAGCGAGAGCAATCAGGCAAGAGAAAGAAATAAAAGGCATCCAAATTGGGAATGAAGAAGTTAAATTATCACTCTTTGCAGATGACATGATGCTATATATAGAAAACCCTAAAGACTCCACCAAACAATCCAGAAACAATCAACGAATACAGTAAAGTTGCTGGCTACAAAATCAACGCACAAAAGTCCATTGATTTCCTATATACTAACAATGAAATCAGAAAAAGGAATACAAAAAACAATTCCTTTTGCAATTGCAGCAAAAAGAATAAAATACCTAGGAATAAACTTAACCAAGGATGTGAAAGACCTATATGCTGAAAACTATAAGACATTTTTGAAAGAAATTGAAGAAGACACAAAGAAATGGAAAGACATTCCGTGCTCATGGATTGGAAGAATCAACATAGTTAAAATGGCCATATTACCCAAAGCAATATACAGATTTAATGCAATCCCCATCAAAATCCCAATGGCATTTTTAAAGAAATAGAACAAAAAATCATCAGATTTGTTTGGAACCACAAAAGACCCCAAATAGCCAAAGAAATCTTAAGAAAAAAGAACAATAATGGAGGTATCACACTTCCTGACTTTGGCTTGTACTACAGGGCTACAATAATCAAAACAGCATGGTATTGGCAGAAAAACAGACACATAGACCAATGGAATAGAATTGAGAACCCAGAAATAAAACCACATAAATATGGACAGATAATTTTTGACAAAGAAGCTAAAAACATACAATGGAGCAAAGACAGCCTCTTCAATAAATGGTGCTGGGAGAATTGGATAGCCACGTGCAAAAGAATGAAACTGGACTGCTATTTGTCACCATGTACCAAAGTTAATTCAAAATGGATCAAAGACTTAAGCATAAGACCTGACACAATAAACTGCATAGAAGAAAACATAGGTACTAAACTTATGGACCTTGGGTTCAAAGAGCATTTTATGAATTTGACTCCAAAGGCAATGGAAGTAAAAGCTAAAATAAATGAATGGGACTATATGAAACTTAAAAGCTTCTGCACAGCAAAAGAAACCATTGACAAAATAAAGAGGCCACCAACTGAATGGGAGAAGATTTTTGCAAACAGTGCCTCCGATAAGGGCTAATATCCAAAATACAAGGAACTCATGCAACTCAACAACAAAAAAACAAACAACCCAATTGAAAAATGGGCAGAGGACTTGAAGAGACATTTCTCCAAAGAGGACATACAAATGGCAAATAGACATATGAAAAAATGCTCAACATCACTAATCATCAGAGAAATGCAAATCAAAACCACAATGAGATATCACCTCACCCCAGTCAGAATGGCTATCATCAACAAGACAAATAGTAACAAATGTTGGAGAGGCTGTGGAGAAAAAGGAACCCTCATACACTGTTGGTGGGAATGCAGACTGGTGCAGCCGTTATGGAAGGCAGTGTGGAGGTTCCTCAAAGAATTACGAATAGAATTGCCATATGACCCAGCAATCCCTCTCCTGGGTATCTACCCAAAAAATCTGAAAACATTTAGAGATAAAGACACGTGTGCTCCAATGTTCATTGCAGCTTTGTTTACGGTGGCCAAGACATGGAAACAACCAAAATGTCCTTCGATAGATGAATGGATAAAGAAGTTGTGGTATATATACACAATGGAATACTATTCGGTAAGAAAAGATGAAATAGGAACATTTGTGACAACATGGATGGATCTTGAGAGTGTAATGCTGAGCGAAATAAGTCAGACAGAAAAAGCAGAGAACCATGTGATTTCACTGATATGTGGTATATAAACCAAAAACAACAAAAGAACAAGACAAACAAATGAGAAACAGAAACTCATAGACATAGACAATAGTTTAGTGGTTGCCAGAGGGTAAGGGGGCGGGGGGTGGGGGGTGGGAGATGAGGGTAAGGGGGATCGAATATATGGTGATGGAAGGAGAACTGACTCTGGGTGATGAACACACAATGGGATTTATAGATGATGTAATACAGAATTGTACACCTGAAATCTATGTAATTTTACTAACAATTGTCACCCCAATAAATTTAATAAAATAAAATTTAAAAATAAATAAAAATAAAAAATAAATAAAAAATAAAAATAAAAAAGATGATGTAATACAGAATTGTACACCTGAAATCGATGTAATTTTACTAACAATTGTCACCCCAATAAATTTAATAAAATTAGAAGAAAAAAAAAGAAGTGGGCAGGATCATTTTGTTCCAAAATGTTCATGTGTTGATGGGTAGATTAATGTTGAATAATAAAGAGTTTGCTTTCTAAGAAAAGAAAAAAACAATTACGAATAGAATTACCATATGACCCAGCAATCCCTCTCCTGGGTATCTACCCAAAACATCTGAAAACATTTATACATAAAGACACGTGTGTTTCAATGTTCATTGCAGCTTTGTTTATGGTGGCCAAGACATGGAAACAACCAAAATGTCCTTCTATAGATGAATGGATAAAGAAGTTGTGGTATATATACACAATGGAATACTATTCGGCAGTAAGAAAAGGTGATATAGGAACATTTGTGACAACATGGTTGGATCTTGAGAGTGTAATGCTAAGCGAAATAAGTCAGACAGAAAAAGCAGAGAACCATGTGGTTTCACTGATATGTGGTATATAAACCAAAAACAACAAAAGAACAAGACAAATAAATGAGAAACAAAAACTCATAGACACAGACAATAGTTTAGTGGTTACCAGAGGGTAAGGGAGGTGGGGGGAGAGATGAGGGTAAAGGGGATCAAATATATGGTGATGGAAGGAGAACTGACTCGGTGGTGAACACACAATGGGATGTATAGGTGATTTAATACAGAATTGTACACCTGAAATCTATGTAATTTTACTAACTATTGTCACCCCAATAAAAAAAAATAAGAAATGCTAATACTTTGAAAAACCTATTCTGTCCTGATACATTGCTGTTGTATTTCTCTGTACACGAAAATGACTTGGTACTTTTCAGCATGTTCTAAAGTTCAACTTTTGGACAAAAAGAACTACACAGGGCCGGTCCAGTGGCTCAGGTGATTGGAACGCTTTCCTCCTAAAGCCAAGGTCACCGGTTCGATTCCCACATTGGCCAGTGAGCTGCGCCCGCTACAGCTAAGGTTGAGAACAACAACTCTCCCTGGAGTTGGGCTGCCATGAGCAGCCGGAGGTCTGTGTGAGCTGCCGTGGGCTGCTATGTGCTGCCATGAGTGGCCAGCAGCCATCGTGAGCAGCTGGCAGCCAGCGAGAGCTGCCCTGAGCTGCTGTCAGCGGCCAACCAACGACTGGCGACTGACTGCCTCAGCAGGGGGGAGCGCAAGGCTCAATACCAGCATGGGCCAGGGAGCTGTGTCTTACACAACTAGACTGAGAAACAATGGCTTGAACCTGAGTGGGGGGTGGGCAGCAGGCAGAAGAAGCGGGGGGGGAAAGAACTACACAAATGCCTCTGATGAGTCTTAAGTTTATTAACAATATACAATAATGGGGAAACATTTTTAAGGAAAGAAATTTAAAACACTGACCAAAATAACATTATGACAAATATTTCCACTACAAATCCTTTGTGGGAAAAAGGCAAGGTATAAATATAATACATACATCCTAATAATCTTTTTCAATATACAAAATCAAAACTAAAAGTCAGGCTAGAGTTCTGAATGAGGTGGTGGGTTGAATATTCACATCTATTTTTGCTCCCTTCCCACAGAAACTGGAAAGTAGGGATTAACAACAAATAGGTAAATCCTTAATCTTGGAACAGGAGAAGACACGATGCAAGAAAAATCTGGAAGCTGGAAATCACATGGACAAGTGGTAAGTGACTTAGCAGATCACCAAACCTTAAGCTGACAGTGGAGAAAGCTGAGAAACAGTCTTTACACAACAGAATTCTCCAAAGGCTCCAGAACTGGAAACCCTAGCACCTCCTGAAATGGGGTAAAGGAATGGCTAAAATAAGGGGGGTTGTGTCAAGGTGTTTGAGAAGCAGTTAAGTAGGTCCGTTTCCAAGTCTGTGCTGCCGGGCAACTGCCCCTCATCAATCTGAAAATTTATTCCTTGGAAAGAGTAAAAAGAGCCTTAGTATCTTTAGTCTCTCGTTGAAGACGTGGTATTATGCTGAAAACAGAAAATCAAGCAATTGTATATGAACTAAGAGTTGAGGCTTCCCAGTCCCCTTTCCTCGCCTCCTACCAAGAAGGCAGGAGACTAGAAGACCTTTCTCTGGGGAAACTGACTTGCCCCAGAGAAAAGCTATAAAGATAATGTTACTGGGGACTCCCCAACAAATGGTTCAGCCAGTCCGCTCTACAATGAGGTTCACAACTGACAAACTTCCAACCCTGTTAGAGCTCTGAACTAGCTTTTTTTTAAGCTCCTGACACCTAATCATAAACATTTGACCAAGATTAAAATATGCAAGGAGTACTTGCAATGTGGAAGCTAAAGATCAAAACAAATTCTTTGGAGCAATTGGGAGGAAACAGAATATGCAGGGAAAGAAAACATCAAAAGCCCTATCAATATCTTCAGAGACCTAAGAGAAATTTCTGTAGTCATGAAACAAAAACTAGATACTATGAAAAAATTGATATTTTGAGGGAATAAAACCTACTTAATATGAAAAACAAGGTAAGGAATACCTCCACTGAAGAATTGGAAGTAAAACTGAGGAAATCTCCCAGAAAGTAGAGCAGAAAATTTGAGGACTAGTCCAAAAAAAAAACAAAAGTGTTTCCAAAAAGAATGGCCAAAAAAATGAGGTGAGGGGTTATTAGTGAAATGATTCAAGAAAGTTTCCCAGTACTGAGAGAGACATTTCCAGATTAAAAGCACACACCAACTACTCAGTGCAATGGATGAAAACAGACTCACACTAAGGAATATAATTTTGAAGTTTAGAACACTGGGACAAAGAGAAAATACCACAAGCTTCCAGAGAGATATAAGCCATATTGAATGAGTTAGGGATAATAATGTCTTCATATTTCTTAGCAACACTGGGAGGTAGAATAGAAATGAACAAAGCCACCAAGGTCTAAACTATTTTTTTCTCTGAAAAATAATTTTCAACCTAGAATCTATACTCAGTCAAATTGTCCATCAAATATGAAAGCAAAAAAAAAGGCATTTTCAGACATAGAATGGTTCCAATAATTTACCTCCCATACATGCACCCTTTCTCAGGAAGCCCTTGGAAAATATGCTCTATTAAAGCAAAGCAGTAAACCGAGAAAAAAGACACGCAGGAAATAGGGGATCCAGTACAGGAAAGGGGTAAAAAGAACCTCAGGCTGGTTACTGTACAACAATCAAAGAGGATAAACAATTGAAATACAAGATTCAAACATCTGTTTGTTAACTAAGTAAAATGTAGGGCTCTGTATCTGTAGCCATGCATGAAAGTAAAACAGAAGCTAATTTTTATCAATGAGATTCACCAGGATGGTCAAGTGCTGCTGAGAGTGAATGAGACAATAAGACATGTAAAGATTTGCACTGAAGCCTGGTGCCTCTTCCTTAAACAATATTTGGCAAGAACCTTCCAATCCTTGTTACCAGAGAGTGGGCTCTTCTCTGCACGGTGTCCAGGCTCTTGGAGTCTCGAGCAAAGAATTGAAAAAGATACCGAGGTAAAGTAGTGAAAGAGCAGTTTATTAGAAGAAAAAGTACACTTTAAAGAGATAGAGGTGGGCCTGAGCAGAAAACAGTGGCTCAAGGGCCATTACTAGAAGAGAAAGTACACTCCAGAGGGTTTGGAACGGGCCCCGAACAAAGGCAAAGCTGAAGAGGCACTGACTGGCGAGGTCTTGGAGTTTTTATCCATTTTTCTCTAGAACGGGCTGTTCCTTTCTGGGCGAGGGACCACTTGATTGACACTTGTGATTGCCAGTTACCTCATCCTTTTAAACTGCACATGTTCCTTCCCAGAATTCAGTCTATTCTGATCTCAATGTACTTTCGGGCATATGTACGGTACAGGATAACGGGTAATGGTGGCATAATGAGGCCCAGGTGAAATGAAGGTTGTTGTGGGCTTTACTGCACAGGTTAAGTGACTGGTCTAATCCACTCGGGTATTTTGTACCCATTTGTTCCTCATTGGGGTAGATAATTACAATGAAATGGGGGCATTTGGGGCAGAGACGGGAGGTCTTTTGAGCAGTCACATTCTGTGGATTGTGCAGGAATGCAGAGACCCGATGTCTATCTCTAACTGCCTGCCTTGTTTTCCCCCTGAGAGACGTGATTCTCCATAAAATCTCTATGGGAAGTTGAGGGACAGGGGGTCTTTCCTTCTGTATCTGCTTCCTGCTGGGCAGGGGCGTAGAGCTGTCCTGACCTATTGGGGATTCACAGAACCCTCGCCCTGTCTGATGAGAGGAAGGGGTCTCCAGATCCACCTGGAAGACCATGTTGGCTTCTTTGGTTGGGACTGGTAATCCTGCCGGGGTATCATCTGTATCCCCAAAGCCTCTAAATGAGGAAAATAGATTTTCGGTTAAATAGAGTTAAAAATGTTGGCTCAAGAAGCAGGACCCAAAGCCATCAACGCAAGGTGGCTATGTGTCTATTTAGCTTCGTGGTGCCTGTGGTCTTTTCCTCTGGTGAATCTGGTCATTCAGGTGGTGGTGTTCAGCCAGCAGCTGGGCCTGGAATGGTCTGGAGCAGGAGGCAGGGAACTTCCTATGATTCAGGCTCAGAAAAAGCTGATTTGAAAGGTGATTAAGATCAGGAACTAGAGACCTAAGACACGGGGGAAAGGGAAACTTAAAATCCCTATAGGAAAGAAAACAAAAGTTTTTCGGAGGGTGGGGGGCTACTCACTTGGCCCGTATCACTTATAGTCTTTGTATTGGATAAAATATAAATCTGCCTGAACAAGAGGAATTCTTAATCATACGTGCATTATATGCAAGATTATCTCAAGGGATCACAAGCTGGTAACGAGAGTTGTCTTGGGAGAGACTATTGGGAGGATGGGGAGAAAGAAGAATGAACAAGAATTGTTTACTGTTTGATTTGTGTTGTTTTTCCTTTTGAATTTTGTACCGTGTGCAAGAATTACTTATTCAAAATAAATTAAGATAAAATAAGTCTCCTAAAAAATCATGCTTGTCACTGTTAATTATTTTATTGGAACTTCTGCCAATAAGAATTCTTAAGGACACAATTACAAAATAACCTGCTAGATTATTTTAGCATTTCCAACAGAGTTTAACACAAACATTTCATGTTAGCCATCTCACCAAGGTGAACGGAACATTAAATTCCATAATTTGGTAAACAGACAACAATAAATGGAAAGAATTTCCTGCTGTTTAGATTGTCCTGGAGAATCTCTGAGCCTGAAGGTTCTGGAGGACACAAAGCACACAGCCAGGACTCAGGCAGAAGTGGGTTCTGTCCTGCTCTTCTACTTCCTAACTTGCACAGATGAATGAGCCAGTTTCTTCCTTTGGGATAAGGGTGACATTGGAATATAGTGAGATGATGCGGATACAGAGCCAGGAGTGCAGTTTGAGCCATTGTTGTTCCAGCATGGTACCCTGAGAGGCCCAGAGAGAGTGGCAGTGCCCTGAGAACCCTGGCTGAGACCAGAAAGTCTGGCTGTGCCAAGAGAGAGTGGCAGTGCCCTGAGAGACCTGGCTGAGTCCAGGAAGTCTGGCTGTGCCCAGAAGGACTGGTGGTGCCCTGAGAAACCCTGGCTGTGTCCAAAGAGCCTGGCTGTGTCCAGGATATTGCATTCACCTCCAGGGTCCTCGCACAGGGCCCCTCGCGAAAGACACTTGTCACGTAGATTGTGAGGCAAGACCCTGTAGGGGTGGAGTGTGGGCACAGAGGCAGGAGTGCAGTTTCCAGGCTCTCGCCCTCACGTGGAAAGGTGCTCACTCTGGTAGTAAATGGCCAGCAACTGTGATTGGATGGCCATCAGCTGTGGCTATTTGGCCGTCAGCTGTAACCAGTGAGCCATTGGCCACTAATATAACTGCTGTGGCTATGTTTGCAGGAAATTGGGGGCTAGCAAAACGATGGTGGCTGAGCTTGCAAGTGGTGCAGTGAGGGTTGCAAACAGTGTGGCTCCTGTTTCCTGTTTCTCCAACCCAGCTGCCAGCGAGAATATAGTGGTATGACTCCCCTATCTATGGCTCCGTGGGTGTTCCTTTTTGGCCTCACCATATCCTGTGTTCCTATGTGGGGAACAGGACCAGAGACCCTGCCTGACACCCTGCATGACAGATGACATGGATGAAAGCAGCCAGCCCAGCTGAGCTATTGTGTGGGGGCTGACCCCACAAAGAGGGATTCGCTCCAGCCGTGCTCTGGTGCCTCCTGAGTCCACCTTTTGGGTGTGCCATTTGTAGAGCTAATCAGATGGTGCTCTGTTGTGGTCTGAAGCTGGCTACCCAATGTGTTGGTTCTTGGTCCTCTTGGGAGGGGCTCCTATGTAGACTCAGGCCAGCCACTGCCTGTGCCCAAACCAGGGTTGCCTGGTAGGAGCTAAAAAGCAATCTACAGTTGTTTGCTGCCTGTGCTGACCTTGGAGGCACCTGGGAGAGGCTGTGCTGTGAACTGAGGCAGAGTACCACTAGTGCTGGGCTGGGGGTCCCCTAGCAAGAGGTACAGGCACATGAGGCCAGCTGCTGCTTGTTTGGGGTTTGTGGACCTTTCAGAGATTTTAGGAAAGTCTGTAGTGCAGGCTGAGACCAGCCAATTGTGAGTATCGGCCACTGAAAAAGGTTTGGGTCTGTGCACAAATTGGGTGGGTGGGTTTTCAGGGAATCACCAGAGTGGGGTGAGTTTGATGGAGATTCACATTTGGTGCCTGCATGCACCTGCAGGCTATGTTGAGATTGGGCTCAGGAAAGGAATAAAATGTTGGCAAGAGCTGCCCATCCAGCCCTTGTCTTGAGGCCAGACAGTTCAGTTCCTTCCCGTGTGTTCTTTTCAAGCTGCTGTCCGGTGCTGGGGCTCAGAGTGAGTGCACCCATCAACGAGTGAGTCGGTGCATGTGCCTTTCACGAGGGATCCTGGGTTTCCAGCAGCCTTCCATCTCACCCAGACAGAATCCCCTCTGATTTTCACAGCCATATGTTGTGGGAACTGTATTGGCATAGAATTAAACCCTGGTCAATCACAAAACGTGAAAGAATTCACGAGATTCTACAAAATAGGAGAGCAAGAAATGGTTTATTGAAAGTGTGTGTGTGTGTGTGTGTGTGTGTGTGTGTGTGTGTGTGTGTGTGAGAGAGAGAGAGAGAGAGAGAGAGAGAGAGAGAGAGATCTGTTTGGAAGAGAAATACTGGCAAAAGAGGTTTGCCAGGGCAGTCTGATAGAGAGAGCTGCAGTAGGTTTCTGTTTAGCTGGGATTTTATATTTTATATTTTTCCATGCAAGATGTAGGGTGCATGTCAGCTTGTGGGGGTGGTGGGGGGGGCTGCCATTACAATTGTCTTCTCCTGGGAACTGTCCTGTTTCCATCTATGATGGATGTCAGCTTGCAGGGGGTTGCTGTCACGGTTGAGAACTGTTCTGTTTCCATCTATGATGGGTGTTTGTTAGTGTGCAGGGGGTTGCCGTTCCGATTGGGAACTTCACCTATGATCGATGTAAGGTGCTTGTCAGCTTGCAGGTACAGTGCTAGCCAGCGAATTCAGAGTCAAGTTGTTAATGTTTAAGCTCATTCCTTTCAGCTCACAAGCTCATTCCTGTTAACTCTTTACTTGTCTCATCAGGTACTCCTCTTCTTGGCTCTATTGCTCTGGGCTGGGGAGCCCAGTGTGGGCCTGGGACCTCCCGCTTCTTCGATTGGACCTCCATACCCAAGATATCCCTGCTGATTCTTAAGCACCACATGTGGGTATGGGACCAGCCCATTTCAAATCTCTTTCCCTTAGACCAGTCTCGGTGTGGATTCTTCTTTATATCCTTTGTTATAAGAGTTCTGTTCAGTTAGTCTACAGGTGGTTCTCAAGTGTGGTTGTTCTGTAATTTAGTTGTAATTTTGATGTGGTCATGGGGGGAGGTGAGCACAGCATTTACCTACTCTGCCATCTTGACCATAAGTCAAATGTCATCTGCCCCAATCACCTTTCAGCTGATACTTTTAGAATCCATTGATTATCCTTGCCTGAATCAAGCATTTCATTTACATTTATTGGCTTCTGTTAAAAAACAACAACAAAACAGTCTTTCCTTATTAAGTAGAAATCAATTACAGTTCTTCCAAAAGAGATAAGGCAAGTAATTAATTCTTTCTTCTTAATTATAAATGTTCAGAATAAAGAATTGTTGTAATCATCATGTCTAGTAGAGAAAGTGAGTTTGTCTATCTTTGGAGCATCTTTATCGACTCATGGATTTTACTTTATTTGATGAGTTACACTCAGTTACATTCAGTATAACTTTATTCTTATATTGTCCTAGATTTGGCCACTTGGAACTTCTTCAAGTTGATTCCTGTGTTCTATTACTATGCTCCTATTACTCTTTTGGGTGCTTCCTTTTTTTGCAAACAAGACATCTTGGCCCCTCTTTTCTACACTAGACCTAGAATAAGCCATTTACCTATGGAGCTTTAATTGTTTGTAGTGGGGAATAGTACAACCAAAGTCTGGGTGCTAAAGATGCAACTGGGCTTTTTATTTTGCAAGTGGGCTTTTTATTTCTTGGTTCCTACAGTAGACAGATCTAGAAGTACTTGTATCTATTTTTTTTAAATTAGGAGTTAATTACTGATACTTCTAAATCAAATTGATATTAGAGGCTTTTTCTTAACCTCTTTGATATATTTGTATCTTTCTACTTACTTTAAAATATCAGTTTTATTAAGATAAACATATTTACTGACTTGCTTTATCCAAGTATATACATAAAGTCATTTCAACTTGCAGTAACAATATTATTAATTATAATAAAACTGAGTAAAGCTTAAGGTTTCTTTGCAGTTCTTTTTTCCCTTAGACTATCTCACTGGATATATACAGTCAAAATAATGGATTTAAAAATCACTTGAAATTACTATGTGACCCAGAAATTTGGAGAGGTGTATATCCAAAAGAAATAAAAACAGAAACTCAAACACTTGTATATGAATGTTCATAGCAGCACTATTCTCAATAGTCAAAAGGTGGAAGCAACCCAAATGTCCATCAACAAATGAATGGATGAACAAAATGTGATCTATCTTATAATTCTTTTGCTGTATAAGCAATGTCTTCCTGCATCATAATATACACTTGCCCCCAGGAGCATGCTAAGATTTGACCCTACTTATGATTCTTTTAGGTACAGGTGGTGGTTGTCAAGGGTCTGGAGGAAAATGAACATCTTTTTCATGTGCTCCAGGTAAGGTATCCAAGGGTTCCCAAGCAAAGGAAGGATAGTCTCCTCAGACACGGGGGCGGAGAGAAGCTACTTCCACTGGCATGGGAGGCTCAGAGGGACTTGGGGATTTGAGTCTCAGTTTCATCTGGGCCCAACCAGATGTCCCCATTCTAAGTTTCAGGATCCTATCCATTCTTGATTAATGCCCTAACTTTCACATGAGAAATTTGACAAAACTGAATTCAACTGTTGCTGTAAACCCAGCAACCTGCACAGTTGTATTTTGTCCTTGCTTTTGAGCAATATCAGCCCTGTGGCTACAAAAAAAAGAGGATTTTTAAAAAGACTGTCAAAAGCTGTTGAGTTGTCAGACCCTGAGCTGAGTCAAAGGACCCAAGCTTGTCATATTCTTTCTGTAAACATCTGAGTGCTGTGCTCAGGAAAATGCATCCCACACCACGACCCTTACTGTCATCACTACTGTCATAACCCTCAAGTGCAGCAGTTTCTCAGGTTCCAAAGGCATTTGTGTCAGTAGTTACTTCATCACAATCCATCACAGATGATGGATTCATCAATCACAACACCACTGCATGCCATGGATTGCCCGTGTCCCATTTTCCATGGTAAGGAGTCAGTGCTGCCCTTAAGCCCAAAGCCCCACACAACCAGTTTCCAAATCACATGGAGAGTCTGCCTCCTGGCACCACTCACAGCACCAGTTCTGTAGCTGTCAAGGTCCAGGGGATAGAAACCATAGAGTAATTTAAACCAGGAAGATTTCATATAAACAGGGGTTAATTCCTAAGAAGGGATAGAGAAAGCACTCTCAAAAAAATACCCTTGGGCTGAAAGAGGTATCCAAGGAAGAAACAATTTGGGGGTAGGTATAGGTCTTTCCCAAGACTGTACTTCACACCCGCTGGGCTACCCTGGCCACAGCTGGTCTATAGTCACAGAACCATGGGCAGGGAAACATGAGTGGGTAGTGGCCAGCAAAAAACCTCCCACCAGCATGCAGGCAGTGAACCTTGGGCCCAAACTGGCAAGCAGGAACCTCCCCACCGGTGTGCAGATGGGCCAAGATTTGTGTGCAGGTAACTGTTGCCTGGGGTTGCAAGTGAGGTGTATGTAGGCTGACACATCTGCTGGACAAATAAGAGCTCCTTCCACAGGCCTTCCAGATTCCTGTGTAGCTTCTGCTATTATTGCAAAAAGCTCGGACACTGGAAAAGGGATTGTCCCAAATTAAAGCACTTTAGGGCCCCTCTGCCTTCTAATTAGCCTTCCTGAGTTCTCCTAATGCCCAGGGAGGCGGGCACAAAAGTCTTACAGGGGCTTTTCCCAATCCTCCCTCAATCTGCTTGGAGAAACTTTTCTTGAAATTGGGACTGAATCTCTGTGTTCTTATCGATACCAGAGCTATACTCTCAGTGCTCAATCCCACTGCTACAAAACAGCTTCTGCCTCAGAGCACTAAAACAGTTCAAATCATGCATATTTCAAATAGACCTCAACAGGTTCCTGTCTCTGAACCTGTTTTTCTTTTTTTGCTTAGGCTCTTTGAAGTAGCAAGCCAAAATTTATTTCTCCTGAAAGGGGGAACTAATCCTAGAATTTGACAGTGGCATCAAAACAGCCAGTGAGCTCTCACAATGACCTGCAGGGACTGCTCTGGGGGATGCTGATTCCTCACTGACTTCGGAGTAGCTCAGGACTTTGAGAAGTTATGGAAACAATATGGATTCCTTACTTCCAGCAGAAACAAAATTTAAAATGGCCCATATATTCAGGAGTTATTGGACGCCATATTTTTACTTGCTGCTTTAGCTATTTTCAGGATCCCAGAGCATTCTAAACTTGACTCTGGAAGCTAAGGGAAATCACCTTGCTGACACTTCTCCTAAGAATGTTGCCCTCATAGGAACCAGTAGCAGTCAAACCTCTGTCATTGTCCAAAGATATTTTTCCCAACTGATAACTTAGAAAAACTGACCATAGAAGCCCAACAATTGGCCTCAGAAAAGAAAAAACAAAACTGGAAATCCAACAATGGTTGGTTAGATAAAAAGCTCTGGTTCAGGCCAAATAACAACCCAGTCCTACCAGAGACTAAAATTCCCCCTCCTAATTATCGTACATGCATTAAACCATTGATCCCCTGACAAAATTATAGCATTTATGAATCAACATTGATGGGGAAGTATTAATAAAGCCTCAAAAAGTGCCTATCTCACCTGTCCAAAAATACAACCCACAGAAGCTTGTTTACACTGCCCCTGAATATTTTAAATTGCCTAATGGACAATTTGAGGTTTGGCAAGTATTTCAGACAGCTTCTCCCATCTCATAGTTATAAATATGTTTAAGTCATGGTCTATATGTTTTCTCACTGGACTGAAGATTCCCATGGCAGACAAGCTACTGCCTCTTCTGTGGGAAACATCTTCTTAGAAAAGATTGTCCCTGCCTGGGGGCCTCTCTGGAATTCCATAGTGATCAAGGAGCCCATTTCATGGGTGCTTCATCAAGTCTGTGCTGTTTGGCCAGTTTTATAACACCTTCAGTGCGCTTACCACCCTCAGTCCTCAGGTTTAGTTGAACATACTAATGGCATTATTCAGACTCAATTGGCAAAATTTGTAAAGATGCTTCAAATATTTTTGCCAAAAACATTGCTGTTGGTCCTTTTAAATCTCACATCCACCCCCTTTGGGGCTCATAAACTCTCACATTTTAGATAATTACAGGACGCCCCATGCATTTGGCCTCTGCTTCTTTCTATCCACAGTCGATAAAGGGAGAAATACTTCAATATTGTAAAGGCCTAATTGCCTCTATTGAAGAAAACCATACTCTGGTAGAGCAATCTTTTCAGTGTGCTCCAAGGAGATAAAAAGCCTAAGCACACTCTGCAACCTGGAGGCTTTGTTTACTAGAACAGACACCTCCACAGAGACTCCTTCCCGCCTTGCTGGAAGGGCCCCTATCAGGTACTATTGATTAACACCTGTGCTGCTAAACTCCAGGGACTAGACTCCTGGATTCCCATGGCACACCTAAAGAAGGCACAAACCCTGCCTGGAACTGTACACAGTCTGGTGACCTAAAGTTAAAGCAGGTGGCATCTGAAGGAGACAGCTTTCCCAGAACCACTGGCCTGTACAACTTTTCTTATTGTTACTTCTTACTTTATTTCTCTTCCTTGGAAGGAAAATGCCCTTGTCCACATTTTCCAATCTATTGTGAAAGGGGAAACCTCTCCGGTTATTGGATCTGTCATCAAAGAGCTTCGATCTGTTTCAGACAGTAATGACCCTTATTTCACTGCCTACAGGTTTGAGCTCCTGGTTTAGAACCATCATATAGACTAAGTTTGTTGCATTATTTTAAATTTTGCTCTGTATTCTTCTTCTTATTAAACTCTGCACCTGTTGCTTGTTGAACCTGGACACAAGCTGCTTCCAATCCATCCCCCTTCCCTCCAATGTGAGATGTGACACCCAGAAGAGCTCCTTTTTCCCCCCTTCTTCTGCCTCCCCCCCCCCCCCAGTTCAAGCCATTGTTTCTCAGTCTAGTTGTGTAGGACACAGCTTCCTGGCCCCTGCTGGTATTATGAGTCTTGCGCCCCCCCCACCCCCCACCCCCCCACACCCCGGTTGAGGCAGTTGGTCTTCTTCGGTTGGTCGGCCGCTCATAGCAGCTCATGGTAGCACTCACTGGCTGCCAGCCACTCACACTGGCCATCGGCCGCTTCTGGCAGCACACAGCAGCCCACACCGACCTCCAGCTGCTCACAGCAGCCCAGCTCCAGGGAGAGCCATTGTTCACAATCTTAGCTGTAGAAGGAGCAGCTCATTGGCCCATGTGGGAATTGAACCGGCAACATCGGCATTAGGAGCACAGCCCTCCAACCACCTGAGCCACTGGCCCGAAGATCCCCTTCTTGGCATCAAGGAACAAAAGGCCACTGAAATCAGAGGTCTTGACTATTGATCAGTGATATTTTCAGAAAAAGGTGTCAATCAAAAAAAAGGGAAAGGTCAAAATTTATGACAAGAGACCTTAACCTAGACAGGAATCAGGAGGGCCTGTGGAAGGGGCTTTCACACCCTGTGTCATTGCAAAAGCCCTACAGGAAGAGCTCTGTACTTACAACAGAGCTCTATGGTTTTAACTGCCCCTCTCCTTAACTTCCTCTTCTCCTCTGTAAAAATGGGCTTCCTGCTTCTGATTGCAGAGTGTTTGCATGTGCTTACCATGGATGTACGTAGGGGATTGTAATCCTTTCTTTGTCCTGATTAAATCCTTTTTGGTGATGGAATATCTGGTTGACTTGTTTATGGTCAACAGAGGCAATGCTTCTACCAGAGGAAACAGAGTAATGATTTCACTGAATTGGAAGATGAGGCTTTCACTTGGCCATTTAGGGCTCCTTACTGCCACTGAACCAACAGAAAGCAAACAGGTTTATTTTACTGGCTGGTGACTGATCCCAATTACCAAGGGGAAATGGGGCTGCAGCTACACAACAGGGGCAAGAAGGACTATGTCTGCATCCCATGGCCAATAGCAATGGTTAATGGAAAACTACAGCGACCAAAACAAGTAGGACACTTGAAGACTCAGACCATTTAGAAATTATGGTTTGTCATTTGACCAGATAAGGAATTCTGATCAGCTTAAATTCTGCCTGAGGGCAGGGGAAAAATGAAATGCATCCTGGAAGAAGGAAGCCATAGAAATCAACTGTAGCCTCAATTACAAAAATGAGGGCAATAGTAGCTTTACACATTTTCTTTCCTTGTTATATGTGTTTGTTTGTATATGCTATGACCTTCGCTTTCCTTCTTCCCATTTTTTATTTTATATGAGTTCTTAGAGGTAACTTTACAATTTTGTCTTTAGGTGACAGAATATTCAGTAGAGCTGTGACAATTTGAGGATCACTATTATAGCTAGAACTGCTTAGACTGTGCAGCTCCTCATTCTGGGGAGACACACTTTCGCTTGTCTGAATCATAGTTGTATCTTGCTAGGTGGAAACAGAGCTGTTTCATTGAACAAAGTACAAATGTGTGTAGGAAGATGCATGTGGAAGGTGAGTGGCCAAAGTGAGTGGACAGTGGTAGTTGCTGATTTCCTCTCTCAACTTCAAACCCACTCTTCATTTCTTACTTTGCAATAATGGAGTTTGACTTCAAATGTTCTCCTTTTCCAGTTGGCAGTAGATGGCACTGAGGGGGCACTACAGAGGAAGAGGTGTACCATCCTGGTTGCACCACGCATGCATGCCTTTCTCAGTCTGCAGCTCTCTTGGTCTGCCTGAACCCTGGCAGGGGCGGTTTTCTTGTGTATGTGACTTCTGACCTTCAGTTCCTGTCAGCCAGCACTCTGGCGGGGGATTTCCTGCTTGCTAGCCTCATCCCAGTGACTGTGTGGGCCAGCTCTGGCCTGTGACAACCCGGCACACTCCACTGCCATTCAGTGGGTTGTAACCATTTCTTTTCCAACGAGATTGAGCGAGCCTGAGGACCAGAAAAACTGCCCA
Organism: Rhinolophus sinicus; assembly: GCF_036562045.2. Classification (NCBI taxonomy): domain Eukaryota; kingdom Metazoa; phylum Chordata; class Mammalia; order Chiroptera; family Rhinolophidae; genus Rhinolophus; species Rhinolophus sinicus. Next base: position 108,772,228 of record NC_133751.1, on the reverse strand, counting down.
ACCAACCGTTAGCCTTATGGAAACATTAAATTGTTGTTATTTCAAGCCAGTAAGTTTTGGGGTATCTTGTTATGCAGCAAAAGCTAACTGACACACCATTAAGTTAAAAGTCTTTTCCCCAGGGATTTGCAATGCCATTTTATTACATACTAAATTTCCACATAATCAAGTCTGTTTCAGTACTTTCCATTCAGTTCAATTGGTCTATTCACATGCCAATACCATATATTTAATTATGGAGATGTTACAGTATGCTTTAAAATCTGGTTATACCACTAACCCTAACAAATACAATAAATGAAGGTTTTCCTGAATATTTTTGTCTTTTAAAAATATGAACTTCTTAAAAATAAATTTTCTAGCTCCAGTTTTTTTTAAAGTATTGACATATTTATGTTAAATTGCATTATTAAAGAACATGGAATGTATTTCTATTTGTTTAACTCCAGCTTTTTGTTTTTCAGTGTTTTAATATTTATCTCCTGTTTGATTGTTTTTCAAGTCACTCCCGGACATTTAAAAATATATGTATTGCAATTGTGGTCTTCTTTTTCACTTTTTTGTTCTGAGTTTTAAAGAAATATGCAAAGCTATTGATCCTAAATATTAATTTTATATACGATCATCTTGCTAAGTTTCCTTATTGTTTTTATTTTTCATTGATTTCTTTAGGTTTTGTCATTTCTTGAGATATGCCATTATATCATCTGCAAATAGAAATAATTTTCATTTTCCTTTCCAATTCTTATGTCTCTAATTGTGCCTGATTGTGTTGGCTAAAACTTTCACTACAAAGTTAAACAGAAGTGAAGACGGTGGTCATTCATATCTTTTTCCTGATTTTCATAGAATACATTCACTGTTTCTCCATTAAATAAAATGCTAGGTTTTGGATGGAGGGCACATACACTTTATCATGCTACCAAAGTGTCCATTTAAGTGCCCTATGTAACAGGGATAGGTCTGGATTTTGTTGAAGGCTTTTGGCACCAGAGATGATCATGTGATTTTTCTTCTCATTGCAATTAAAATGCATTGATGGATTACCTAATATTGCACCATTCTGAAATATAGTATATTAGTTTACATTTAATGTGCCATTAGATGTTTGCTATTATTTTATTAATAATTTTGCATTGGTGGTCTATAGTTTTGTATTTATGCAAACTTTATCAGGTTTAGGAAACAATGATACAGTCACTTCATAAAAAGAATTTGGAAGTTTTCCTTCCTTTGCTGTGATCTGAAACAGTTTAAGCAGTTTTGAGAGTGTCTGGTATTGGAAGGTTTGGAAGAATTCCCCTATGAAACCATTCAGGCCTGGCAGGTTGATTAATTTTTCTATTTCTCTTGTGGGAATTTATCTGTTTAAAATTTCTCTCTTCTGGAGTAAGTTTTGGCTAATTATTGATTTCACCTAGGAGGTTCAAAGTAGCATCACTTTAAAAAATTTCCTCAGACGCATTTTGACAAGACCAGTCTGGTGTTGGTCACTGGACACCGAAAAGTAGATCACGTGCACCCTTCGCCCCCAAGGAACTCAGTCTGGTGGGGGAGACAAGCACAAAACCCAGAGAAACATCACACTGAAGCACTGGCTTAGCAGCTCACCTACACTGAGCAGCTGGTGACCTGTAGTCGTATGTTCATAGACGCAAACACTGAAGTAGAGCTAAGTATTTCAGGGAGTTTCGTAACCAGCTTCTGGCCTGGAAAAGGGGTGGCCACCCAGGTGCAGAGAACTGAGAGCATCTTTTGATCAAAACTCACTTCTTCATGAAGGGTGGGCCACAGCCAATTTAGGTCAATAAAGCTAACTTTTTTTGTTTCCCACAAATTAGATCTACCAGTTTTACTTCATTTTTTGATACATACTGAAAATTCAAGGTAGTATTCTCTGGAACTGAATTTGGTTCCAGGAAAGGAAAAATAGTCCAGTCAATCATGTTCTCACAGAACTCTTCCAATAGAATCAGAATTCACCTTTCTGGCTTTTGCACATCACGTTAACCAATGTGGGAAAACGAAAGTAATCTCTCTTCAAGCATTTGGGGCCTGGGCCACTGGGGTTTTCTCCCCGACATCATTCCCAGTTCACCTCAATACTTCACAGGATCCATCTCCTCTGACTTAATGAAAGCACTTAAGTTTGTTGAAAGTTGCTAGAAAGTGTAAGCACCTCTGACATCTTCTATCACAGCCAAAGTTGTGATATGCACCTTTACCTTAAATCTTAGATCGCATTCTCAAGTTAAAGTCAGGCCAGCGTCTTCCAGGAAAGCAAGTGCCTACAGTCCTGACAAGGAGTGAGCAATCCTGTCAGCTGGAGCTCTCTCCACGGCCAACAGGGACACTTCTGGACTTTTCAGAAAAAGTAAGAATCGGAGAATTTTAAAGGATTTATTTGATTTCTCCACATGATCACAGCTCTGGTTTTACATGAAGAGTCTGTAATTACCCACAAACAGAATGCATATTAAAACAAAGTACTCCTTTCCTCCCCAAAGTTACACAGTGGGTGCTGAGCTTCTTGTGAGCGAGGAATCCCTCGATGTCTTTGAACAGTCTGCATTCAAGACCTGATTCTAATCGTTTAAAACAACTTGAAGGCGAATGACAATTCCCAAGAGGAGATGGATACTGCACGAAACCTCAGCGACAGAACAGGGACACAAACGTGCACATGAGGTACAAGGTACGCCAAGCTGCTACTGCTGGGCCCTCTTCACCACTCCCACTTCACATTGATTCACTGTGCAACCTGTTTCCTTGATTATTGTTGTTATTTAAAATGCATACAAAATTACTCATTTTTCAGGCAGGAAAGGTGATGATATTTTACAGCGAAACTGTAAGATGCATGCTTACGTGTAGAGAGACAGCTTCATATGGAATGCTGAGTCAGTACCCAGGGTCATGTTTAAATAGCTGCTGTCTTTTCAGCTCATTTTAAAGAAAAACAAGAGGTTTCTGCTGCATGCAGTGCATGATAGGAAATAGCTCTACACTGGGGGACTGAAGACATTTTTAAGCAAGATGTGCACATCATATTAGGATGATTTTTATTTTTACATTGTTGTACAATTCATTCATAAACTTAAAAAAATACAAATACATGATTTAATTGTTGTCCCAGAAAAGATTTTTGTGATACTACCAGCTGTTGTTTCCTCTAAGGATCTCCTGCTCCTGTCAGAAATTATGTAATTGAAATAATTTGTATGACTTGAGAAACATGTCTCGTGTCCTGATATTAAGAAAGGATGACACAGACATCCTGGTGGCACTCGGCCTCCTGCCTCCTGGAGGGGAAGCAGAGGGGGCTCTGTGAACAATAGGTCCCACAGCTGTGACTCTGACAGGCTGGGATCTAGACAGAACAGCCCCATGAAAGCAATATGTGGGACACCAGTTTATCAGAAGCTTCTGCTTCCCAAGCAAGATTTGGGCAGTGTGGCTCCAGTCTTCTCAATGGAACAATGCACTTCTGAAAACATTTCCAATGATAAGTTTGTAAATAAAACACACAGAATGATGAAACCTCACTGACCTGAACCCAATACACTGTATAAAGTTGGAAACATGGGGAGAAACTGAGTTTGTTCAAGAAGCTCTCTTTCACTAGACCCGGCTCTGTGGCACCCTGACAAAACTTCAGGCACACCAATGACAATTTTGGAGGTGAGAGTTCTGAACGACCCTGGGGCATGGAGGACACAAAGGAGACAGCGCCCCTCCCACCGGCCCCCATCAGCGAATTTGTTGGTTCTTTTTGTTTGTTTTTTTTCACTAGTGATTGCCCCTTCAGAAAGGGCAATCTTGTCCAAGCACCCTGTATCTTTTCTGGAACAACCTATAGAGTTTCTAGTTGGACTCTACCATTGATACAGAAGGGAGAAGAAAAGCCGACATATTTAATATGTTATCATTTTACTTCAACTATTCGTCAACAGTAACACTGATCTATTTTGGAAATATACAATACATAGATGTGGCCTCACACGACCAACGCAGATGACACGCATTACAATTTGATTTTTCCTTGTCAGAACAACCAACATCCTTTAAACTGCACAACACAATGCCTCGGGGAACCTGGCTCTGAAGGAAAACCAAGGAATTCAGGAGTCAATGGAATGGGGAACGGGCGCCTCCCCACCAGCTGGACCTGGGCCATGAGGCACACCTGTGCTTTTTCTGTCTCTCTTTCTGAGCAGATGCCCAAGAGAGAAATGCTATACTGATGGGAAGATAACAGCAGGCAGCTTAAAGTCCGACTTCTTTTTTAAAAAGGCTAAACTCTACATTGCTGTATTTGCGCTCTGTGGAGATCAACAAAGTGCTTGGTTTGCAGATTTGCTGGTATGATGACCTCAATAATATGACAAGGGTTGGGTGGGGAGGGAAATGGACAGACCCCCGGCCAGCTGGCCAGGGTGGGCTCCCCTGTTGTCTCCGTCCTGCCACGGCTGGCCACGCCTTCCACGGAGCACGGGCCCCGCGGCCCACAGTCCTGCGTTAGCTTCTCCCTTTCTGAAAGGGCTCTCCGCCTGGGCAGGTGCCGTGGGGCAGTCCTCAGGTCTCATGGCTTAGGAACACAGCACTGGTGGCTGCAGTGGCTCGAAAGGCTGAAACTACAAAGTACAGCCCATGGGTGACTCAGGCACAGAACCGGACGCGTGCAGCGCCCGGCCCCGGGGGAGCAGATGGTGTCACCACAACATGGAAGCGACAAGAGCACAGCTGAGAGTCATGTGATGCCCCGGCAGCTAACTGGACCATGAGAGGCAGCGGGGGCTTCACTGGCGAGGGCTGGGCACTTGTCAGCTGGGGTCAGATGCGCCGCGGTGATGACACAGGGGTTGTGCTAGCACACGGCTACATGGAGTTACAATGACCACGGCTACCACGCAGAGAACACACCGGGAAGCACACACACCACCCTGCGCTGCTAGACACTAGAATCGGCCTGCAGGGCGAGAGGCTCCTGGTGGAACCACGCTCAGGGGCTGCTGTAGCTGGAAACAGGGTGAGGAAGTTATGGTGCTGGGGAGACGGGGTGAGGGTGGGTCATTGCCATGTGGAAGGTGATACGTCTGCGGTGTATGGGTGCCCCTTTCAGAGGAGTCTACATGAGTGTACGTCAAATCAGATGCATATAAAAGAAATATGGATCATGGAAATTCACAGTTTTCACAGCCGTTAAAGTGTCTATGAATCTGTGTAACCAATATTCTAAGACAACCAGTTCTTAACTAGTCATCCCGAGTTGCTACTGCACTTGACTGCATTGTACCTATTTGCTTACCTGAAATAACAGCAGTTATAATACTGATTACTTATGATAGTATTCTGTTAATAAAATACGGATTTATACAAAGCAATACTAGACTTTTTAAACAGTTAGATGCTATGTTACTTGGCACAGTAAGTAATGATTGCGTAAAGATTTGTCGGTCCTAGAGGGACTTCTCTTTTTATGAAAATATGGAAGTATCTGAATTTGTTCCTAGCATTTAGGTTTTTGGTCTACTCTCTCACACATTCATCTAAGGTACTGTCTTCTGGTTAGGTAAGCGGAGGTCCTTGTGAAGTCTATATTGCTAATTTTGTGGACTGAAACATTTGCCTTTCACACACAAATACTACCTATACAGTGTGTATATATAATATATATATATATATATATATTTATTTATTTATATTTATATATTTATATTATATAAAGTTTACTTACGTATTTTCATCAACCATATCAGGTCTACTTAATTTTTTGCCCATTGTCAAGAAAAGAGCAATAATGCAGCAAGTTTTGGGTTTTTTGTTGTGTTCTGTCTCTGGTTTTTTTGTGTCTCATTTCTTTTTCTAGGCTGGGTTTTCATAGATGCATGTACGGGCTGCGGTGGGTGGGGGACAGTTCAACATGACTGGGCCGGAGGCACCCTGTCGAGGCTGATGGTGCTGAGACCCACCCTTGGGTTGAGGTGGGTGGAGCCTGGGGTGCCAATGCTAAATTAAATCAGGAGCTTTGTTCCCTACAACACAAGCCCAAGGGCTCAGGGGGAGAGAGATGGAAACAGAAGTGCCCTGGGTCTGGTGTGAGGCTGGCCACCCCTGGCGTGCTTCTGTGTGGCGTGCACTTGTTCCCGGGAGTCTGGAACCCCCACCCAGGTTGTCTACACAATTGTGCTAATGCCGCTGGGCTTGGCCTTGCTGCTGGTGGGGGGCGGTGGGGCAAGGGGCTGCCCATGGTGGTGTGCTGTGTGGCCGATGTGGCTGGCGTGGGCCGAGGGCAGCGGTGGATGGCTGTGCGAGTGGGCCCCATAGGGTGGGTGCCCCCCATGGGGGCCGTGGTGGTACTGGTGTGCGTGCTGGACGTGCTGGGGGGGATGGTAGTGGTGATGGTGGTGGTAGGGGGGCGGGTTCTGCGGCGTGTGGCAGTACTGGGCGTGATGCGCGTGCGGAGCGCCCTCTGCAGGCCCCTGGTGGTGCAGGTGGGGTAGGCCTGGTGGGTGTGGGGGGGGCTGGGGCGGGGCTGGGGGCGGGTGCGCCTGAGGAGGGGGCTTCCCTCTCTTACTCCCAAATAAGGAGCCCAGGAGGGAGGATGAGCTAGGCATGGTCTGGTGTGGGCGAGACGCACACTCGCGTGTTGATGCGGCTCTCCGGCGCGCGTGAGGACTGCTAATGATGGACCCCTAAAAAGGAAATTCATAGAAACCAAAATTAAAAGATCTTAAAGCGCTTATGTAAGAACGATTCTTCAAAAATTGTAAAAAGTTCACCCACTGACTGCTAAGCCTTAGTGCAACTCGCTGGCCACCAAGGGCGGGCTGGGGGAGGCTGAGCTCGGAGCCGCCTCCTCTCATGCTGCCGTGGCAGGTCAGCGGGGGGGCCGGAGGGGCTGTGAGGCGTGGCCTTCCAGTGACAAAAGTGGGAGTTGGGACAGGGGAGGAGGGACCCTCCTTTCTGGTCAACTGTAGCAACAGCACAAATTTGGGCCCTCAACCTGACAAGTACCCCATCATGGTAGGTGGCCCGACCTTTCAGACCAGAACAATTTGTTTGGGGGTGTCTGTGTGCGGCACGTGCTGAGGGAAGGGGGGTGGGCTGGGGTACATGAGAGGAACCCTGCTCCTGCTGAAATCGCACCCTCAGCTCTTCTTGGGTCCTCTCACTGGGTCTGAGGCACGTGCTCTGCCTGTGTGGGTCCCAAGCCTTCTGCGAAGGTGGTGAAAGGACAGAAGCGGCTTGGGAAACCTTGTCCTGGGGGTGGGGGACTGCTTTGGAATTTCACTGCAGCTACCTACTGCAAACCAAACAAAGAAAAAGAAAAACAAAAACATCTGCAAGCTGAGGTTAAGATGTGAACAGTAATATAGAGATGGTTGGAGGATGAATGAAATCTCATGAAATCCAGTTTTTCTTTCTCTCACGGCTCTCCTCCTCCCCCCCCCCCCCAACCCCCTGAGCAAGCTCAGCAGTTCCATGGTGCCCTGACTGCAGACACACAGCAATCGAAACTCCAGGAAGAAAGCAATGGGGATGGCAGATCACGGAAATCAGAGACTGGCAAAACCCCGACAGCAAGGGTAGAGGGTGTGTGGGTGCTCAGTGGCCTTCCTCCTGCTCAGGAGCAGTGCTGGGGAGCAGGAATCCGGTGGGAAGTGCCTGGAAGCAGGGGATATGTTAGCCATGCTCAGGGACCACAAAGGATGGGTTAAGTGGGAACTAAAACACCAATCCAGAACCACCCCACCATTCCAGTCCAAACAAGCGGTGAGAGGCACAGCAGGTTCTAGGCAGAGGGGAAGCTGGCATGCACTGATCTGCAGCAGGCGGCGGGTGGGGGCGGGGGCCTGTCTGCACCTCTGTGCAGTAAGGGGAAGGAAGAGCAAAACAAAAAAAAGAAGACCACAGATGTAAACCAAGGATCAGGAAGGCAACACACGACAGTTGGCTGGACGCAGGTGCTTCCTACTTACTTCCACATTGCTCTCTAGCGATCCCGCACTGCTGCGACGCCCTCGCTTCCCTGCCCAGAACATGCAATACCAGAGGTTAGACGCGGACATGGCCGGGCAGTGTCGCCGCCACCACCACCAGGCTCAGGTATGGGGCCCATGGGCTGCATGTGAGGGTAGGAGCAGGGGGAAGCTGGTGGCAAGGCAGTAACGAGTTAAAAAAAAATGGGGTTTTTAAAAAACAGAAAAATAATCTTTTCAGCCAGCCCCAACTTTATACCCCTTCTCCTGGGCCAGCAGTCTGCGGGGAGGGGCCTCCTGGCAGCTGAAGCAGGTACGTAAATGGGGCCCAAAGCCCCACGCTCAAATTGGCCTCAGCTGTTGACAGGGAACATGGTGAAGACAGCTTCTTCAACAGCTGAAAACAAACACAATGTGGTCCTGCATGGGCCTTACTACCAGTGGATGCAGATATGTATGGTACTCGTCTGCATACGTACATATATACATACACATCTGCCCCTCCAGGCAGGGCGGGACTAATTGTTAGGAGAAAACTAAGCTTCCAATCCTTTTTTTTCTCGGTAGATTAAAGGTGCTGGTGCCTCTGGGGCTGAGTATTTGGTTTGTGCAGCGCCCTGGCCAGAGGCGAGAGACAGGAGTCCTATTTCACCTCTGTGGGCAGCCCATCACCCCCAATACCAGAAGCATTCCCTCAGTTCCCACTGCTGATGCCTTTTTATGTCCCCAGCGCATGGCACATGGTAGGCACTCAGTATGTGGCGTCTTCCTCTTGGGTCTGGATGCCCAGCTGGAGGACTTCCCTGGATTCCTGTAGGACACGCCGGCCGGCGGGAACGATGGTGCTCAGGCTTAGGAATCCGGCCTTCGCCTGGTGTCTGGGAGTGCAGATGGGACGGGGGCACAGAGAAGAGGCCTCCCATTTGACATTCCCTAGGCTTCCACCCATGCAGCCCTGGCCATGAGCTGAGCACCATGCTGGGCTTTCAGTCAAGTCCACAACAATGCAGGGCAGGTGTCCCTCCGTCCATGCCAAGGAGGAGACAGGCTCTGGCCCATAGCCTGACCAGCTCAATGCCCGCAGGGTTCACCTCCAGGTCTGCCGTGCATCGCTGAACCTGGAAATCTTGGCCATGCTGCCTTCTGAGCTGGACTGGGTCGCGCCAGGAGCCTGTAAGACGGGAGGTATTGCCCTGTGCCTCTCTGTGGCTCACACTGGGTGGACTGGGTGTGCTTGTGGGTCCTTTGGCCTCATGGTGGCACCTGAGCTTCCTGGGCCATGCCCAGGACAGAGCCTTGGTCCTAGGCAGACGATGGTGGACAGGGGAGGTCCAGTCCCTTTGCCCTTCCTGCTGATCCCCACGCCCCGCCCCAGACTGAGTTCCAGCTGGAAGCCTGAGGTCCACAGAAAGCCTTGTAGTCTCCGGCATGTGTGAGGGGGTCCACACAATGCATAAGGATAAGAGCATTTTCCACCAGGCACTGGGGACCAGGGAGAACTAGGTGGGACCTGGCCCTTATTCCCAGCCAGAAGACAGACGACAGTCACATTGCCTCATCTTTCAGCTGGTGTGAGAAGAGGGGCTGACCTTTCCTTTCTTCCTTCTGTCCCAACACAGTGCCCCAGGGACTTGGAGAAGAATTAGAGTCTGGCCTCCCAGAAGGAGGCTCTTTGGCTGGGTAGGTGACCCTATGTAGCACTCCTTCAACTCTACGTCAGTGTCTGTATCTGTGAAATGGGCACAGATGCCCACACAGATGAATGTTTGCTGCCTATGGCCAGTCTAGGAGGGGAGCCCATGCCGCCCCTCCTAGGCTGGCCATAGGCAACAAACACTCAGGATATTGTGGCATTGTGTGGAGACGATGAGGTCAGATCCCTGTTGTCTTTGGGAATTTAAATCCGTTTTCTGGGCCCTCAAAGGGGCCAGACTGAAAACCAGGGACAGAGCAAAGATAGCCCTCCCTACCTGTGCCCAGCAATACTTCCAGCTGGTCTGCTTCTTCCAGTGAGACTGGGGACAGGAGTGGAGTTAGGTTGGGGGCTTCATATAATGCTGACTTGGAGCTGAATAAGGGCTTCTTTCTCCTCCTCTTCCTGCCCAGCATGGGCCAAGACTTAGGAGAGCTTCAGCTTGACTGTCTCCGAATGATGTTGTTTCTCAGAATTCGTCTTTTCCACTTCTCAGATCAGCATGAGACATGGGCTGTCCCTATAGGAGCCCTCTGCATTGCAGCCTCAGAGCCCCTCTCACAGGCAGACCCACAGACACCGCCCACTACGGACCCCTGTCCCAGTGTGCATACACGCACATGCGTGCAGACTGTCTAGTAACAGAAGCAAAGCACGCCTGAACCACGTGGCTTGTGACCACGCACTCACACTACCCGTCACTTGCACTGTTCCCAGGTATGTTTCCCTTCTCTCTGGACGCTATCTAGCCTCAGTGAGTCCCACCCTAGCCAGCACCTGTCCTAGAGCCAGATCAGCCCCTGCCAGCCCAGCCACAGCTGGGATCAGAAATCATGTCTGGAAGGGGCTCCTAGCATGGTACTTCAGAGCCTCCCCTACCTCTGAGTCAGGACAGGATGCAGTCAGGGTTCTCTGCCAGAGGTTTTGCCCTGTGACCCTTGGCAGTGCAGGAGGGCAAGCAGGTACACCTGCTCAGTGACAGCAGTCACATGCCAGGCCCTGCTCTAAAGCTTGGCATGCATCGACTCTCTCACAGAGATCCTTGGAAGGAAGTACCAGTTCCTACCTTGCAGCTGGGGAAACTGAGGCCCAGAGGTATGACTTGGCCAGAACCTGACTGCTAATAGCAGCAGGCAGAGGGGAAGAAGACCTTCTCAGGGTAACTCTGGAATCAGTATGCTGTGTGTCTTCCACTGGGCTCTGCTTGGGTAGCCATCCCAAGCGCACCCCTGAGCATGGCCCATGTCCCAGGAGAAGCAGCCACTTTGTGCACAGAGGGCCCATCTCAGGGCAGCACGTGCTGCTTTGGAAACTGGCTACCAGGAGCCGCTAAGGCTCCCCAGACAGGGCTGCCCTGATGCAGGACATGGCAGGTCTCCAGCTCTGTTCCCAGGGTGATGATGGTACAGGCAGATCCTGTGGCTCCTGGGGGGCGTCCCCATGGGGCTGGCATTTGCAGTTCAGCCAGGGAGAAGCGGGGTCCTTGCTCTATGTCCATGGTCCCTGCCAGGCCTTGATTTCAGGCCTGCAGAACTCTGGTGCCCCTGACAAGAGCACAGGGCCCCGGCTGCAAAAAGACCATGTGGAGAGACCTGGGGTGAGGCCTCCCAGCTCAGAGCTAGGGAGGAGCCCAGGCCCCTTCCTCTACCTCTCAGAATGTCAACGGCTCCTGGAGGCGGCTGCTGCCAGGCTTCCTCCTAGGCCAGAAAACTGTGCCTGTCTCTTGGGTCCATGTCCCTGGTGTGTTTTCTCCTGGATGGATATGCGAGTGCAGTTCTGGAGCAGCTGCTCTGGGAGTGCTGACTTGCTAAGCACCGAGCAGTGGCTTTTTGGAGGGGAGAGGCTGCCGGAGACCTTGCCTCTTCGCAACAGGCCATCTTGGTGAAGGCCACGGGGTGGGAGTGGTGCTGCCTCTGCGGAGCTTCGCCCAGACCTCGTCCAGAGCACGGAATCTTGCATCACTGGACACTAAGCCCAGCATCTTGTGGAAGGCCACTGGCATTGGCCTGTCTCCCTCTGGAAGCCGAAGGTGGCCTGTCTCCCCTGTCTGAGGCGTTGGTGGCTGCCAGAACTCCAACAACCACCTCATCTCACCCTCCAACCTTCCTAGGGGCTTTCTTTCCTGGGGAGTCTTTTCAGTGTGGCTTTGGTCCGAGAGGACACAATCCCTAGAGGCCTTCTCAGCTCAGAATCCTCAAATGACAGTGGCAATAGTAACAATCAATGGAAATCAGCCAAACCTCGGAGCTCCACCTGGGCATGTGGCTGTATGATCCCTAAGTTCTGGCAGAGAATGGACAGCTGAGGTCCTGACCTTTGGGCCCGGAGTGAGTGTGTCTGGGCATGCTCAGAGCCTCCGTTTCAACGAAGCTACTGCTTTCCCCGAAAATAAGACCTAGCCAGACAGTCAGCTCTAATGCGTCTTTTGGAGCAAAAATTAAGATAAGACCGGGTATTTATATTACATTGTATTATATTATATTATGTTATACTATATTATATCATACTATGTTATAGTATAGTACAGTATAGTATATTAGACCTGGTGTGGGGACACAGCCCCAGAGGGTAGTTTACAGGCTCTCGGCCTCACGTGGAAAGGTGCTGGCTCGGGTGGTGGACGGCCGTTGGCTGCGGCTGATTGGCCGTCGGCTGTGGCTGGTTAGCCGATTGGCCGCTGGTATAACTGCTGCGGCTACAGAGGAGAGCCGAGGACTGCCGAGGACTGCCGAGGAGAGCCGAGCAGAGCCGAGGAGCCGAGGAGAGCCGAAGAGAGCGGAAGAGAGGAGAGGAATAGAGTCGAGGAGAGTGGAGGAGAGTCGTCGATCGGTTGGCGGAAAGGCGGACGGCAGGTCGCGCGTCCGGTGGGCCCAGCCTCCAGTGAGAATATAGTGGTATGACTCCCCTACTTATGGCTCTGTGGGTGTTCCTTTTTGGCCTCACCATATCCTGCGTTCTTGTGTGGGGAGCGGGAGCAGAGACCCCGCAGGCCTCCCCGCACGACAAATGGCGCAGCGAGCAGGGTCTCCTGCATGACACCTGGTCTTATATTACAGTAAAATAAGACCGGGTCTTAATTTTTGCTCCAAAAGACCCATTAGAGGTGATTGTCCGGCTAGGTCTTATTTTCGGGGAAAGATGGTGCGTGAGGGGGCTGGACAGGGTCCCGGCCCTCCAGGGAATAGAGAGGCCAGAGCCTACCCCACTGCACAAACTCAAACATAGGCCCCAGGCCACCAGCCTGCAGAGGCCCAAGACAGTTACATTTAGCTGAGTTTAACAAGCCACAGGGAAAACCAGTGGTTTTCAACTAGGGATGATTTTGACCCCAGAGGACACCTGGCAATTTCTGGAGACGTCACTGACTGTCACGACCTCGGGGGAGAGGCCAGGGACGCTGCCACACCTGCACAGGACAGTCCCCACAGCAAGGAATTAGTAAGCACAGAATGTCACAGTGCTGGGGTGAGCCCCTGGGTAACCCTCATGCTGGCAATGGATTTCTGATTTTCACTATGGAGAGAAAAAAAAATGACAAGACAAAAGCAAAAGCAAAAATCCAACTCGAAAGAAAAAGAAAAAACAATCTGGAAAATGAATAAGCCAGACAAAGGGAGGCAGAGCTGCTGGCAAGGCAGGTATGAGATGGGGTCGGGAGCAGGCTCTCTTAGGGGGGCCCAGAGCTGGCTACTTGGTGATGCATGAGGCAGGGTGGGGTGGGCGAGCCCTTAGGAGGGAGGGGGCCGCTGGACCCCTGGAGAAGACGAGGCTGATCTTGGCCTGATGGGGTCTTCCCCAACCACTCAGGGGCCCCTGGGGCCAGGACACCTCGGGTTTCCAGCAGGCAGAGCCCAGGGTCCCGGGAACCCACAGTTCTGGGCACAACCCCTGTGCAACCACACCCTGCAACCCCCACTCTACTGCAACCCCTGCGGCTCCTCCCGGGAGAAGCTGACCAGCTAAACACAGCCAGTGGGGACTATGGGGCTGCCAGGGTGCACCCCCTCCCTCTACAGCTCCTCTGACAGATCCAGCAGGCAAAGCGGGTGGAGCATCACTCACGGGCAGCCAGTGGGCTCTGCTTGCACCTGCCTCCTTTACCTGCCGCAGCCCACAGGACCAGTATGGGTGAGGGCTGCCAGCAGAAGCTCCCTGCTCTGATGCTCCAGGCACACCCTGTCCGCCCTGGGAAACCTGGAAGGCTCGAGTGGTGCTGCTTGCTTGGGCATTAAGAAGCTGGCAGCAAATTAAACACACACAGAAAACAAAGAACAACAACAGTCACAGTTTCTGCCAGGGCTTTCCCCTGACTCCCAGGGCCAGCTGTGGCTGCCACTTCTGGGCTGAACGGAGGTCCGGGTTTCCCAGGAAGGAGAACGCAACACCAGGGCCAGCAGGAGAGGGTTTCCAGACAGTTTAGAGGGTTTTCCTCTGTTTCATTCATCAGCATATGACATGGGTGCGGAGCACAGAGCCCGGGGACACACCCATCAGTGGGTCTGCCTCACTCTGAGAGCAGTTTTCAGAAAGTCAATAAAAGAACAAATAAAAGCCCTAGAAGAAGAAAGGGGGAATCAGGGTGGCCTCCCTGCTGTTCTGCCTTTGACAGTTCAGTCCTGTTTTCTTTAGCCTTTTGGGGGTGTCCTCTCTCTGTAAGCTGCTGTGAGTTAGGGAAGGTCATGGGAAACCCCATGGTGCTCTCCGAGCCCTCCACCGCAGTGCCTTCCCCACGGCTGGATTGCCAGGGCTGAGTCCTGCATGCACCAGGCTGGGAAGGTGTACCTAGGCCCAGCTCTTACCTGCTTCTGAGAGGTCCCTCAGCGAGCTGCTGAGGGCACTGCGCTTGAGACCCTCGCTGCTGGCGTAGCTATCGTCCAGGCAGGCCCGGCTCAGCGTCCCGTTGCCCGACTCCTTTTTGAGATTGGAGGACTGGGATATGCTGGGACGCACGACACCCTTCTGCTTCTCGAGTTCCGCTGAAACAGAGGGGTGAGGGCTCAGTGAAATGAGTGTGGCCTGGAAGGCAGTGGGGGAGAGGCAGGGCCAGGACACCTGCAGGAGGAAATGCAGAGAACCATCTCCCTCTGTTCAAGGTTGGCACTGTACCAAGTCTCCATCTGCCTGGAATGAGGAAAAGACAAGGGGCAGGATTCTTTTAGGAGAGAGAAGACAAAAGGGAGCCAAAACGAGACTCCACGAGGGAAGTTGGAGAGATCAGAGTGCCTTATGATCTGCCTGAATGACAGTCATCTTCCAGGCTCGAGGGTCAGAATTGCATGGGTCTGGAGATGAGCAAGGGTAACGGACCTTGTGTGGGGGGGTCAGAGGTAGGGACACCTGAGGCGCCAGGGAGTGAGGCTTGGAGCCAGGAGAAGCGGGGGTTATAATCGGGTCTACCAGAACCCAAGTGATGGGCTGGGCTCTGATCTCCTCAATCTGTTGGGCCCTGACTCGGAAGATGAATAAATAACACCCGCACTGAAGCACAACGAGCTCAGCACCAGGACTCTGCATTCTCTTGTCGCGTGGGGTGACCAGGGGCTGGGGGCCGTTCCCAGGGCATGCAGCCTGGTCCCACAGGCAGAACGGGTCTGGGCCTCTGAAGCCCTGGCTCTCACCAGGAGGCCTCTGTCATCCCCCTCTCCCTGCCCCCCCGTGCCACCTTCTGTGGCCGGGGTGTGTGGGGCTGCCAGTCACATGGCTATGGGAAGGTCAGAAAAGACCAAGAATCTCATTGCTGTGGGCTCAGAGAGTTCCTGCCACCACACAGGAGCCAACACCTGTGCCCAGTGAGCCCTGACAGATGCCAGGGCTGTGGGCGCTCCCCCCCCAGGCCTGCAGCTCACACTCTATTCGGTGCTTCTCCATCTCCTGCACCTCCGCGATGGACTCTCGCAGGTCATCGGTGAATTTCTTCCGGTCTTGAGGATTGGGAGCATTAAAGTTTATTAACACTTTTATGTCTGCTCCAGGGACCGCAGATGTGAGCCGGATGCCATTGGGGTAGTCTGCAAAGGAGAAGGGAGCACCCATGGGCCTCTGCACTCTCTGCCGTCTCCCCTCTGGTCAAGACACTACGAGTAAGTCTGAATTCAGGATGGGGTGAAATGGTCGGAGGCCAGGCTGTCAGCAGGGTCTGACGGGGAGGAGAGGCTTCTGCAGAGCAGCCACCAGACACTCTCCATCTGCCGGCTTGTGTCCCGGTTGTTCCCTATGAAGCTCAGGAGCAGATCTGGCTGATCTGAGGGGAGCCAGGGCCCTCATTCTTCTCCAGCCTGAAGGTCATGGAGCCCGGACCCCTCACTTCCAGGCACATGCCCACTCTGCTGGGGCTTGAAATAGTGGCCAGGTGCTGCCTCCAGGGGACGTCAGAGGCAGCACCCAGGGCTCGGTGCATTGTCTTACCCAGCCACCTCCGGTCACTCTGAGAACAGACTTAGCTCTGCTCCCTCCTGAATGGCCGCCAGACCCTCAGCAACCTTGGTGCACTGTGGGCGCCCCAACCCAACACACCATGCTGAATGCAGTGAGTTTCTGCTCGGACCTGTCTGATGCCACCTCTGAGCTCAAGGGGTCTCTAGGGCTTTGGTTCCCTTAGTGGGAATCGAGCATCTGGGTGTTTGGAGAATGTTGGCCTAAATACCAAACCCACCTTTGACATAGGTCAAGGCTGGGAACTCAAATGCCTAGAAGGCTGAGCTGCTCTCCTGAATGCAGGTGGGGCTGTGGGCAGCCGAGAGTGCTGGGGGAGGGGCGTGCAGCTCAGGACCCTGCCCCACTGAGGGACGCAAGCCTTTTCATTTTCCAAGAGAAGCCAGAAACATCTGAGTTTTAATGTGAGGATTTAAATATCAGCTCAACAAACCTAAGAAAGTATACAAACAAAATATAACATCACTGAGCCAGACTGACCCAGGAGTTGGCAATGTGAGACCCCTGGCGTGAAGGCATGGCCAGGTCAGCTCTCATCAGCATCTGTGCCCAGTACTGAGGGCCAAGCCCTGGGAATCTAAAATGAATCCAGAAAGGCCTCTGTCTGGAGATTTAGTCTGGTCAGGCTCCTGCTGGGAGCCTCACTGCCACAACCACCCCTTGCAAGAGGGGGCCTGCTGGTTTGGACAGTGAGAGGTGGCACCAACCTCCCTGGTGTTGCCTGGTAGAAACCAAGGCAAGGCAGGCCTTCTGGCCTGGGGTGGGGCAGCAGGGCAGGAGAGGGCATCCTGGGCTCCTTGTGGGTACGTGAGAAAGGAGAGATCACGGCACGTGCTGGTCCTGTTTAGCACAGAGAAGGTATACTGAGCCTTAAATCTAGGCCCTCAACTACTGTGCTTTTGGATGGCCCAGCAACGAGTCCCTGGCACTTGTTCAACTTGCAGACTGAAGGCGGATCAGACAGCACCGTGGCCACCGGTACGACAGGACAAGAATGTCCCTGCTTCTGGGGACATGACAATGCTACATCATGGCAGCCTCCCTTGGGGACACTCAAGAATGTGCAGGGCAGCAGAACTGTCACCCCATCCCCTCTCAGAAAGATGGGTGCAGCCTGCAGCTCAGGGACCTCAAACAGGAAGAGAGGAAAAGAGAAGGACGTGGGACATGAGAAGGAACAAGGTCAAAAAATGAAGTCAGTGGGGGGTGTCCTGGGTAGGAGCTGGCTCCAAAATGCCCAGGTCCCCGTGACCCACTCACACCCAAAGGCCTTCCAGCTGCACCTAAGAACAAATCCTGACAGCAGCACTTCCTGAGTGCCATGTGTCTAACCCTGTGAGGCAGGTACCGGCATCACCTCATTGGATAGACAAAGGGAACACAGCTCAGACAGGTTGGCAGCCAGGCCACAGTCGCTCACCGCAAGGGCTGCGATTTGAACCCTGGCTGCCAGCTCTGGAGCTCAGCCCTGGACCTATATAGTCCCTCTGGGATTACATTCTGTTATTTGGCATATTTGCATATCATCTATGCCACTTTATGCTTTCCTATCAATATTTCATTTAAGTAAAGTCACTCTGCCTTAAATTAAAAACTCTTATCACCTGCGAGCAGTAACAGTAAAAGTCAAGGCAGTGAGCTCTGTGCATAATGCTATTCAATTCTCCCTCCCCGGGCTCTGTCCCCCGTGGCACAGACGGCAGCAGAGAGAATGGGAAGAAGAGTGCCTCCTGACTCGGAGCTTAGAGCTGCGCGAGGTCACGGCCACGCGTGGACAGCGCCCCAGCAGCCACGCACGCCAGCCCCGGGCACTTACACTGGCTCTCAAAGAGCAGGAGCTGCATGCCGCACAGGGAGAAGGACTGCCGGAAGCTGTACGTCACCGAGTTCTTCTTCTTCTGGAAGATCTTGGTGACCTGGGGGCGCCAGAGACACAGGCTGAGCACATGTCTGCACTGCCCTGGAGCAGCTCAGGGTGCTCAGGGCTGCAAACAGACCAGGCGGTGACCTTGTTCTCCTGTGTGAGAATGACTCTGCAGGTCAGAGGTCAGGAGGCCCCTGCAGCAGGGCAGAGCTGGCATGGGGGGGGGGGCACAACCATTCACACCCTGACGTGGACACTGTTTTCTGTTCCTGTGAGACCCTGGTGCCATCCTGGCTGGCTACAAAGCTCCTCAACCCAGCAGAGAGATGGCAGGCACGTTACCTGGTGTGGCACCAAAGGCCAGGGTCTTATGTCCAGGAAGCCATCTGACCACTGTGACCCTCTGAGAGGTTAATTTTAACAGAGGAAACTGAGATTCGGAGATTTGAAGTGACTTGCTCAAGGTCAGAGATGTTTAATAAAGTACTTGAACCCACACATCTGGATTCCAACCTCAGGAAGCAGAGAAGCGCAGTTAGTCCTCAAACAGGAGGGGACTGGGGACAAGGGCCTCTAGCAAGGAGTCCGCGGCATGCGGGGGGACAGAGCTCCAAGGACAGGCTGTCCTTGCTCCCTGCAGGGGCATCTTCATCCCCGCTAGCTGCATCCACGCTGCCTTATTTTGGGCAACAGCTCCTCAGCCTCCCTTTGGGGAACCCCCTCCCTGCCACCCTCAGTCCATGAGTCCTGGGACTGACTCAGGCTTAGCCACTGGGCTAGCACCAACCTGACTGGCCCTGTGACTAGCTCAGGTTTGGGCATAGGCAGCAACAAGACCTTGGCTTGGATTCTTTGGAAGAGAATCGCTCTGGTGACCGAGGGGACAGAACTGAGCTGGGAGCTGCCGAGGCTAACTGTCCCTTTTGGCCTGTCTGAGCCCACACAGAGGAGCCTATGCAGCTGAGAGGTAGAGATCATACAAAGGGATCCTGCTGACATGTCTGCGCCTCCAGGAATAGCCAGGGTTGAGGCTCCAAATCCCCCTCTGGACTTTTACAAGAGCCAAAGTAGCCCTGTTTTCATCAACAGCAGTGTGAGTTGGATCCTGCCCTCTGGCAACCCAAAGCCCTGGGCTAACTCCACCCCCTTACCTCTCCCCACACCCGTGTGTGCATTTCCCTGTGGGCACATAGTCAGCTCTCAGCTACAACATCCCACAGGGAACCACATACCACCAGCAGGTCATTGAACAGGAAGATTTCTCGCTGGTGCAATCCAAGTTTCTGGGGCTTGTTTGGGTCTGGAACCTCAAAGAGCCGGCAATAGCAGACCAGCCGCCGGTGAGGCAGAGAGAGTACCTGTGCAGAGAGGAGAAACTGCCTTTAGCTGCCTGCCCCCACTCTGGGGCCTGGGCTGCACAGGGGTCCAGCCTGCGTGCTAGGAAACCAGCCCTGGGCCTCGTGTTCAGAAACATCTTATCTTGCAGACCGCGCAGACTGCAATGTGCTTCTTCGGCTTGTGGCCGTTTTCCCACTCTGCCCTCAGGAGCTCTCTTGCAGGACCGCGGTAAGTGCCCCCTTCTGATAAGACCTCCATTCGATTCTTTCAGGCAGGTACCAGACTTCTTAAAGTATCATGCTCACATGTGGAACTCCACCCAAAGAGGGCTGCATGCTTTCTGAGTTCCCACAAAGTCCCCACTAGTCCCCGCGAACGTTTTCCCGCAGGTGGTCTACTTGAGAAGAAGAAACTGAATCAGAGAGGCTGAGTAACTTGCCTCAGCCACGTGGCCAGGGCACTGCAGAGCACCAGAGTTTCCCCATTCTCCTGGCACCTCCGAAGGGATTTCAATGTTTCTGAAGCTTGAAAGACCCTGTCCAAACTCCTGAGCCAGCTGTCACCTCCCTCCTGCGCACCTGCCTCTGAACAGGCCTGCCACGGTTTCAAAGGGCGCCCATCTGCTGTAGCCCAAGCTGCTCTCAAGGTCTGATGTGACAAACCATCCCGGAGGCCCAGTCGTGGTTCTGGGAGTGCCCAATCTCATGCAGCAGGCAGAAAAGTTAGTGGGGGACAGCATACACCAGGAGACGACCCCCAGCAGGTAAGCATGGTCACAGCCAGGGAGCATTAAGTCTGCAAGGGGTGCCCTGAAGGAGGGGTACTCGAGGTCAGTGTATCAGGATGGCAGTGGAGGAAAATGTGTGGCCAGCCTGGCACGCTCAGAGAACAATACTGTTTGGAGCAAAAGTACAAAGGAATAATAGTGGGACGTGGAGCTGGAGAAGTAGGTGAGGGCAGGTCACGGAAGCATCCAGTGGTCTTGGTCTCTGTGGGGGCAGAGCCTCAGAAAGCAGTTTCCAGGCTCTCGGCCTCACATAGACAGGTGCTGGCTCAGGTAGTAAACGGCCATCAACTGTGATTGCATGGCCATCAGCTGTGGCTAGTTGGCCGTCAGCTGTAACCAGTGAGCCATTGGCCGCTAATATAACTGCTGTGGCTACGCTAGTAGAAAGAGAAGAGGAGAAAAATGGGGGCTAGCAAGAAGATGGTAGCTGAGCCTGTAAGCGGAGCAATGAGGGTTGAGAATTGTATGGCTCCTGTTTCCTGTTTCTCCAACCCAGCCACCAGCGAGAATATAGTGGTATGACTCCCCCATCTATGGCTCCGTGGGTGTTCCTTTTGGGCCTCACCATGTCCTGCGTTCTTATGTGGGGAGCAGGAGCAGAGACCCCGCAGGCCTCCCCGCACGACAAATGGCGCAGCGAGCAGGGTCTCCTGCACGACAGTCTCTCTCTAGGGAAAACTGGCAAGAGGAGGGCGGTCGAGGGGTTTGTGGAGCTGAATCAGCTGACCAGTGAGGGATAGACAGACACACAAGGGACATGTTGGGTAACTGCCAGGCTAGCCATGTACGCATGTGCTCCAGGGGTGTGCAGATAAAACTTTCTCAGGGCTGTGGCAATGGAGAGGGTCCTGGTGTATGAACAAGTTGTTGGGGGCAGAGCGTGGACTGGGGGAAGAGAAGGCCCTCCCCCAAAGCAAACTGAGATCATCTGTTTCAGGTGCAGGGTCTCGGGGTCTGGGGACAAGCTTAATCAGGCCCAGATGAGAGGGAAGGAGACTATCTGCTCTCAGCCTGACCACAAAGCCCTCCCCGGTAGCCGTGCTCTCAGGGCCTGCAGAGATTCAAGGCTGGGAGAATTATGAAAATCGAATTTCTTATTGCTCCATAAATTAACTCAAGCAGCCAAAACTGTGGCTGTGCAAGCCAGATGTGGCTGTGCTGGGCACCCCCGGGGGAGATGGCAGCCAGAATGTGAAAGCAGAGGGATACTCACACAGCCAAGCCCAGGATGCAGGGATCCAATCTACAGGGGAAACAGTAAAAAAGAAAAAGACATCACTGCTCCAGAAGATGCTCTTGGGCCCCAAGGGAACTAACAGCAACACGCAAAGCAGCAGTGCCCTTAGCTCCACACAGCCACCCAGGGTAGGCAGGGAGACCGTCACGCTGCCAAGCTCTGAGGGTACTCTGAGGGCATCCCAGGTTACCAAGAAACACTGGACAGCTCTGCCTGTCGGTTTATCAAGAGCCTCAGGTTCTCTTCAACTTTAACCCAGAGCAAATGTTTATTATTCCCAAATATTAGAGGCCACTTGAAGAAACCCAAACCCTGAAAGTATTCACCAGTCCAGCCTAGAAGGGGCATCAGGGCCACTGGCAGAAGCTGAGGCCAGCAGGGAGCCTGGGGTCACACTGAGAGGGAGGGACGTGGGTGGCAAGCACCCCCCGGGCTCCCCTAGGACACAGGCCCCACGTACCGGCTTCTTCCCCACAATGAGCTTCTCCACCTTCTGCACCTGCGACACATGGTCCTCACTGGTCTTCAGCTCTCGCTTGCGGATCCGCTCATAGATCCCGATCAGCGTCTCCCGGGGAATGTCCTCCCCATCATCCACACCTGGGAGGAGACAGCAGCCAGGCATCAGGCTGAGCTGAGACCTGCACGGCTCACTCAGGCCTGGGCCCCAAGTTCAGCCTGATGTACCAGATTCTAAACCAAATCAGAACAGCCATCCCTGTCACCAGTCCCCGCAGAACCACAGATCTCTCTGCCCCTCAGAACCCTCAGAACCCTTCCCCCAGGGACAAGGCCAGCACAGCCACCTGGACTGGCTGGGGGGCTGCTCAGAGGGCTTTACAAATATTACAGTGCTGATCCTGACTGCAGTCCCAGGGGGTGGGCATAATTGTCCCCATTCCCCAGATGGGAAAGCTGAGGCCCAGGGAAGGGGTTAGGGTTGGAACTGGGGGAAGCCATGTAGATAGGCTTTGTGAGTTCAGCTTCCAACAGGCCTGGGCCCAGATCCTCAGTTCGGCCCTTGTTACCCTTGCGACTCAGTCTTTCCGAGCTGGGCATCAGAAACAGGTCAGTAAGAGCATGAGAGACTTCACAGGGCCCTGTGAGGATGTGTGGGCAGCTCGTGGCATGCTCCAGAGTGAGAGTTCAGTGTGTCTAGCAGTTTTGCCAGCTGTTGTCCCACATCCCGTGGGTGGAGGCCAGGGCCACGACTTGAACCCAGGTTGCTCTGACAAGTGCATACCCTTCCTGATACCCTACCCTGAAAACTGCTATGAGAAAAGAACCATGGCCCTACTCACAAGAGAAACACAAACCCACTTCCACCCTCAGACCACAGACATTTGACAACATGGCCTGTCGGTGAGGCCATGGGGTGGGAGCTGCCCACAAACCACTGGTGGGATGGTGAAATGGACTGACCCCCTGCTGGGCGATTTATCCCATGGGACATGATGCACAAACAAGGTTGTTTACTGCAGCAGTACTTCCAAATAGAAGAAAATCAGAAATCATCCATTTACCCATCAACAGGGGACTAATCAATCAGTGGCTGCACATTGGTACACAGAATACTATGCACCTGCTAGGAACAGTGTAGAAGGCCAGAGAGCCAACAGGGACACACTCCATTGGATTTTTTAAAAAAGATTTTTATTTGTCAATTACAGCTGACATACACTATTATGTTAGTTTCTATTAGTTTTAGGTGTACAGCATAGTGGTTAGACATTTATATAACTTATGAGGTGATTCCCTCAATTAGTCTAGTGCCTGCCTGGCACCATAAATACTTATGATAATATTACTGACTATATTCCCTATGCTATACTTCACATCCCTGTGACTATTTTTATGACTGGCAATTTGTACTTTTTTTTTTAAATTTGGGCAAGGGGAACAGGACTTGATTGGGGAACAGTGGGTACTTCCAGGATTTTTTTCCAAGTCAAATTGTTGTCCTTTCAATCTTAGTTGTGGAGGGCGCAGCTCAGCTCTAGGTCCAGTTGCCATTGTTAGTTGCAGGGGGCGCAGCCCACCATCCGTTGCGGAGTCGAACCGGCAACCTTGTGGTTGAGACCCACTGGCCCATGTGGGAATTGAACCAGCAGCATTCGGTGTTCAGAGCATGGAGCTCCAACCACCTGAGCCATGGGGCCGGCCTGCAATTTGTACTTCTGAATCCCTTCACCTTTTTCACCAACTCAAACACCCCTCCGATCTGGTAACCATCAGTTTGTTCTCTGTATCTATGAGTTTGTTTCTGTTTTATTTTGTTTTTCAGATTCCACATGTACATGAGATCATATATTTGTTTTGCTCTGTCCGACTTATTTTACTCAGCATAATACCCTCTAAGTCCATCCACATTGTAGCATGATTTCACTCGTTTTTATGGCTGAGTAACATTCCACAGTATAAATGCACCACCTCTTTATCCAGTCGTCTGTTGATGGGCACTGAGGTTGCTTCCATAACTTGGCCATTGTAAATAATGCTGCTTTGAACATAGGGCTGCATATACCTTTTTGCTTTTCCCATGCCTTTGCTTTCTGTCTGTGTTTGTCTTCTGATCTGAAGCAAGTCCCTTGTAGGCAGCATATGCAAGGGTCTTGTTTTCTTATCCATTCAGCTACCCTATGTCTTTTGATTGGAGCATTTAGTCCATTTACATTGAAAGTGATTATTGATAGGTAAGTAGTTATTGCCATTTTATTATTCATATTTTTTATCTTTTTTTTTCTTCTTTTTCTTAAAGAAGTCCCTTTAACATTTCTAGTAATACTAGCATGGTGGTGATGAACTCCTTTAAATTTTTCTTGTCTGGGATCTCTTGGATTTATTCAATGAAAAAAAGAAAAGTACAAAACAGAAGAGGGTAAAACCAACCATGCACATTTGTACTTGCTTGAGCAAAGGAATTTTAGGAGGGATGTCAGGAACTAAAACCTGATGGCCTCTAGGGAGAGATGGTAAGGCCTGGCAGATGGCGGGGGTAGGGGGTCTCTGCCATGGACCATTTATACCTTCTGGGGTTTTGAAACAGACTTTATTTTTAAAATAGTTTTAAGTTCACAGAGAAACTGAGAATACAGTACAGAGATTTCCCATATGCCCTCTGCTTTCCCGCTAGCCTCTTCCACTATCAACCTCTCTCACCATACTGGTGCATTTGTTACAACTTACACTGACATGTCATAGTCACCGAGTTCAGTTTGTCTCAGACTCACTCTTAGTGTTGTACTTTCTATGACAAATGAATAATGACACGCATTTGTCACTGTAGTATCATAAAGGGTGTCTTCACTGCCCCAAAACTCCTCTGTGCTCCACCTGCTCCTCCCCCCACCCCCGACCCCTGGCAACCACTCATCTTTTCACTGTCTCCATAGTTTTGCCTTTTCCAGAAAGTCATATAGTTGGAATTATACTGTATGTAGTCGTTTCATATCTGCTTCTTTTACTTAGTAATATGCATGTAAGGTTCCTCCATGTCTTTTCATGGCTTGGTAGCTCATTTCTTGTTAGAGCTGAATGATATCCCATTGTCTGGGTGGACCAGTTTATTTATCCGTCAGCTACTGGAGGACATCCTGTAGGTGAACTGGTTGCTTCCCAGTTTTGGCAACGATGAATAAAGCTGCTGTAAACATGTGTGTGCAGGTTTTTGTGTGGACGTAAGTTTTCAGCTCATTTGGGTAAATACCAAGGAGTGTGATTACTGGGTAGTATTACTTTCTGGCTTTTGAACTATATAAAGATAATACCCATTCAAAAAATAAATTAAAAACTTTTAAAACAAATAGCAATAACAGTAAAATGCTGCTTGCTCATCTGGCTTCTGCACTGGGAGCTATTCCTCCTCCATCTCTCCTGCTGCTGGACCCACTGGGGAGACTGGAGGGAGTGATTCCAGAGAAAATGTGTGTCCTGTGTATGTGTGTGTGTGTGTGTATGTGTGTCTGGGGGAATGTCTAAAAAGAACAAGCCAGACGCGTGCTCAGACAGAGTGCCAGCCTGGCTTTCAGGAACCAGGGTGCTGCCTTCTGTGACACTCATTTGCTGTGTGACCTTGGGCAAGTCCCTTCCTTCTCTGAGCCTTGGCTACCCCTTTTGAAGCACAAGGAAGATGGGGCAGAACACCCCCAAGTCTCTGGCTTGAAAAGAGGGGGTATGGTGGGAACAGCAGCTTCCTCTCCTGGTTTTGGGGTGCTCAGCGTCTGCTCTGGGAAGTGGGCTGATAATGCCACCCTGTCCCCAGACTGCTGGGATGGCTGGGTGCAAAGATGAATACAAACCACAGAGCCATTGACATGAGGGGGCCGGTTGGCAAATATGTGACTCAGCTACCATGTCCTTCCCTAAGCTTTCTGTCCTCTGAGCTAATCATTTCTGGCTCCCTTGTCACTGCCCACAGGGCCAGCAGCCGGGCTGTCATTGTGGTGCCCACTCTGGATGGGGGGGCACTAGGGTGGTTCACATCGCGGGGAGGACACGGAGAACCCCCATAGGAGAGCTGTCCTGCCCTAAGAGCAGCAGTTTTACAGAAATAAAGAGAAAAGTAGAAAATTTAAATGGCTCAAGAAGCTCACATTTGGACTTGATTTAGACCAGCTTTTTTCCTTTTTATAAAAATATATCATTTCTGACAGTTGCTGGTCATAGGAATGGCGGCAGCGAGGTGGGCTTGTTGAGTTCTCCTCCGGAACTTACCACAAATTGAACATCTATAACCCATCAAAGGACTCTCTGCTCATCACACAGAAGAGCTAAGAGACTCGCACGAGGATTACGTGAAGGTGGGCAAACCGGGCAAGCAAGGGAAGACGGAAGGGAGCGGAGTGGAGACGCGGGGGCCCCAGGATGCAGACCAGAGAACACAAAAGCCAGGTGGTGGGCTCTTTCCCTGCGTCCCACAGCTGATCTCTCCCGCCTGGGCCCCGCCAGCACTCTCCCACAGCTCTCCCGCCCCACCCTTCCAGAGTCTCAAGCTGGTCCCTGAACTGAGGAGTAGTGTCAGATTATTTGAAGTAATAATGGAGCCTTAGCGCTCAGGATCTGGGACAAACCAGTTTGCAGCTGTGACCTAGGGAAGAAGAGAGCCTGGAGACAGAAGACTCCTCCCTCCCCAGCCCCCACCTTTTCTGGCCTGCCTGCATAGGGCAATTACAGCTGCTAAGACATACCCAGGGGCCAATAGCAGGTGGTAGAGGCAGCTCTGGGCTTTCAGCAGCTCAGAAATCTCATGTCCTCCACACCCCCCAGGAAGAAGAAGTGCCCTAAGACCCAGGAGACCTGGGCACAGGGAATAAGCCCACCCCCCAGTGGCTGGCTGTGGCGCTTTCAGTGTGCCTTTGTGCAGGCGAGAGCAGAAACTGCACTGACTTTGTAGAAACTACCAACCACACCCCATAGCTCCACTCCTCTAGCTCTGCCGCCACAAGACGCAGAGAAGTCTTTGTACAGCAGACGACAACCTGGAGATAGCTTGGTGGGCTCAAGCCAAGACTGGTGCTGCGTTGTTTTTTTTTAATATCACTACCATTTTTAACATATATACATATATATATATATATATATATATATATATATATATGTATATATATGTATTTCCCCCTTTCTCTCTCTCTTCTTTTTTCTTTTCCTTGCTCTACTTTCCCTTCCTCTTTCCATTTTTCTGTATTGATTTTTTTTTTTTGTAGTTTTAATATTTTTGCCTGTGTTGAGTGTTGCCTATCAGTTGTTTTTACATGTGAATGTATCTGGATTTTTCTTTGTTGTTGTTATGTTTGGTGATTTGTTTTGCTCTGAAATTGCCCTACACCAGGGCCAGACCAAGAGACACAAGATTCAACACACCCAGAGGCCAACTCCAGACCACCAGAGCGTTACTGGGTTTGACCTAAGTGACACACCCAGAGGGAATTCTCTACAGGCACAAGAGCCCATAGGTGCCAAGCCTCATGTGAGGGGTCAACCCTCACACAGCAGAACATCCACTGTGGGCAGAGCCAATTCCCACAGCTAGTCAGCATGGGAGTCAATCCCACCTATTGACAAGCCAAAAGCAATTAAAGCTTAACCTTAACAGGAGAATACACACAACACAAGGGATACCTCTGGAACACATGCACAGGAGAACAGGGAGACTGTGCAATTCAAACATAAAGGACACATACTACATAAGTCCACCCTGCAAAGACTGAGAAACCTAGGGGATCTACCTAATACATTGAAGCAAACAAGAGAGTCCAGCATGGGGAAACAAAGAAACATGTCCCAAATAAAAGAATAGAAGAAACTTCCAGAATTGGAACCAAACAAAATAGAGGTAACCAACCTATCAGAGACAGAGTTCAGAACATTGATGATAAGAATGTTTAAGGAGCTTAGTGACGACATAAAGAAGGATAGAGAACTCATAATGAACAATCAGTTAGAACTAAAGAATACAATAACTGAAACAAAGAACACACTTGAAGGAATTACCAGCAGGTTAGATGAGGCAGAGGATAGAATCAGCGACTTAGAAGACAAGTTAGCAGAGATCACCCAAGAGAAACAACAAAAAGAAAAAGAATGAAAAAGAATGAATATGATTTAAGAGACCTGTGGGATAACATCAAGCGCAACAACATGCGCATCATAAGAATACCAGAAGGTGAAGAAAGGAAGCAAGGGATCGAGAAGATATTTGAAGTAACAATGTCTGAAAACTTCCCTAACCTGGTGAAGGAAACCGACATACAAGTCCAGGAAGTGCAGAGAGTTCCAACCAGGATAAACCCAAACAGGTCCACACCAAGACACATTATACTTAAAATGGCAAAGGTTAAAGACAAAGAGAGAATCCTAAAAGCAGCAAGAGAAAGACAGAGGGTTGCATACAAGGGAACTCCCATAAGACTATCAAATGACTTTTCTACAGAAACGTTGAAGACCAGGAGGGAGTGGCAGGAGATACTCAAAGTGATGGAAAACAAAGGCCTACAACCTAGATTGCTTTATCCAGCAAGGCTATCATTTAAAATTTAAGGGGAGATAAAGAGCTTCCCAGAAAAGAATAAGCTAAAGGAATTCATTACCACCAAGCCAGCAATGCAGGAAATGTTAAAAGGGCTTCTGTAAACAGAAGATGAAAACAATCTGACGAATGAAGACCAGAAATACAAATAACAAAATGGCAATAACTATGTACCTATCAATAATCACTTTAAATGTAAATGGATTAAATGCTCCAATTGAAAGACATAGGGTGGCTGAGTGGATAAGAAAACAAGACCCTTGCATATGCTGTATACAAGAGCTCACCTCAGATCAAAAGACACACACAGGATGAAAGTGAATGGTTGGAGTAAGATATTTCATGCAAATAGTAATGAGGAAAAAACTGGAATAGCAATACTTATATCTGATAAAATAGACTTTAAAATGAAGAATATGTTAAAAGACAAAGATGGGCACTACATAATAACGGGATCCCTTCAACAAGAGGACATAACACTAGTAAACATCTATGCACCCAACATAGGAGCACCTAAATATATAAAACAAGGGACAAGTCCTACAGATGGAAAATCAATACGGAAACAGTGGCCTTAAAAGACACACTGGACCAGTTGGATTTAATTGATATTTTTAGAGCATTTCACCCCAAAGCTGCAGAATACATGTTCTTCTCTAGTGCACATGGATCATTTTCCAAGATATTTTCCAACATGTGGTCACATGTTAGGCCACAAAACAAGTCTCAATAAATTTAAGAAAACTGAAATCATATCTAGTGTCTTCTCTGACCACAGTGCTATGAAATTAGAAATCAATTACAAAAACAAACAAACAAACAAAAAAACCCTGAAAGACACACAGATACATGGAGGCTGAATAACATGTTACTAAATAATGAATCGGTCAACCATGAGATCAAGGAAGAAATCAAAAGATATCGCGAGACAAACGAAAATGAAAACATGACGACCCAAAATCTATGGGATGCTGCAAAAGCAGTCCTAATAGCAATGCAAGCCTCATAACAGTCCTCATAGCAATGCAAGCCTACCTAAAGAAACAAGAAAAATCACAAATCAACAGTTTATCCTTACACTTAAGGGATCTGGAAAAAGAACAGCAAAATAAGCCCAAAGGGAGTAAGGAAGGAAATAATAAAGATCAGAGTGGAAATAAATGAAACAGAGGCCAAAAAAACAATACAAAAGATCAATGAAACCAAGAGATGGTTTTTCGAGAATATAAACAAAATCAACAATCCTTTAGCCAGACTCATTAAAAAAAGAGAGAGGGGACCCAAATTAATAAAATCAGAAATGAAAGAGGAGAAGTGACAACAGACACAACAGAAATACAAAAAATTTAAAGAAATGACTATGAGCAATTATACACCAACAAATTAGACAATGTGGAAGAAATAGATAATGTTCTAGAAGCATACAACCTTCCAAGGCTAACTCAAGAAGAAACAGCAAACCTTAATAGACTGATTAGTACCAGGGAAATTGATTAGTACCAGTAATCAACAAGCTACCAACAAACAAAAGCCCTGGACCAGATGTTTTACAGGTGAATTTTACAAAACATTCAAAAAAGAATTATCATCTAATCTCCTCAAACTAGTCCAAAACATCCAGAAGGAGGGAAGGCTCCTAAACATTTTTTATGAGGCCACTATCACCCTGATCCCCAAATCAGACAGAGACATAATGAAAAAAATAAAACTACAGGCCAATATTAGGAAATAAACATAGATGCAAAAATCCTCAACAAAATATTAGCAAATGGAATTCAGCAATACATTAAAAAGATCATACACCATGATAAAGTGGGATTTATTCCTGGCATGCAAGGTTGGTTCAACATCCGCAAATCAATTAATGTCATACACCATTTACTTTTCACAAAATGAAGAATAAAAATGATATGATCATATCAATAGGTGCAGAAAAGCATTTGACAAAATCCAGCAGCCATTTATGATGAAAACTCAAGACAGTGGGAATAGAGGGACCATATCTCAACATAATAAAGCCCATATATGATAAACGCACAGCTAACATCATACTCAACTGGGAAAAGCTAAAACCAGTCCCCTTAAGACCAGGAACAAGGCAAGATTGCCCACTTTCTCCACTTCTATTCAACATAGTTCTGGAAGGTCTAGCCACAGCAATCAGATAAGAAAAAGAAATAAAAGGCATTCATATTGGTAAGGAGGAAGTAAAATTGTCACTATATGTAGATAATGTGATACTATATATAGAGAACCCCAAAGACTCCACCAAGAAACTATTAGAGCTGATAGGTGAATTTAGTAAAGTAGCAAGATACAAAATTAATATTCAGAAATCAGTTGCATTTGTATATACCAATAATAAAACATCAGAAGGAGAAATTAAGAAAATAGTCCCATTTACAATTACTTCAAAGACTATAAAATACTCAGGAATAAATTTAACCAAAGAAGTAAAAGACCTGTACTCAGAAAATTATAAGACACTGAAGAGAGAAATTAAAGAAAATACAAATAGATGGAAACACATACCATGTTCATGGATAGGAAGAATTAATATAGTTAAAATGTCCATACTGCCTAAGGTAATATACATATTCAACGCAATTCCTATCAAACTACCAAGGACATTTTTCACAGAAATAGAACATACAATCCTAGAATTTATATGGGACCATAAAAGACCCCAGATAGCCTTGGCAATCTTGAGAAATAAGAACAAAGTGGAAGGTATCAGGACACCTGACATCAAATATACTACAAGGCTACAGTAATCAAAACAGCATGGTACTGGCATAAAAACAGACACATAGATCAATGGAACAGAATTGAGAGCCTAGAAATAAATCCATGCCTATATGGTCATTTAATCTATGACAAAGGAGGCAAGAATTTACATTGGCGTAGACAGTTTATTCAATAAATGGTGCTGGGAGACCTGAACAGACACATGCAAAAAAATGAAGCTGGACCACCTCCTTACGCCATAAACAAAAATAAATTCAAAATGGATTAAAGACTTAAATGTAAGATCTGAAACCATAAAACTCCTAGAAGAAAACCTACGGAAGAAAGTTTGCAGACGTTACCCTTATTAATATTTTTACTGATATATCCCCTGGAGCAAGGGAAGTAAGAGAAAAAATAAAGATATGGGATTACATCAAACTAAAAAGTGTTTTCACAGCAAAGGAAACCATCAATAAAACAAAAAGGGAGCCTACTGAATGGGAGATGATATTTGTCAATGATATATCTGATAAGGGGTTAATATCACAAATTTATAAAAAACTCATTCAACTCAACACCAAAAAAACAAACCCAATTAAAAAATGGGCAGAGGACATGAAGAGACATTGCTCTAAAGAAGACATACAGATGGCAAACAGACATATGAAAAAATGCTCAACATCACTAATCATTAGAGAAATGCAAATAAAAGCCACAATGAGATATCATTTCACCCCAGTCAAGATGGCTATCATCAATAAATAACAAACAACAAGTGCTGGCGCGGATGTGGAGAAAAGGGAACGCTTGTGCACTGTTGGTGGGATTGCAGATTGGTGCAGCCACTATGGAAAACAGTATGGAGATATCTCAAAAACCTGGAAATGGAACTACCTTATGACTCAGCAATTCCACTCCTAGGTATCTATCCAACGAAATCCAAAACACTAATTCAAAAGAATTTTTGCACCCCTATGTTCATTGCAGCACTATTGACAATAGCCAAGACATGGAAACAACCGAAATGCCCATCGGGAGACGACTGGATCAAGAAACTGTGGTACATTTATACAATGGAGTATTACGCAGACATAAAGAAGAATGAAATCTTAGCATTTGCAATGATATGTATGGACCTAGAGAATATTATGCTAAGTGAAATAAGTCAGACAGAGAAAGACAAATACCAGAAGATCTCACTTATATGTGGAATCTAAAGAATAGGATAAATGAACAGGCTAATCAGACACAGTATCAAAGACATAGAGAAAAAACTGAGGGTTGCTAGTTGGGAGGGAGGTGGGGATGAGGGAGAGGGTGAGGGGATTAGAAAGCACAATCGGTAACCACAAGATTGCCATGGGGATACGAAAGTCAGTTTGGGGAATATAATGTAAAGATTTTGTAGGGTATCCGATGGACACTTGTCTCATTAGGGAGACCACCTCAGGGATGGTGTAGATGCCTGATCACTGCACGGTACACCTGAAGCTGAAGCTGAATAACAATGAATGTCAACTACAATTTTATATATATATATATATATATATATATTCCCCCCCCCCCCCCCCAGAAATGGAGCACAGCATATGGAATAGAGACAGTGGAAATGCAATGGCTGTGGGCGATGTCAGAGGGGTAGTAGATTGGGGGAGACGGGTTATCACTGTGTGAGGGGTGTAAATGTCTAACTGTTTTACATTGTGTTGTATACCTAAAACTAATAATAATAAAAATATACATATACTTCATTTCTAAAGGGACCTTGGCCCTCGGCAGCTGGAATTTCTCAAGGAGAGGGACATGGTTCCTACCCGTCTTCCTTCCAGGTCCATGAGGGGCATGCCGTCTGCTAACATGGAGCCACCTAGAAGATGGCCGTTCCCTTTTCAATTCCTTGCCACCTAACACCAGGAGAAGGCCTCCCTTTTTGCTGCCTACCTCATCAGCAGCTGTCTGACCTTGGCCCACCTGACAAGGAGAAGAGGGCAGCCTTGGGGCCCAGCCAGGAACAGCTTTGGCTGGAGCCAACAGTGGTACTTTCTTTTCATTGTATTCATTTTTATGGTGACTTCCTATGTGTAACAAATGCTACTGGTTTCCCATTTATGGTGATGATAGAAGGTTCCTGTTTCAAATGTATTTAAATAGAAAAACAAAAGCAAGGCTCCCAGCACCCCAGTTCCACTCTGTGCTCCCGGACATCTCTGAAGCAGGCCCTGGTCAGCCTGTGTGTGGCCGAGCCTCCAGCACTGCGACGAGTGGCTTCCTCAGGCCTCTGCCCCCTCATGAATAAGACCCCTCCACTGTGACCTGTCCAAGCCCTGCGTATCCTTCCCTAACAAGCTGGAAGCACCACTTCCTCAGGAACGAGCCCCGCACCCCGAGCCCCCGCGTGCGTGGCCCAGGCAGGGCCGCCATGTGCACCCCTAAGACAGCATTTGCTCTTTACTGCAGTTTGTGCTGCATGTGCACACCCGTGGGGGGCCCTCTGCACGAGACCCCATGTGTGCACTGCAGCCTCGCTGCCTTGCTGTCCCCTGCATCCGCCCAGCATGAGGGAGTGTCGCACCCATCTGTTAGCCCACACTTGTTGGGGCCCATGTCAGAGGGTGTCCAGGAGGCTGTGCTTCCGAGCCCGGGGCCCCGACAGCTCACCTCGGAGGTTCTTGACAAAGTCCTCCAGCTTCATTTTGCGCTCGGGCTTGACGTTGGGGCTGTACATGTCCGTGTTGAGCAGGATGACAGCGAAGGCCAGGATGAAGATGGTGTCCGGGTTCCGGAACTGCCGCACGACCCCAGGGTTGCAGATGCAGTACCGCTGGCTGGGGGCGGGGACAGGGAGGAGGGTCAGGGCCAGCTGGGCAGGGCAGGGGTGGTCTGCCCCTCGCTCGTGAGTTGCTGCCACAGCTCCGCCTGGCTGCTCACTGCTGCTGCATCTGGTGAACAGGGTGACGCGTCCCTAACTACCACTCACCCCTCTCCCTGGAGGTGTTCCCACCCACCTGTGCTCCAGCTGGCACTGGCTCTCAGCGGGAGGACTGCACGCCCTGCCTCCCTACGAGCTGGTGCAGCCACGTGACTGCGTTCTGGCCAATGGGATATGGACACCATGAAGGCTATACCTTAAAAGGCAGGTGTGGCTCTGCACTGTGTTCCCCTGTCTGGAACAGGGACTTGACAGTGGATGCGGACGTGAGATGACAGGAGCCCGGCCTCTGCACCAGCTCCGAGGAGATGCACTGGACCCCATTTCAGCTGTGGCTGCTGGGGCACCTTTGCTGTGGCACCTGAACAAATAGCCTCACTAACACACTCTGCCTCACTGGTCATCTTCTTCCTGTGTTCACTGCCTGCCCCCTGCCCCAACCTCCAAGAGGCCCCTGCACTGGGAACCTTACGGAGCGGTGGGAGACTGGCAGAGACAGACAAGAGGAACCTGGTGGGGCCACCATTGGCACTCAGACAACATGGCCTTCAATTCCGTCTTACCTGTTAGTGCTACCCGCTCCCAGAAGCCCTGCAGGAAGGAAGTGGCCGAACAGCCCCCTCCTGGCACCCTGGGGCTGTCCTCCCATGTCCTCATTCCCCTTGGCCCCACCACGGGCACTGAGCCCAGAGGGCTGGGTCAGCAGCTGATTTGTGTCTGCCACGCGCAGCATGGAGCAGAGCGGCCCCTACACAGCCAGTGTGCCCAAGTCCTGGGATGCAGCCGCAGCGAGAGCTGCGCTACACTAAGTGTGCCCACACGTCCTAAGTAGCTGTAGCCGCCACTCTGTCTAGGGCAGGTGCTCTTGTTATCCCTCCTCTGCAGGCAAGGAAGTGAGGCACAGAGAAGTTAAGCAACAAGCATAAGGTCACACAGATGGTAAGTGGCGAGTGTGTGTTAGAACCAGTCCATCTGGCTCTGCAGCTTGTGCTCTGGACTACTGAGAGTGAGCGGCTGCCCCTGTGAAAGGGCAGATGAATGGTAACACAGATGGACTCATGAATGGATGAGGCCATGAGGATCTGGAGGAAGAGAGACTTCAAAACCTTGGTTCTAGCACGAACCAGCATAGCGCCTGGCACCCAGGAGGGACTCTGTCTCACCTCCAGGCAAGCTCAGGGCCACCTGACCCTGAGTAGGTAAGGGATTGAGGGCATGCGGCCCTTGAGCCAGGAACCTTCTGTCCCTGACGCCCGCCCCCCGCCCCTGCCCTGCCCTGGCCCCAACCTGAAGGCCTCAATGAGCCGCTCCACCTTCTGAGCTTCCCCCTGGACCCGGATGTGCGCCTGGAACTTCCTCAGGGCTTCGTCCAGCTCCATGGCAGAGAAGTCCATCTCATCGACCACGCAGCTGAAACGAGACCAAGGAGCGTCAGCGTCCTCCACCCGCACAGCCTCTGCGGGCCTTCTCGTTAGGTGAGGTGAACACATGCTTGCAGAGGGTGGGGCACAAAAGGGGTCCGTGCAGGAGGGCCAGTGAGCCGCCCGAGGGCCACGGGGACGGCCTTATGCTTGGCTTCCTCCAATCGTCCAACACTCCAGATTACGGCCAAAGATCCCCATGCTTCTGAGGGGAGTCCATGAACCCCTGAAACTGTAGGAAAATGTTGGTGCTTATGCCAATGTGTGCGATTTTCTACAGACACACAGAGCCAGAGAATACGGCTGTTCTCGATCAAGACCCATGGTGCAGAAACAAAAGTTTCCAAGCATGTCTGTTGCACCAGGCATGTAGCGGTTCTTCTAGTGTCCTGCGAAGGAGCCGAAGAGCATGCTCATGAGGGCACTAACTTGCCAAGCTGTGATTTCACACTGTGTCTGTCCTCTCACGTCAAGGGTATGGGGAGAGGTAGCTGGGTTTGGCCAGGTATTTTTGAGAGGCACTTCAGAGGGGCCTTTCCATACTCATCTGCCAATCAGAGGATTGGAGGGTGGAGCTTGGGAGGCCTCTGGTAACAGGCATTGGTTGGTTCCACTCTTGTCACAGCCCTGCCCCCTAGCACAACCTGCTCTGTCCTCTTATCAGGACCCCTGAACAGAGAAGGTGGGGTCTGCACCAGGGACCCATGCAGCAGGCTCTGGTGTCTAGTTTATCTGTTTATAACAAAGCCGTGGCCACCCCTTAGGACTACAGAGGCCTGGCCATGGGGGACGTAATCCCACTCCAAGGCCCACCCTCTACTGGGAGCAACAGACTTGGGAGAAGCTATGGTGCGCCATCCTTCCCATTCAGGGCCTCTTAGGGCTACAGCCTTTGTGGGGAAAGGTAGGAGGGCAGCGTCCACATGGGACGATCGGCTGACCAGTTTCCAAGTAGGTTGCTGGTGCAGGGGGCAGGGGCGGGGCAGTCTCCTGCTTCCTGAGGCTGCTATTTTCTGATCCAAGGAGGACAATGAACGGATTTCCTGTGGACCAGAAGCCAGTATGGAGGCAGGTGTAGAGGGCAGTTTAGAAATGGCTGGGGGGTAAGGGGTGGGGGGAGGGGGAGGCTGGACCGAGATTGTCTTGGGCCCGATTCACTAAAGAGATAATCTACTTTCCCCTGAACCATTTCCTCACACCAGTTTAAAAGGGGAAGAGGAACACTAACCACCCTAACAACGCAACAGGCCAAAACAAAAACGCTGAGCAGGAGGAATGCAGCCCAGAGGGCAAGGCTGGCTAAGGAGGGGAGCCAGCAGCATGCCAGTGGCATAGCAGCCACCACCAAAGGCCCTGGCTCACTGCACCTCCTGTGTGTGTCTGCACGTGTCCACGTGTGTGCTATATATATGACTGAATACATACGTGCACATGTGAGTCCATGTGTGGGGGTACCCAGGCCAGGTGCTCCCCATGACCTGTGGTACAAGGAGCTCACAGAGCCCACCCACCTCCCCCCAGGGAAGCATCAGAGGCAGCAGGCGAACATGTGGCCAGGCCCTTCCTCCCTGCAGACGGCCTGATCCCGGGGGGCATGCCCTTCGCTTGTCCTTTTCCCTGACGAGCCTGGCTGGACAGATGAATGGCTCGGCTCTCATTCTGATGGCTAGCTCTTTACCCTGCTTTGATTTCTGCTCCTGGACTATGGCCCAGGGTCAGCCCTATCAGCTTGTAGCTGCGTGGGTCAGAAAAGTCCTCACTAACAGGCCTGGGGATCAGCAGAGGGTGGACAGGACACCTGTGCTAAGCCATCCCTATCCCACTGGCTTTGGCTCCTCATCTGTGAAAGGGGTCATCGATCCCTGACACCCACCCGCGTGGGTAAGATGAGGATACAGGGCCTGACACAGAAACTGCTCTGTAAACACAAGGTTCGAAACACAGGTGCGTTTCTACTCAGGGCAGTCTGAAGGAGGAACAGAGAGATTTAGGGTACGTGTTGGACAGGACTTCTCAAAACTGCCAGCAGATCCCAGGGAGCTGGGGACCCATTTTTCTGCAGGGTTCCAAGTAGCTGAGTGTTATGGTCCCCAGCTCTCTGGGCTGGGGATGTAGGGTCAGGAGGTGGGGGTTGGACTCTCAGCACCCCACCCCGATCTCCCATCCAGGAAACGTGAGAGAGAGAGAGTCAGGGGCAGAGCTGTGGGTACGGGGCTAGGGTCTGGACCAGCTACCCTTATTCCCTTGCAGGGCATATATCAAGGCCCTGACCTCCAAATCCCCTGCCCCCCCCACCCAGTGCTGGGTGGCTCGGCCTGACTGGGGGGGGGTGCCAAGGGTGCATATGGGGGGCACCTAAGGGTTGATGTGTGCATGCATGGTGGCAAGTTATGATGTGTAAGATGGTGTGGGGGTACCAGGAGCTAGAAAGAGGTAAGGGGAAGATTTGGTGTATGTCCTGCAGCAGGGGGAGCCAGACAGGTCACGGAGTCTGTCACAGGGATGTGACCACAGCACCCCACCCCCACGCAGAACTCACTCCAGCACATCGCGGTTGAACTGCTTCTGCCGGTTGCCCAGAAACTCGCCGATCATCTGCCGGCTGAGGCCTTTGCGCTGCAGCAGGAAGTGCGCCACCCCGACTGGCGTGTCAGGCACGAAGCCACGCTCGATGAGGTACTGGACGCCCTTCTCAGGCTTCCTGGGGGCGGGACAGGAGACAGGCTCAGCCCTGGCAGCCCTGGTCCCTCAGGCTTTCTTTCTACCTCCATAGGCTCTCAGTGTGCCCCAGCCAGCCCTGACCCACCCCAGACTCCAGGCACCCTGTCCTGTCCCGCCCCGAGCCTTCAACACGGGGAACCCAGAACTGCCCAGACCCTGTACCGAGAATGGCAAGACTGGGCCAGCCACAGGAGCGTGGCCGTGGGTGCTGGAGCACAGCCCCACATGCCAGTTGCTTTTTTTCTAGTTTTCCTTACTTCCATCCTCTAAGGGCCCTGCTGTGCAGCTCTCTGCTCTCCTCCAAGTGGAAGCTGCCACCCCGTGCTGCACTTCAGGCAGACTGGCACCCCCTGCCCAGTCATGCTGGCCTGCCCTCCGCCCGCCTGCCCACCCAGCCACGGAGGACAGTCTCTAACACCTGCTGAGCACTTACTCTGAGCATCACTGTCTAAGCGCCTTACACATGCACTTACTTCTCACACTCCTAGTGATTGGCACACTCGCTTCCTGTGCCGGTTACGAGCCCAGCAGCCCTGTGACTTTGCCGTGTTGTAGCGATGTGACACTGAGTTAACACAGGCAGCGCCTGGGATGCTGCTCACGCCGGCACCATGACAGGTGCTTAGGGTTGGCCCCAGGTCATACCACAGGAAATGGCAGCGCAGCATGTGCCTGGCCCTCAAGGAGGGCTTTGGGGACAGGCTGAGGACACACAGCGCACCAGAGCCGCGGGCAGGGAGGCCCCTTCCTCCCCTGGGGCCTCTGTCCTCCTGCCAGCGCTGTGGTGTGACATGAGCTCGGCTGCCCTCACAGGGAGATGCTGTGGTCCAAAGAGACAGGGTGGGATGAGGGGGGTCCCTCAGAGGGCAGGTGTCCTCTGACAGCCCTGAGCCCGAGTTGCTGTGGAGCCCTTGGGGTGACCTGGCACTCACCAGAGTGGAGTCACCGAATCACC
This sequence comes from Rhinolophus sinicus, assembly GCF_036562045.2. NCBI lineage: Eukaryota > Metazoa > Chordata > Mammalia > Chiroptera > Rhinolophidae > Rhinolophus > Rhinolophus sinicus. Next base: position 108,733,115 of record NC_133751.1, on the reverse strand, counting down.
CACCAACCCAGCAGGCAGAGGTCAGCGTTCTGCTGTCCTTTGGGGGCTTGGGGGGCGGGGGGCTAGTGTCAACCCGCCCATCAACCCAGAAGGTCCCAGCTGACAGTGTCCTGCAGTTATTGGGTTTCCACATGCAAGCAAAGCGAACCTCCTGCAGCAAGGTGACCCTGTTATTTTTATCTGGAATGACCACACACCTAACCTCGCCCTCAGGAGCTCGGCTGGGAATAGCTGCAGGACAGCAGGCTCCTGGCACTGATGTAGTGACAAAGTGGCCCTGTTCCCCCACCCCTGCCAGGCCCCCCTGCATACCCCGTTCTCCCCCATGATTCTGGGGTCGCTAACCAAGAACTGCCCAAACTCCAGGCCTCTCCAGCCACTCAGCCACTGATGCTGTGGCCAGTGGAGGTCACACTTCCTCACCAACCATCTCCATGCCCCCACAGGGCCCTAGCCCATACCTGCCTCTCCTCCCTCACTTCTAGGTGAGGGGTCACACCTGGACCTGTATTCTGGTGTGGCTGAGCCTCCCCTACTCAGGTGTCCTGCGGTACCCATCTACCCCTGGCCTGCCTGGCCCCTTGAGGCCCTGATAGGGTGCCCAGCTCCAGGCACAGCCAGCCCCAGGGGGTGGCTGCTCTACTTTCTCTGCCGCCACCACTTCCTCCAGTGTTTCATGCAATGTCATGCAACATCACGGACTCCAGGAGATGGGTTCTTCCATCCTAGAGAAGCTCCAAGCACAATGGAAGAGTGGAACACACTGCAGGAAGGACAGGCTATGCAAGGGGCCCTGGAATGTAGATTCTTCCTGGATTAAGTACCACGTGTATCCTCTGTGCCAGACACCACTCAGGACAGCCACAGGGAGGAGGGCCAGCCATAAATGCCCCGCAAAGTGGCAGGCTGCAGTCCAGTCTGAAGGGCAAAGGGACTGAGTGATGGCTGGAGGACGTGGGGAAGGGCTCCTGCTGGTGAAGCAGAAGCCATCTCTGAGCAGGTGACACACACAGTGACCAAAGTGGTTAACCAGCTTTCCAGGTGGAAGCTACAGCGAATGCAAAGGCCTTGGGGTGGGGAGTGATTCCACAAATGGAGGACCAGCAGGCTGCTCTAGGGTGGCCTCAGGCCATTGGAGAATCTGGTCTTCCTCAGTGGGGTAAGAAGTCCCGGCATGCTCTGAGTAGGGCATTGGCAGGACCCGATGTCCATGTCTGAGGGGCTCCCTCTGGCTGCTCTTTAGGGAGCAAGGCCAGACCCAAGCTGGGAGCCTGCTGGGTGACTCCCACAAGTATCCAGGCTGTGGGGCACAAGGTGGGGAGATGCAGCTGGTTACAATATAATTTGAGGGTAGAGATGATAATATTTGCTGGTGGATCCGTGTAGGAACCCGATGGCTTTCAGCCTGAACCAAATGTGGGAGGGACTGATATCACCTGGTTACTTTCACAGCAGGATACAGGAGAGGAATCTGAACTGACTGGGCCTTGCCCAGTGACGAGGAACTCGCCGAGCACTGGAGAGGAAAGGCGTGGTGGCAGGAGTACAGGTGAGGACCTAGGTGTGTGTGTGTGGTGGTGGGGCTCCAGAGTCGGGATGGCTATGCTGGCAAAGGAGCCTCTGAATGACCTGACAGCACGCAGCCAGGACGCAGCACATCTGCCGTGAGTCACTTGCCTGTAGGGCCCTTGCTGGCCCCCAGCCACTCTTGGCAGTGCAGTAAGGCCCTCCCACCTCCAGTGTGCTCCTGGGGGCCCTGCCAGGGGGTGGTCCTAGGTCTATCTACCTGGTTCTTCACAGAGCTTCCACAGTGACTGAAGGACACACGCCCGTATGTCCTGTTAAGCATCACACATGGTGACCTGCTGGGTGAAGGGATGCCGAGGGGTGAGCTGTTAATGCTGCCCCCCCACTGCCCCAACCCCCACCTGCCTCCCCTCGTGGAAGTCAGGGACCATGGGACGTGCTTTGGCCAATGCACTGTGAGCAGAAGAGGTGAGTGGCACTTTCTGTGCGAGCAGCACCGTCCCCTACGGTGCCTTCCCTTGCCACTGAGAACCCAGCAAGCCACACCCAAAGGAGGTTTCTGCCCATCTTGGCCCCAAGAGACTTGATGACCAGAGCCCTGGCCAACCTACAAAGGATGCTGCCTCACTAGTGCTGTGTTAGCATGACAGAGCACGGATGCAGGGAGGGTTAGTCCCAGCTAGGGAAATTGGGTCATAGGGCGTCATGTTCCACCCCACGGCACAGACACAGTAGTGGGATTCTGGCCCCTCCCCAACTTTTTCTTTCTCTTCCTATGACGGTACCACAGGCCTCTGAAAATTCCTGACTGGGACACTGGGCTCTGAGTGAAGATGGCTCATCTGACTCTGGACCCCAGGTGTCTAGCAAGGGCCTGGTCCACACAGAGCATGGCCAACAAAGGAGAAACAAAATGTGCCCTGTGTGCAGGCTTAGGGGCAGACATGACTCGGAGAATGGCTGCCTTACCCTGTCACCAGAACTCTGTTTTAAAACCTTCCAGGGTCTCCCAACCCCTGCAGGACAGAGTTCTGGGTGCCTTGTCCCTGATTCACTTCTGCATTCACTCCACAAACAGCACTGAGCCCCTATTCTGGGCCAGATACTGTGCACACCTGTGTCCAAATAAAGTCCCTATTCTTGAAAACATGCATCCTACTTGGAGCATCAGGGAGGGAGAAAAACTCCCAGGATACAGAGGTGCTCACAGCATAGGAGTCAAGGCCATGGCTTTGGGCCCAAACACCCACTCCACTTACTCGCTGGGTGACCTAGACTTACCTGTGCCTCAGCTTCCTCACACCTGTAATGGGGACAGCAACAGTGTAACAGCAGTTACTGTGAAAATGACGTGAGGTAATGCCTCTGAGCCCTCAGAAAACATTGGCTATATGGCTGTAAGTAAAGGGTCAGCAATAGGCAAACCTAAACCAAGTGACCTGGAGAAGGCGTGGACTGTAGCCGGAAGGGGCAGGGAGGGACGATCAGGAGGGGGCATCGACCTGGGAGCCAGGAAAGGGGACCAGCTAGAAGGCAAGGCCAACGTAGAAGTCTTGTCTGCCAGGTAACAAAATGAGTTCCAGTAACTTGGCTCCAGGATGTCCGGCACGAGAAACAGTGCCAGCATTTTTAACTGACTCCTTTGCTCCAAGAAGCCCCTAAAATTTCACTCTACCCTCCCCACCCCATCACTGCTGCTGAAAACCCATTCTGCCCAACTCTGTGGAGCCCGCTTTCCCCAATTTCTCTGTGGATTCCCCCAGTTGCTTTTTTTCTAGTTTTCCTTACTTCCATCCTCTAAGGGCCCAGCAGCAACAGGTACCGAGTATGAGTTTCTCCATCTACACCTGAGCCCTGCTGCTTCCCTGCAAGGCTATGGCAGGACAGACCTGGTGGGAGACTCTGCAGCCCTGCCCCCCATCTGCCAACAGCCTGGGCTGGCTTCTCCAGTCAGCGCTGGCTCAGACTCAGCTGTGACAGACCCCACGGTGGCTTCCCTCACGGCACCTCCCATCCCTGGGCTGCGAGCGGTCAGTGCTGAGACCAAGCTTGTGGGGCTCTCATGAGGGCAGCTACAAGGCCGTGCCTGTACTTCAGGATCACGACCTAAGGTAACCGAATGTTGAGTGCTTTGCAGGCTCTTTTCCTGGCAGGAGGCTGGAGGGTCAAAGAAGTTTCTCCTGTCCTTTTTAGTTGCTCGTGCAGCTGACAAGCAGCAGCAGTGGGAACTGCCCAGCACCTTCCTGCAGGGCATCTGCTCGGCCCCGGCTTTCCACCCCCACCTCAAGCTCCACACCCGGCCTCAGTGGGCTGACCTCAGCCCAGCCTGGCCAGGAAGAGCCCTGCATCTTGCTGACCGCAGCTGAGTGGTTCAGAGAGCCAGCAGTGCCAGCAAGGGAGGAGGCTCTATCTCCCTGCGGGACTGCCTGGAGGTTGGCCCAGGAGCCAGAACTGCTGATGGTCTTCCTGCCCTGGTCAGGAGATTGGCAGGGACGGGCCGGCTCTGGGAAAGACAGCGAAGAGATGCCCAATAGCTTTTCAGATGCTGGAGCCACTAACGGTCCCCCCTGTTTAACAGTTTGATTGGGTTCCTATCACTTGCAATGGAGAAGGCCCTGTCAACACAGGACCAACACAAGGGTCTCTATACGATATATAAGGATCTCTATACCATATATAAGTGTGGGGACAGAATTCCTGAGAGCAGTTTCCAGGCTCTCGGCCTCACGTGGAAAGGTACTGGCTCGGGTAGTAGAATTGACCGTCAGCTGTAGCCAATTAGCCACTGATATAACTGCCGTGGCTGCATTGGTTGATCAGGTGGTTGGTTGGTTGGCAGGCAGAGAAGCGGACAGCAGGTTGCAGGTCGTGTGGCTCCAGCCTCCAGTGAGTCTATAGTGATATGACTCTCCAACCTACGGTTCCGTGGGTGTTCCTTTTTGGCCTAGCCATATCCTGCGTTCTTATGTGGGGAGCGGGAGCTGAGACCCCGCAGGCCGTCTCGCACGACAAATGGTGCATCGAGCAGGGTCTCCTACATGACAATAAGGGTCTCTATACTATATATAACTATACTATACCTACAGTGCCTGAGCGTCCTCCGAGGTCCGTGGGCTGAGCCACCCAGGTGACCTCTCTCAGGCTGGCCCTGGGGCTGGGATGCACTCACCAAGTTCGGCAGTAGAACCCCAGCACGCCTGATGTGCCCCTCATTTTGGTAACCCAGGTTCAATTTCCTGCAGTGTCCTGCAGAGAAGTGGCCACCTTCCATCTGCTCACACATGTCCAGGGCCAGCAAGCTCACCACCTCCTCAGACTGCCTACCTCATCCAGCTCTGATTTTCACAAAGTTCTTTCTGATTCTGGGCACCCACACTGAACCTAGCTGCTGGGGTCTTCCTTGCACGTATCCCAGAGGGAAGGTGGAAGAATGACCCTCTCGTGTGGCTGGCACACCCTGCAGGGCCTGCCTTGGTGCTATCTTCCTCCCTCAGGGACTTGGCACCAGCACGCAAAACTGGGACAGGGTTAGGGACCCCTGGAGTTCTGAGGGTGGCGAGGACCACAGGCCAGAGTGGCTCATGTTGAGGTGAGTGGGACCCCAATTTTCTTAGTAGCTCAATGTGGTCCTAAGAGAACTGGTTGTTTAAACTGTCAGCACTAACAGCAATGACAAAGAGCCTTGGGGTCTCTCAGAACCCTGGCACCAGCACTTCTGCTTGGGTGGCTGGAGCTGGGGCCTGGCCCTATCTGAGCCCTGGGTCCCTAGAGCCCAGCGTCACGGGATCACTGTGAGGACTTAAGGAGATGGCGCACATGAAGTGTCCAGCACAGTGGCTGGCAGTTTCAATGCACATCCCTACAGGCTGGCCGTCGCTGTCATTTTCATTAATCACAATAAGCAAGTGGCGAGCAAGGGCGTGGCGTTGCAGGTAGCACATCAGGGTCCTCGCCCTAGCTCTGCTGCTTCTCAAGAGCTGGCCAAGCCCCGCACCCCGAGCCTGCCCCTGTCACAGGCTGAGTGCAGCTGACCCCG